>NW_008345602.1:4534994-4539405 GCF_000622305.1 Nannospalax galili | reverse complement strand
GAACTTTAAAATTTTTAAATGTATGAAAATCTCCTAATAGATTTTTCTTTAAAACAGCAGATAAAAGTGTTTATGGACCTGAGTAATTTTTTGCAATTTACTTTTTAATTTTTATTTATCTTTATGTATATGAGTGCATGTATGTAAATGCACCACATGCTTGCAGTGCCTGCAGAGGAGGCCAGAAGGGGGTGTCGGATGCCCTGGAACTGGAGTTACAGATGGTTGTTACCTGTCATGTGGGTGCTGCGAATCAAACCTGGATAGGGTCCTTGAGTGTGGTCATCCATGAGCAACACAGGATAGGCCTGCCCTGTGGGACCAGATACTTGATGGCTCATATTCTGTTATAGGCCTCAGCACAGCCTTGTCAGGACTTCTCATCCCCCTTTTCTTGGTGAGGAAACTGAGGCTCAGGGAGACAAGCTCACTTGGAATTATCATAGAGCTGGTTAGTGAGCAGCTGGAAGGTATGTAGGCTTTGTTTACTGCAGAAGGACTTCATTGTACAAAACCTGAAAATTGCAGTGATTCACTCAACATATTGTCTCTTAGGCCCGTTTCTTTGCTTGTGTTTCTCTCTCTTCTCTCTCTCTCTCTCTCTCTCTCTCTCTCTCTCTCTCTGTTTTAGGGAAACCCATTTTCAATCATGTGTGTGTCATTTGAATGTGGACTGTTCTTAGAAAGGAATGGGCCTCTTCATGCCATTCATGAATTGGAGGTGTCTATTAGGAGTCTGACCAGTTTGTATTGGTATCTCTTAACAGTTTGAGGAAAGTGTGTGTGCCTGTGTGTCTGCTTGGAGGATGGTCTAGACAGCCTCACCTTGCCCCTCAGGCAGTCCATCATGTTCGGTACTCATAAGATACCCTTCACACTGCTGATTTATGCTAAAAGTATCCTAATGTTTCTGACAGCTCATGTGTGACAGGAATATAATCCATATTTCTTAGAGCAGCTAATCCAAGTGGCTTATTCCTGATACTGCTGACGGGGCTATATCTCTTCGTGTCACTGCCATAGAGATTCTGATGGTAACATATTGTTTCTGGGTCACTTGCTTTGTCTAAAACAGTAGGTTGGAACAGAGTAGCAAAGGTTAATTAAGTTTGTCCATCAAGGTGGGAACAGATATGGATGCCTCTGGTGCTTCCAGTCCTAAAATCAAAGTTCCTGAATATGTGGTTACTGGCATTTTTTCTTCTCATTTTTGAACTGCTCAGAATAAAGTTTCTTAACTTGCTGCAGAAGTAGGAAAATGAGGAGAGTTGAATTGCTGAAAGCCAGTGCATCAAGTAGCTCTTTAAATAAGTGGATAGATTCGTTGAAATTAGGAAGGTGGCTTAGTTAAGTAGAGAAATCAGAAACTCCCAGGCACCTTACCTTAAATTTTGTCTTCTTTACTTAATGCCTTTGAGCCAAGCCAAGCCATTTGGTCTCTGAGCAATTTCTCCTGATGTTGATGATTTTTAAATTACATGACCCAATGAAATAACAGGACAAGGGTTTTTTTGGGGGATGGTCTTTTTCAGACAGGGTCTCCCTATTAGCCCCAAGTGGCCTAGAACTTGCTGTGTAGACCTGGCTGGCCTGGGACTCACAGAGATCCACCTGCCTCTGCCTCCTGAGTGCTGGGATTAAAGGGGTATACCACCATGCCCACAGGAAAAGATTTTTATATCAGTAAATGCTTACTTTCTTCCTCTGAAGTTTCTTTACTCCTATAGTCACTAACGTTTTCTCACAATACTTGTATTAAGAGTGTCCTCTATGACCCTGAGAAGCTGCTGTAAAAAGCCATCAGGAACTCAGTGTGTTACCAGCATGGATACCCAAGTGTCCTTCTGCAGTAAACAAAGCCTACATACCTTCCAGCTGCTCACTAACCAGCTCTATGATAATTCCAAGTGAGCTTGTCTCCCTGAGCCTCAGTTTCCTCACCAAGAAAAGGGGGATGAGAAGTCCTGACAAGGCTGTGCTGAGGCCTATAACAGAATATGAGCCATCAAGTATCTGGTCCCACAGGGCTGGCCTATCCTGTGTTGCTCATGGATGACCACACTCAAGGACCCTATCCAGGTTTGATTCGCAGCACCCACATGACAGGTAACAACCATCTGTAACTCCAGTTCCAGGGCATCCAACATCCCCTTCTGGCCTCCTCTGCAGGCACTGCATGTATGTGAGTGTGCCTGTGTCCTGCAGTGCCGAAGAGGTCAGAAGAGGGCTTCAGATTCCCCTAGAAATGGAGTTAAGGATGGTTCGTAGCTGCCATGTGAGTGCTGGGAATCGAACTTGGATCCTCTGCAAGAGCAGTCAGTGCTCTTAACCACTAAGTCATCTTTCCAGCCCCTCTTGTCCTTTCTTTCAGCTATTTTACTGATGATGTTTCTCCTTGGTTTTTATGTAAATGACACTTGAATTTATGCCTGACTGTTTATGGGTTTGGATGAAAAGTCAAGGTTGGAATTTAAAAAAAAATTGGGGGTTTGAGAGATGGTTCAGCAGTTAAGAGCATTGGCTGCTCTTGTAAAGGACCAGAGTTCGGTTCCCAGCACCCACACGGCATCTATCTGTAACCACCTGTAACTCCAGTTCCAGGGGATCTGGTACCCTCTTCTGATCTCCGTGGGCACCAGGCACACATGTAGGTGTACTTACATGCAGGCAAAACACTCATGCATGTAAAATAAAAATGAATAAATAATTAAATAAATAATTAAAAATTTTGTCTGTATACATGTGCGCTTCAGTGTGTGTTGGTGTGTATATTATGCATGTGCCTGTGTAAATGTGTAGACCAGAGGAGGACATGATGTCCTGTTCCATCACACTGCCTTATTCCCTGGAGATAGTCTCTCACTGAACCTGGAGCTAGGCTGGTGTTCAGCAAATCCCTTTGATCCTCTGCCTCCAGTACCCACAACACTGGAGTTAAGGGGCATGAGTGGCCATGCTCAGCTTTTTTTTAAGGGTGCTGTGGATTTGAACTCAGGTCCCCATGCTTGCACAGAAAAGTGTTCTTACATTCTGAGCAATCTCTGTAGTCCCAGGACCTAAATTTTAAAGATTTTTGTTTGTTTGTTTTTTTGAGACAGCGTCTGGTGTACGGCCAGAATTTTAGACTGTGGCTCAGACAAATGCAAGTTTCTGCCAGAGTCCAGAAAATTCTTCGTAGATTTGAAAGAATGAGGACCCTGAGCTAGTCCCAGCTAAATATTGTTCTAGACAATCAGCCCTCTCTTTCTTGAACCCCCTGAACTATACTACGATCTTCTGAGTTCTGGGGAAAGGGAACATTTAAAAATTTTGAGCTTTTTCTGACTAGGTGTCTCTTTGAAAGCAACTTCCCCTTTCCTCATTAACAGCATCAGTGACAAACATTTTAGATTGAGACCCTCAGGAGGAAACTGATTTTGTATGTATTTATGCGTGCATATACTCACTCACAGGGGACCGAGTTCCAATAAGCAGGTTTTAACTATTGTGCGTGAGGTCTGTATTCTTATATTTTGGGTTGCCTTTTTCTCTGAGCTTGCTACTCTTGAATTTTGGCGCTCAAGTGAACTCTGTTCAGCCTCCCAAATGCTAGACTATACGCAGGTGTCTCCTTGCCCAGTTAAATTCAACACCATGCTTCTAAAAAGTGTGTGTGGGTGGCCAATGGGTTGTTTCAGGGCCCAGAAATAAATGTTGGTTCCAAATCTCGGAAAACACAGTCTGAGAGAGTACACTGTTAGTGCTGCTGCAGTGGGGAGAACAGCGAGCCACCGGGGTGAAAATGCACACTGGGCTTTTAAAAAATTAGCACAGTTTACATCTTAATTGCTTAGATGATGAAGACAAAACAATGGCTCATTCACAAGTCCATGTGTGATCCTGAAGTCCCCTGGAACATCTGTCCCTTAGAGTTTATTCAAGGTTCCTATGAATCACTCCAGGACTGGAAACTGGGGGATGATCTACCCTGTGTTTTCAGTCAGCTTTGGTTTGTATTTCCACACGATCTGCTTACTTTCCAATGGTGAATCTTTTCTTTGATTGATTTATTTTTACTTTAAGGGTGTGAGTGTTTTGCCTGCATGTAAGTGTACCCCTGTGTGCAATGCCTGTGGAGGCCAGAAAAAGGTGTCAGATCCCCTGGAACTGCAGTTACTGACAGTTGTTAGCTACCTTGTGGGTGCTTGGGCCTTCTGCAAGAACAGCTAGTGATGTAATCCCTGAGCCATCACTCCAGCTCTGCTGACTGTCCCCCCCGCCCCCGTGTATCTTGTGGCTGTTTTTAGTTTTTTTTAATCTACTATGACACAAACCAAAACTTGGGAGTTTAGCCCTTTTCTTCAGTACTGTTTGAAAAGCTCCAGTCCACATAAGTATTCTTTTGTTTTTTCATGTGTCTTTCTATGCTTTT
>NW_008345602.1:4521228-4534982 GCF_000622305.1 Nannospalax galili | reverse complement strand
TGTGTGTGTGTGTGTGTGTGTGTGTGTGTGTGTGTGTGTGTGTGTGTGTGTAGAGGCCAGAAGAGGCTGTCAGATCCCTGGAACTGGCAGTTATAAGCCTCCTGATGTAGATACTGGGAACAAAACTCAGGTCTTCTGGAAGAGCAGCAAGTGCCTTTAACCAGTGAGCCATCTCTCCATCTCCTTTCTAATGCTTTGGGAAACATGAAGTTTACAGTGTCAGACGGCTTAGACAGACTGTTTCTTAAATTATTTGCTCTCTGCTGTGTTGTATATGCAGCTTTTTCCAGTCTCCTCCTCCTTTCTCCCCTTCCCTCCTGTTCTCAGGTGCAAGTGTCTTTTCTGTGTTCAGACAAGCACAAGCTGCTCTTAACGTTTTTCAGTGTGCACTCTTCACACTGGACACCCTCCCCTCAATGTGCTGAAGGATTCCTGGACTCTGCAGGACCCCCTCACAGGCACCTCTGTCCTACAAAAGGCCCATCTTACCCCTGCCTCTGTCCTTTCTCTACCTCTAGGTCATTCCACAATGTGACCACTTAAAAGAGCAAGACCAGTGCAGTCAGGAACATAATATGCTCAGAGCATCTTAAGGACTGCATGGAAGGGACAGGTAGTAGAGAGCCTTGGGTCACAGCCAAGGGCAATCTGTGAGTGTCATGGGACTTGGCTTTTGACTCATTGACGTCTCAGTAATCTCTGAGATGTATGCATAATAGCTCGCACTTTTAGCCCATATATTAAAAGTAATTTTCCAGAGGGCAGTGTGCAATGTGGAGGATGAACAAGGTGTGTATTTCATAAGGTGAATGGAGTTCTTCTGGAAAAACACTCTGCACAGTTGAGGTCTGTCCTAGCTCAGGTATATGGCTAGGTGATCGTGGATATAGGCATTCCAAACCAAAGAAATTATATAATGAAGGTGAGATTCAACTCATTCTTTACTCTGAGTGTCCCCTGGAGACCTAGGATTCCACGTCTCTGTTCAGTAACCAAACGTTTACCCCAGGTGTGGCTTTTTCAACTTGGAAGATTAATCCAAATATCCTTTGGTGTCAGAGGATTCTTTGCAGCTCGGTTCGTTAGCCTACAGGGATTCTTCTCAGGGTGGTGTTCCTAACGCAAAGCTCCAATTTTAGGAAGCTTAGCTATCTTTTTGTTGTTGCTGTTGTTTGTTGTTTGTTTTTTGAGGCAGGGTCTCCCTGTAGCCCCAGCTGTCCTGGAACTCACTATGTAGACCAGGCTGGCCTCAATCTTCCAGAGATCAGCCTGCCTCTGCCTCTGGAGTGCTGGAATTAATGACATGTGTCATCACACTTGGCTCAGAAGCTGAACTATCTTACTGAACAGTCAGCTGCTTCCTAACTCTTCAAGTGTTCTGCTCTATATAAGATTGAACACTCCCACTTGAAGTCTTACTAGACAACAGAAAATAGGGCTCAAAAGAAAATGAGGTCAAGCACTCTTAAGCTTCACTGTAGAGAGGATGGTTTAAGATGGCATGAAAGGAGACCTATGGTTCAGATTTATTGTGATGCATTTTCTCAGTAGTTCAGTAAAACAAAACTCCAAGCTCTTAGGTTCCATCTAGAGTTCCTACTAAGATCGTGCATTCTCTGCACACCCAGTCCCTGTCTGTGGGTCGTATTCTGGTTCAGAGACTGGGGTGGGTAATAAGATTATAAAACATGTCTTTTGCTTGCCAGCCACCACGTGCTAATAATAATAGCAGTCGTAAGTCACTGGAATTGTGGATTTTTAGGCTTTGCTTGGTTGTTTATTTGCTTAATGTAAAGGAATAAAAAATCTTGAAGGAGCAAGGTATCATTGCATAAAATTACGTAACGTCCCGTTAACAGAACCTCATAGCTTTTCTGTCTGCCACTTTGGTTGTCTTTCACCTGGCAATGCGGGGCTGGGCCGGAGGGTGTTAGATAAGTTTAAAACAGATACTTCAAGCTTAGCACAGTTGAGATGTTGGGTGAGGGAACTCCCCTGAGCCCTTCTGGAAGGGCGCAGTGTCCCTGGCGTTTACCTCTAGATGCCAGTAGGGGTCTTCTTCCCACCCATCCTGCTCCCTCTTGGGTGGGGTGGGTTCCCCCTAGAAACAAGTTGAAAACTACTGCTTTTAAGGAAAAGCAAGTTTCAAAGTTTTCATTATTCACCCATCTTGTCTAAGCTCAAAGTGGCAAGACTGTTATTTACTTATTTATTTACAGTTAAGGGGGGAGGAAGTGATCTGTAATTGTAAATGATGTTACACCACACCTTTCCCAGAGCTTTCTGGGTGAATTTCATGTTTCTGAGACTTCTATGTGCTTTAGAAACATGGGTGCTTCCTCTTGTGCAGGTTTCTGTGTGGATAGTTATTTGTATATTATTCTCTGAGCTGTATGTAGCTGGTAATGGATGACCTCAGTAAATTCACATTCTAATAACCTCAAATAGAGTTTGGCCTTTTGTATCTGTTTCTCTTTTGGTTGGTAATCTACTATAGCTCAATGATCTTGAGTATGCATTGAAGAAACTGAGTGATGGGATGCAAAATAACTCGATTCCAAGTTCCAAATAATCACTGTTTTTGATGCTTTCTAAAAAGATAGGATTGAGCAGGAAACAATAAACATATGCATGATTTGAAATTTGCATATTTTCCAGTAAACTTTAATTTTCTAAAAACAGAATGCTATCATTAGCTGAACATCTTTTGGGTAGTACACATAATGGGATTGATAACAGTTGACTATTTGTCAGACTTGATCTCTGTTTTTTTGTTTTATTTTATTTTATTATTTTATTTTATTTTATTTTATTTTAGTCTTTTTGAAGCAGGGTCTCCCTGTAGCCCCAGCTGTCCTGGAACTCACTATGTAGACCAGGCTGGCCTTGAACTCACAGAGATCTGCCTGCCTCTGCTGGGACTACAGGCGTGCGCCACCATGCCCGGCAACTAACTGATCTCTGTATTTTTAAAATATACGGAATGCTTGGATCTTTTAGTTCTCAGGTGTATAGATACATGTTGGTAATGTATTGGGCCTCAAGCTCTGTGATATGTTAGAAATACTAGTGGATCTTAAGAAAGACTCAGGGTGCAGGCCACATCCCAGTCCAGTTAAATTAGATTTTCTAATGGTGGATCCAAGGCCTTGGTGACGGACCTGCTCCTTCCCTCATTCTGGTAACGGTCAAGATTGAGAACCAGTCCACATATTAAGTTTTATTGAGATAGAGTCACGCCCATTCATTTGCTGTTGCCAAGAGGTACCATGGCTTGCAAACCCTGAATTATTTACCATATGACTATTTATGGTAAAACGTTTATTGACTCCTGCTCTTCTAGTGAACATTTGTTAAATATTTAAGTATTGTACATGCTTTCACAGAAAGAAATTTCAGCAGTTTGCAGAATTTGCACTGTCAAGTCCTGTCATTTTGTATACAAGGAAAATTGAAAATCATTTTCCTTGAAGAACTGACTTGCAGATATTATCAAACTTGAGGGAGATGTGACACCTGAGCACCCAGAGTGGGGAGACTCCATTGTGCACATTAAGGCCCCTGTGCTTAAAGTCACCAGCCCCTCAAAATTAGTCTAGTGTGTGTTTCTTAGACTGTGTAACTGACTTGTAGGAGGTCTGTGGCTTTAGTTTGAAAGATATTGGAGTTCTGTACTGCTGAAGCACTTCCAGAAGCAAACAGGGCCCTCTCAAAAATATTAGGAGGGCTGGGGTCATGGTCTCTGGGTAAAGTGCTTGTCATGGAAGCATGAGGATAAGAGTTCTCAGCACCTCTACATAAACACTGGGTAGGCCTTGTAGCCCACCTGTAATCCTGAGGAGACACACAAGGGATCCCTGGGGCAAGCTGACTAGGTAGAGTAGCTGAATTGGTGAGCTCTGGCGTCACATGAGAGACTGTGCCTCAACATAGAAAGTAGAGGGTGATTGAGGAAGGTTCCTTATGACAATCTCTGGCCTTCATACACACACATATGCATGTGCCTCCACACAACCAAACATAAAAATGCACACACACACACACACACACACACACACTCACACTACAAAAGCAAAACAAGAACAAAAACAGAAAAAAAAATCTTATGAGCTCTGGGGAATTGTACAGATTAAAAAAAGAAAAATAGTGAAAATAAAGTATATACACAATTTAGAAAAACCTTATGATTTTTAGGGAATTATACAGACAAAGAAAAATAGTGAAAGTAAAGCACACACTGCTATTTACATAACTTGTCTTCATCCAGGTCTGTTGGAAACTTGATAGCTAGAAACAGTTACTAAAAGTCCATTTAGAAGTTCCTCCCTTGCAGCTGGGCGTAGTGGTTTGCATCTTTAATCCCAGAGGCAGGCGGCTCTCTGTGAGTTCAAGGCCAACCTGGTCTACAATAGTGAGTTCCAGGCCAGCTGGGGCTACAGGGAGACGCTGTCTCAAAATAAGCTTCTTCCTTGTTTATTGGCTCTTAAGGGTGGATATGTCGATAAAAGGATTTCCCCCCCCCATTCCTTAGCACTAGAGCAGGGTTTAGGGACCAGCAAATTGAGCATCTTTAGGGAACCTGGCAGACTCTCAGGTCCTGCCAAGACTCACCACATCAGAATCGCCATATAAACAGATTCTAGGCCATGAATTGTGCATGGTAAACTGCTACCATTGATTCCCTTCCCTCTTACGTGATTTTACGCCCCCAATGAACTCTCTTGACCTGGGCTCTGGAGGGTGGAAACCAGTTCTTTCCTTCTGGTGATGTTCCAATATAGCTTGCTTGTCGTCTTACTTAGTAGAAAACTAAAATGGGATAATTAATTTAGAAGGCACGTTACTATATAGCTTCTGAGAAAATATTCTTGAAAGGATCAAGGCAACCTGCCCTGGTACACCTCACCTGAAGGGAAATCCTCACTCGTCATGGAGAACCCACCTCAGAGCACACGTTAGAGCAGGGAAGACCACATCCAATCCTTCAAGTATCTTATAGTATCATATAGACATCAGGAACTTCACCTTTCTACCAAGCAATGCCATAATACTCAAAATGCACTTGGACAGGGGTTATGTGGGAATTGTCCAGAATGTGGGTGCTCATAGGAAGTCTGGAGGATGGCTTTCTTATTAGGTTCTGTCAAGTTGGTACTTACTATCTTTAACAAAAATACTTAATCACAAGGAAGCAGTATTTAAAACAATTGCGCAGTTGCTCATATGAATCCACTCCCAAAAAGCCAGACAAAACCCCAGCACAGACATGGGGAAGTGGGTGAGAACCCTCAACCCTACCTGAGGAACTATTGGCAGTTGATGGCTGCTGGGAAGGGGAGAGTCTGTCCTCTTTAACGGTGGGACTCTCAGTAGGTTGACCAGGCTACAGTGGGTGAACCGCACCGAAGGGGAACTGGGGACACAAGCCTATTTTATAGTGTGTGTGTGTGTGTGTGTGTGTGTGTGTGTGTGTGTGTGTGTTAGAATACAGAAAATTTGGTGGGGGAAAGGGGGGTGCAGATAAGGTAGGGGATTTAAATATGATCAGAATACATTTTATGATGGGGTTGGAGAGATGGCTCAGCGGTTAAGAGCGCTGGCTGCTCTTGCAGAGGACCCAGGTTCACAATCCCCAGCATCCCCATGGTGGTTAACAACCAGCTGTAACTCCAGTTACAGGGATTCTGATGCCCTCTTCTGACCTCTGAGGGCATTGCACAACATGGGTGCACTTACATGCAGGCAATATACTTATACACATGAAATAAAAATTAAATATGTTTTATAAAAATCATAAAACTAAAAAAAAGAAAGAAAATCATGTGATCAAAAAATTAATGTGGAAGACTGGGAAGATAGCTTGTTGGATAAAACGTCCTGCTGTGCAAGCATGAGAATAGAGTTTGGATCTCCAGCACCTTGGATTCTGGGGCCAGTCTGTAATCCCAGTGCTCTGAGTGAAAACAGGATCCCTGAACAAGCTAGACCTCCCGAATCAGGGAGCTCTAGGCACCTTTTCTCAGTAAATAAAGTGGAAAATTGCAAAGAAAGACACCCAATGTTGGCCTCTGACCTCTGCATGCTTACGCTCACATTTATGCCCACACACGTGAGAACAGGAATATTCATGCACATCACACATACATGTACACCAAAAAAACAAAAACAAAAAACCCACATGACTTGGAAGTCACGCCTTAATTCTGATCTTTGTTAACTAGTCTTAAACATTTCCCCTTAGAACGGCTTTTATTCTAAAGTGAATATCATCCATAAGACTATGGGGCTATAGCTCAGTGCTAGAAAGTATGTGTGAGGCCATGGGTTGTTTGATCTCTAGCACTTCACCAAAATAAAATATCCCACCAAATATAATTTTTTGCAGTTAGCATCAAATGCTTGAAGTCCAGCTGTATTTACCAGGAAGATAGCTCATGAGGGAAATGCTCAGTCTGTGTTGGGGTCCAGTCAGGAGACAGCAATCCTGCATTGATCTTGGAAGCAGTTCATTGATAATCATCAGAAGGTCTGGGAAGGATGAAGTTGGGGGTCCTACAAAGCTGCTGGGTCATACTCCCGAGCCTTGAATGAGAGGTCAGGAAGCTATGTGGAAATAGGAGTTGGGAATGAATGCTGAATGGCATAAGTCAGCTCGCATTGCAGTGATGATGACAGTTTACACAGGCCCATGTGCTGCGCTGTGTGTTGTTTTTTCACAGTCTTGAAAATACTCTTAAATGAACAGCATCGAATAACTGTGGTCAGATGCCAGCTTTACATGCGAGGAAACGGGAAGAGATGCAACAGTTACTCGGGTCAACATGTGAGGCATCCTTGTACAGACTGCATTGGATCTTAAGCACCTCTCTCCCTTTACTACCCTGTACGCTCTGGTACTTGTTCATTGAATCATAACCAGAGGGAATTTTTTAGAGGTGCTTTTGAAGAACTCTTAAAATAGAAAACACAACTAAAAGATTACAGTTCTGTTATTTCTTGTGAAGATTGTAAAATGTGCAGGGTGCGGTGGCACACACCTTTAATCCTAGCACTGGAAAGGCATGCACAAGTGAATCTCTGTGAAATCGAGGCCAGGGCCAGCCTGGTTTACGTAGTGAGTTCCAGGTCAGCTGGGACTAGAAGGAGACTGTCTAAAAAAGAAACCCAACCAACAAAAAATTGCAAAGTGCAATTTTGGTCTCACTGTGTGTGTGTGTGTGTGTGTGTGTGTGTATTTGTTGCTGTAAAACCTTGAGGAAAAAAAAGTCAATAAAGGAAGTACTTAATTTGGGCTATAGTTGACCAGCTGGCTGACTGTTGTTTCTGGGCTGTGGTAAGGCTGAACTCAGCACTTCCCCAATTAGTGCCATCAGGTGGGACTGAGTTTTGGACACAAGACCCTATGGGGGACATTTACATTTTATATTCAAATCATAACAAAAGTGTTTTTTAATTTTTCTTAAGCAGATGAAAAATGTGGAGAGCCGCCATCCTGTGAGCTCCCAGTACAGGATGCATTCTTACTACGGGCCCCCCTCCTACCTGGGCCAGAGCATGTCCCAGATCTTCACTTTCGAGGATGGCCCCTCCTACTCAGAAGCTAAAGCAAGTGGTAGGTGTCTGTGGTGGGCGTCTTTGGGAGTGGGATGGTGGTACCCAGAAGAGAGCAGTAGCCCTGCCTGTGGGCTTAGCTCTTAGAAGCTATCGGGAAGTTTATGCTGTAGAGCACAGAGATAAACGTCCTTTAAAGTACTGAACAGTGGATCGATTTTGCTTTACTTTATTCTTAATACAGTGGTTTTTCTTTCCTGGATAATTTTTTTGGCCTTTTTGAGATAGGGTCTCCCTGTAGCCCCAGTGAGACAGGGTCTCACTATGTAGACCAGACTAGCCTCGAACTCACAGAGATTTGCCACCTGCCTCTACTTCCTGAGTTCTGGAATTAAAGGCATGTGCCATCATGTCTGGCAAAATGTTATTTTCTTGAGGGACAATATGAAATACCAGGTACTTTTTTTTTTCCAGAGTTGGGGATCAAACTCCAGAGAGCCTTAGCTGAACAAGAGCTCTGGGAAGATACCCCATCTCCCAGGTGTACTTTGAATGTGATTTAGGTCTAGATAATTTTTTGTGAAGTACTTGTTTCCCAAAGATTCTTGTCTTAAAATTTATCTTTTGAGGGAAAAATAATATAATAAAACATTTTTAATACAGTAGATCTCAGAGTTTATGCAGTAGCAATGCAAATAAACAATGGCTTTGGAGTAAAGAATGGCTGTTTAATGAAGCCGAGCACTTTGAAATGCACGATTCTTCAACTTCAGTTTTAACCTTCTCCCTAACATTTAGGCTAGGATGATAGGCAGGTCTTTTCTGGCTGTGTTTCCAGAGCCTGATTTTAAGCTTATATTTAAGTATCATCTTTTGATTTAGGAAATTGAGAAGCAAAGAGTGGGAGCTGAAAGGGATCAGAGCAGTCATGAGTGATGTGGAGGGCAGAGCTTTTATTATTATTATTATTATTACAATACTGTGTGTGTGTGTGTGTGTGTGTGTGTGTGCTACAATGTGTGTATAGGGGTAAGAAGACAACTTGGAGTTGATCCTCTCCTTTCACTTTTACACAGGTTCCAGGGATTGAACTCAGGTCTTCAGGCTGTGGCAGGGTAGAGCACTTTTGCCCACTGAACCATCTCCCCTGCCCCTAGAAGAATTCTTTTTGCAAGGCAGTTGTTTAGAGAATGGGAATCAGAACCATGACTTGATTTTCACATTTGGAATAAAATCTTAAAAAGCTGGGCAAGTGCCCCTGTCTGCAGAAACAAACAAAAATCTGGGCAAATATGCTCTATTTATTGTACTAAAATTCAGTAATAGTTTCTATCAATATAGGACATTTAAGTCATGGGAACTGAACCGTTTGAGCTGAAGAGACTGAAGCACTCATTGCTGGCTGTGCTTGATTTCTATTAATAACCACTGTGTGGAATGAACTGTTCTGTTTCATACACATTCAGACCCTGTGTGGCACTACTTTTGGTTCCACATGAAATTTGGGTAAGTTTCTTAAGGACAGAGGACACATCTCACATACCTTTTTATCTGCTATGATGGTGTCTCTTTGCTCTATGTTGGCGAATGAGTGAGTGAGTGAATAATTGAATGAAGGATGTGGTTCATTTTTAAGTGCATTTGCCCCATCAGGGAATGCAGGTTTGAATGATCAGGATCCTGACTCTGTTGTCAGATAAAGCCAGTGCCCAGTTTGGGGGTGAGCAGTTAAATAGTTGTCCTTATGTAGAAAATTAGGACGAAACCCACTTACTGGAAGAAATGGCCTGAGTTTTTTACCCCAGGAATAATGGGTTTTAGAAGCACTGGCATTCTTGAGACAGAGGTGTAACTTAAGAGCAGGGCAGTACGACAAGAATATAAGAGGCAATTTATGAGAGCAGAGAGGAAGAAATTTGGAGAGGAGCAGCAGATGGTTGAATTAATGGTGGTGAAGGCTGTCACTCGGGGAAAAAAAGAGGTTACAGCCCAGGAGAGCAGAGCCAACAGCACTGGTGTTCATAGGGAAAGACTGAGAATTCCTTACTTTTCTGGAGGTCTCTGCCTAACTTCCTGGGACCCTCTAATTCACTGACAGTCAGAAGCTCAAGCTGCAGAAAGAAGGAGGAACTCCAGGAAGAACTGTGGTTAAATCGCAGGAATGTCAACCTGGAATTATTATGGAGAAAAAGAATATGACTTAGTGAAAAATCCAAATCCCAGCTATTGGCTAAAGAAGTGTGGTTTTACGATGTCTAGGTGTGTTGCCTCTGGAGGGCAGTGCATGAAGCTTTTACAATGCAGGTGAGAAAGGAGAGGGGACCAGGATAAACACAGGTAATCTTTAGGGACATGGGATCCTCCACTGTCACTGGGGTGCTGGGGGGCCCACTTAGTGGCAAGATAGGCCCTTCTGGAAAATGACCTGAAACAGTGGAGGATGTGGTGACTGGAGATAGACACGTTATTTCAGTTAGTTGTGAGAAGCTGGCAGAGGTTAGCTGGTCCCAGCTCTGTTCAGCAGTATTATCAAGTTAAGGTGAGTTCTTTTGGCAAACAAGTTATCATTTCTGAGTAGTTTATTAGTTATTCCAAGTGAGGGCTTCTAAGTGATTTGAAGAACAGTGTTATAGAGCTTAGTGTTTTATTTAAAGTCTTAATGAGTTTGTCCATTAAGTATATGTTTTTTCATTTTTTTTAAGATAAGCTTAACTTACTTCTCACTTTTTCCAATCTGTGGAATTGAACCCCCAGGGACTTACTGATATAGGCAAGTGATCTATCACTGAGTTACAGCCCCATCACTTTAAAAAGGTTAAAAAGGTTTTGAGACAGTGTCTTGCTAAGTTTTGGCCACGTTGGGCTTGAACTCATGGTGCGATTTAACTAGATTCATGATCCTCCTGCCTCCCAAGTAGCAGGAATTATTATGTGTGCCACCTTGTCTAATTAAACTTAGCATCTAAATGAATGGGTCCGAGCTTAGTGCTTTCCTTTGACTTTGCTAAGGATGGCAATATGAGATTGTCACGTTTCCTTCTTGTCTCTTGCTTCTCTTGGTTTTCTCTTCTAAAGAAGGTCTGAATGACACCTTTTCCCACCTCCCACTACCACTGCTTCACATCTAAAGTGTTTGTTCGTGTTCCTGAGAGAGCTGGAGGTGTCTTGATCATGCAGGACATTGTAAGCCAGTGTAAACATTGACTTTGATTTGAAGTGTGATGGAAAGCCCTTGTACTCTTTTTAGCAAAGGTAACTTGCTGTACATGGGTTTTTAACTGTCACAGAGATTACCATTCAAAAGAAAGGACTGTAGGGATGAAAAGGTAGAAGCATGGAAACTGGGAAGGAGGTGATAATAGTGATGCTGATAAAGGTGGCGGTGGCTTAGCGTGGGAGCATGGTGGTGCTCACAGGAGGAGGAATTCTGAGTATGTTTTGAGAATAGAACCAAAGATTTGCTGATGGCCTTGGTATATGACAGAAAGAAGGGAGAGGATGACACCATGATTTCTGATCTGACCAAAGATTCAAATTTCTGTTTATTGAAGCAAAGAAGAATATGGGGAAAGGTTTGTGGGAATTAGGAGATTAACTAATTTGTTGTGCTGTTGACCTTTGTGGTGCTGTGGATCAAACCCAGGCCTTGTAAATTATAGGCAAGTGCTCTCACAACACGAAATTGCAGCCTCACATCCCCAGCCGTGGTGGGCTTACTTTTTGTCTGTTTATTTTGAGACAGGGTCTCACTGTGTAGCTCAGGCTGGCTGTGACCTCACAGTAGTCCTTCTGCTTCAGTGCTGACATTACAGATGTGCGCCATCGCTTGCTATAGATGATTTTTCTCTCTGTGTGAGGTGCTAGGCATTGAACCCAGAACCTGATACATATTAGGTAAGTGCTGTACTACTGAGCTACATCCTGAGGTTCTGGGAGATTAATTTTGCACTAGATTGAGATACCCTTAATTTATCCATGTGCCTTTTCATGTACAAGTTGGATGTATGAAATCTGAAATCCTACCAGAGGGGATCCCCTGATAGGAATGAGAAGTTGAGAGTTCAGTACATAAATGCTGTTTAAGTCAGTATGGCAAGATCACATAGAGAAGTGAATGCATGGGGATGTACCTGGAGAATAAAGGTCTGAGACTGAGCCTGGGGACCTGTGGTGCTTCAAGCTCTGGTAGATGGAGAGGACCAGTGAAGGAGACAGGAACAAGGAGCAGCCCGTGAGGCAGGAAGAAAATTGTAGATGAGTCGTGTCTCAGAAGCAGAGTAAAGAAAGTATTTTAATGAACCAACCCAGGGAGTGCTGATATGTCGTGGGAGATGAGGACTGGAATTGCCCATTGGCTGCTCCCAGGTAGAAATGATGGATGACCTTGCTGCTTGGCTGCTTTGGTGGGGAACTGGGTCCAAAGCCCAACTACATTCAGGAGGACCTGGGAGCGATATATGGGGCGTGAGTACAGACAGCACTTCATTGAGTCGCCATAGGGGAGGGATGCAGTACAGCCATCCCTAGAAGCAAGGGAGATCAAGGACTCTTTGGTTGAGGAAGGGAGATACTGTGATAGGTCTGTGTGCAGATGGGAGGAAGGCAATTCGATGCTACATGCTGTGCTTGGGAGACACAATTCCTCCCTTAATAGGCAAGGGTATTAGTCAAGGTTCTCTAGAGAAATAGAATGGGTAGAAAGGATATATATTAAAAGAGGTGTTGACATGCCAAGACAGATGGGGAATTTTTTTCTGGTCTGCAGGCAATCAGTGGATGCTGAGGAAGAATCAGTTTTCTCCAGGGACCCACCTCCCTGAGAGGTTGTCTAATCCCAAATAAGTGGCTGTAAACATGGGTATACACAAACACCACTAAATGGACACAGTGTATTATATATATGTAATTTATCAATGTATGTATGTATGTATATGTAACAATAATAATCAAAGAAGAGGACAAAAATTGTGAGGAAGTTGGGAGGAGATGGGAGAAATTGGAGGGGGACTGGGAGGGGTGGAAATCAGGTAAAGACCATACTCATGTGTGAAATTCTCAAAAAGCAAAAAAGGGAGGTTATTATACCAGCTTACATGATAGCATATTAGACCAGTAATCTTGTCTTCACACTGAGAGGCTGAGTGCCAGCTACTGAGTACACATGGCTGGTGTTGAAAGCCTAAAGGATTCCTGGAGAGCCACTGGTCTTCAGTCCATGCTAGAAGGCCAAAGAAACTGTGTTTTGGTGTTGGCAAAGGACAGCAGCAGCAGGGGCAGCAGTAGCTGTAGGGTAGATACACTCAGAGCAAAAAGCAAAGGCCAGCAGGTCAAAAGCACCATGTTTACTCTTGAACCTGGGCTGCCACTGGAAGGTGCCACCTACTTTGGGAGCAGATCTTCTCTCCTCAGTCAATCCTTCCAGGAGATAACTGCGCACATTTCCCTAGAGGTATGTCTTTTAGTTGATTTCAGACCAAATCAAGTTAACAACCAAGGTTAACCTCCATCAGAGCAAGATCAGGAACCCAGGCTAGTGGCTCCAGCATAGGGAGTAGTGTGGATCTGAGGATGTTTTGTTACTGGTTTATGAATAGAGATAAGGGACTAGAGAGATGACACAGCAGTTAAGAGCCCTGATTGCTCTTGCAGAGGACCCAGTTTCGATTTCCAGTGCCCACATGGCAACTAGCAGTCAGTCATTTCTAACTCCAGTTCCAGGGGATCTGATGCCCTCTTCTGACCCCCGTGGGCATTGCATGACATGGGTGCCCCCACCTACATGCAGGCAATCTACGCATACACATAATAAAATAAAAATAATAAATGAAATATTTTTTCCAGTTAAGATTTTTAAAAATTATTTAATAACCACATAATTAGAAGCATTTCATTACTACAGTATTGACATATTCAGTAACAATTTCCAGAGCTACGATGCCTCTCTTTCAAAATTGGCTGTAAATTTTTAGGTTTACAGTTGGATTAATATAGTTATACAATACTGTACTCAGTATAAACCCTTTAAGACATAAAATTAAATGAGGTTTTAACCTTTAAAACAGATCTCCATTTCATTATTAAAATCCACAGTTTCATACATTTTTAATGCTACTAACAGATGTTTGCATATGTGTCTTTAATCTCTATATATCCAATGATTACTAGTCACAGTCGGTTACAATTGGATCCTTAGTACCTGAGTT
>NW_008345602.1:4420497-4520034 GCF_000622305.1 Nannospalax galili | reverse complement strand
TGTAGCCTTAAATGAAATATTTTTTTTAAAAGGAATAGAAATAAATAAAGGAATTGAAAACCAGCAGAGACTCCAGCTACTTGATAGAGCACTTGGATGTCAGTGAGCTTGAATTTTTAAAAATTGTATTTATTATTTTTATTTTATGTGTATTCGTGTATTGCCTGCATGTAGGTAGGTGTACCCATGTTGTGCAATGCCCACGGAGGTCATATGAGGCTGTTGGAGTCCCTGGAACTGGAGTTACGGACATTTGTTAGCTGCCATGTGGGTGCTGGGATTCGAACCTGGGTCTTCTGCAAGAACAGTCAGTGTTCTTAACTGCTGAGCCATCTCTCCAGCCCCTGTGAGCTTGAATTCTTGTCTTTGTTTTCTAGAAATATATTTTTATTGAAGCAAAATGCATCTAACATAAAATAATCATGAGCTATCTTTAAACAGTTTTTAATTAGAAAATTTATGTGTATGAGTGTTTTGCCTGCATGTGTGTAAATGTATCACATGCATTCAGTTCCTGTGGAGGCTAGAAGAAGGTGTTGGATTACCTGGAACTGGAGTTATGGTTGTCAGCCACCATGCTCTATAGAGGCTGGGATCTAAATGCAGTTTCTCTGGAGAGCAACCAGTGCACTTAACCGCTGACTCAACTCTCCAGTCCCCATCATGAGCCATCTTAAACTGTAATGTCATACATTTACAGTGAGGGACAACTGTCATTTCTAACTGGTTCCAAGTCATTTTTACTATCCCAAGAGGAAACCCATTCCCATGAAGCAGCTATGCCTGTTCTTAAGTCCCAACTAACCACTGATCTTCTTTCTGTCTCTGGATCTGTCTACTCTGGATGTTTCATGAGAATGGAATCATGTGACATGTCTGGGTCTGGTTTCTTGTAAACGCATTTTCATGGTTCATCCACATTGCAGCGTGGATCAGTAGCCATTAGTTTTTAATGGCGGAATAATATTCTATGGTTTAAATAGATAATATTTTGATTATTCATTCTTTGATAGACATTTGGATTATTTCCATCTTTTGCCTTTTGTGAAATTACTAGCACCAGCATTACACTGGTGTACAAGTCTTTACTTGATTTTTGGTTCTGGGCATATACTGAGGATATAGTTAGTTAGCTTTTGTCACTATAACAAAATATCTGAATTTACTAACTTTTAAAGAGAAAAGATTTCTTTTGGCTCACTGTTTTGGAGTCCTAGTCCATGACCGAGGGTTCCCACTGCTTTGAGTTTTGGGTGGGTTGCCACATGGCAGAAATGCACAGAGGAGTAAAGCCTCTGATCTCAGTCAGGAAATA
Organism: Nannospalax galili; assembly: GCF_000622305.1. Taxonomy (NCBI): domain Eukaryota; kingdom Metazoa; phylum Chordata; class Mammalia; order Rodentia; family Spalacidae; genus Nannospalax; species Nannospalax galili. The sequence continues at coordinate 4,518,719 of NW_008345602.1, read as the reverse complement.
ATGGACCAGGAGGAGGCTGGGGTCCCACCATCTTCTTCAAGGGCATGCCCCATGACCCAGTGCCTCCCCCTGGGAATTGAATCTAATGCCTGGCACAGGCTGGGCAAGTACTCATCACTGAGAGATATGGCTCACTCCTTCACTTTTTATTTTGAGACAGGGTCTTGATAAGCTGCCCAGACTGGACTGTGTAGCCCAGCCAGGCTTTGAACTTGCAATCTTCCTGCCTTAGCCACCACAGTAGAAGGATTCTAGGCCTGTGCCATGAGTGTCTGCAGCCTCCTTCTGTTCCAGCTGCCTGCTAGTGGTACCACCCTGGGCACGAGGCCTTTTGTCTACACCGATCCAAACCATAGTGGAATCCCTAGGTCCTATCTAGTTTTGTTTAAGTTTTGAAGTACATCAGCCTGTTCTCAGAGCAGCTGTACCACCTTACGTTCATACCACAGTATATGAAGGCTCCCGTTTCCCCATCTTCTTAACCAACACTTGTTTTCCAATTTTTTCAATGATGTTCTCAAATTTCATTGTCTATCACAAAAGTGTCTAATTATAGATTAGAAACTAAAAAAAAAAAAAAACTAAAAATAAAATGTTGGACCTTCCCTACATGTAGTTTGAAGTCACTGATCTGCCCAAGTGGAGGACTAACTCAGGAGAAAGTTGGCCAGTTCATAGCAACAGGTTTGAGGTGTTCAGAAAGTGACAGTGGGAACATCCAGGAAATGACACCCACTCTGGAAGGGATGACATGGGGTGCCACAGCAATGCCTCCATTTTAATAGTTACGCATGTGGCTGTAGGTGGGCAGCGTTCTGAATCTTTTTTTTTTTTTTTTTTGGTCTTTTTGAGACAGGGTCTCCCTGTAGCCCCAGCTGTCGTGGAACTCACTAGACCAGGCTGGCCTTGAACTCACAGAGATCCGCCTGCCTCTGCCTCCCGAGTGCTGGGATTAAAGGCGTGTGCCACCATGCCCAGTGCATTCTGAATCTTTTAAAGAGGCTCTTTTTCTACATGTTGGCTTCTTGAGTAAAAGTTCTTAGAGTACAGGGCGTGTTTGGTAGTGAGGTCTGAGTCTGCCATAGTGAAGACACTTAGACTTTCTCTCAGCTTCTCTGGCACGCTCAGTCCGGGCGGGAGAAGTGGTGCCTCCTGATGCTTTTGCTTTTTAACTCCCAGACAGAAGCAGAGGCGGGCTCCTGTGCAGCTCTCATTCCTTCACAGCCAACCTGTGCTCTTTATGGGAGATAAATGTCTCCTAATGTCTATAGATGTGTGAGACAAGGGGCAACATCTTTCTGTTCCCAGAGAGCAGGTGACCAGGTCAGGCCATGTGCTTCAGAGTTGGAGTCTCACATTCCTGTTTTGACAGAATGGCTTGTAGCGGCCTCTGTCCTGGTGAGACTCTGAAACCACGCAGCATTGGCAATATATATTTTAGAAAGTTTTATTTATTTAATTTGTATGAGTGTTTTGCCTGCATATGTGTAAGGGCCATGCCATGGAGGCCTCTGGGGGAGAGTTTGCTGAGAAGAACCTCTTGACTCTTCAGGTGAGAGCATGGAGGTTCTGCTGCTGGTTAGAAGCTGCCTCAGATCCCTTTGGAGGTTCTTGTTGCTGGTTAGAAGCAGCCTCAGATCCCTTGTCACAGTGCTTCTATATGAGGTGAGGTGACCTGTGATGAGTGGCTGTGTGGGGTGGTCGAACATTCTGTGGTTAGTTAGAATGAGCTCATGAGTCAGCAGCTGTGTACATTTAGGGACAGTAGGCCCTTCCCTGAAGGCCTGGTTTCCTTTCCTGCTACAGATGGATAAGGCCGTGGCTGCACGGGTGCTGTGAGGCTTCATTGGAGTCCAGTGTGAACTCAGTAAAGCACAAGCCTGTGAGAGGTGGCAAGAGTCATCACGACCCAGTTCCTCTCTTTGAGGGTTGTGGTGGTCTTGCCTGCAGTTCTTGTCAGGCAAAAAGATGTTCTGGAAATGTTTCAGAGTCTGGCTCAGACCTGTGTGGAGAGGGGGCCAAGAATATCTGTAGGCTGCTTTTGTCACATGTGCTGTGCCCTGAGTTGTGTGACAAGTCTGTAGAGAGAACACTGGCTCTTTCTTTCCCTGCTTTAAAAGTTGACTGTGCTTCATGCAACATTTAGAAGATGTTGACCTTAATTTAAACTTGGCACCTTATGCAGTGGCTTGTCATTTCCACATTTCAGAGAAAAGAGCACTGGACTGGTAATCTTATTTTGCTTATGTGACCTGTTTATTCTTAGCTTTAGCTCTGAGGAGAGAGGTGGGTAGAGCATTTAGTGATGAGGAGAATGGAGGCGAGTGTCTAGAAGAGACTGGGTCTACTCGGGGAGGAGGCCTGGTTCAGATCCCCAGCTCCGGGCCCAGCAGCGCAGTGCTCATATGTCTTAGAACTCCGGTTCCCTCAACAGAAAAGCAGAATTCAATAATAGCTTTGCCTGTTTTCATGTATGCACCCCTGTGATCATCGACCAGGACTTTCACTCCCCTGTGTTTCATTCTTGTCAGAGCAGAGTGGAGGCCATCACCTTGTCCCTCATACTTTTCTCTTTTAGCAGGTGCCGAGGAGTGGGCTGTACAAATAAAAGTGTTACTTCCATAAAGATGAGCTTAGTTTCAGCCCTACAGGTGTGCTGTTGGAACTATGTATGTGTATTGTGTATTACTAGTTTCCAGATTAGACTTTCTGATCTGATGTATGTGTATTGTATATTACGAGTTTCCAGATTAGATTTTCTGATCTGCTGAATGAGGAAGATAGAGTGTACTGATTTTGAGCACTAAACATTTTTAAGTGGTAGCTCTGGGGATTTATTTTTAACTTACCTCGTTTTCTGAGTAATGTACATTGGTGCTTTTCACTGAATGAAAACCAGCCAGAGAGGACAGGACTCTGAGGGTTCCAGCAAGTCCTAGGGAGTAGTACAGAAGCAAGTGGATACTCTTTGATGAGGACAAGCAGAGCTCTGTCTTTATTCAGATCCTTTTTCTTTCTCATGGAAGGAGGACTCTGTAAAGGCAATCTGGACAAAGCTTGAGAGCTGGTGAGTCCCAGCATGTCCTCTGTGTAAAATACCACTGTTTTACAAGCCACCACCAGGCCGTCATCTAGTGCTAGCAGAGACTTCTCAGGGATGGAGCTCAGGAAGGTCAGACTCAGCTCACCACAACATTGAGCAAGAAGGACCAGGCTGTTCTTATGGGGAGGACCAGCTTTGCATCTTCTAGGTGCCCTGCATGGTGCTGTGTTCTGAGAGGGCTCTAGGATGACTTATGGTTTCCTGAATGTCAGAAGCCAACTGTCAGATTCTTCTGCTCTTGGTTCACCAACTTAGAGTGTAAGTGCTTCAGGAAATAAATCAGACCTGCACAAGCATGGAGTATATATAACTGCCAGGCTCTGAACATCCTGGTCTTATAGTACATAGAGTTTTGCTTTTGTAAAACTCCAATTTTAAGAGCTTAATTATTTATGAGATTGGTTTCTGATTAAGAACAAAACTCTGTAAGAGGATTGGATTTACCAATATCCCCACTTAAACAGAGAGGAGCCAGGGGTGGGGGGGTGCTGTGACTTACTCCAAGCCTTGTCATTAGCATTGAAGAGAAAAGGCCAGGGTTTACACTCAGTCACTTTCCATGACTGTTCTTTCTGCTTTGATTTTCCTTTCCTTCCCTTTCAAAGACTTGAGTTGCTTCTGCAGTGTCTGTAAGACAAGGTCTGTGCAACTTACGGGTATAACTTAATCTCATGTTATTATTCCATGTTACAGATGAGGATATGGGAACATAGAAGGGAGGCTGGGAGGCTGGGAGGAGGTGGGGTCCTGGGTTCCTCATGCCAGGTGCAGGAGCTGAAGTGTAGTGATGAGGTAGTCTGCTGAGATGTAGCACATCCAAGTTTGAAGTACGTCCAAGGAGATGGCGGCTATGACTGGAATGCACCCAGACATGTTCTGCTGGCACTGAAAACATGGCTTCGATAGTATTTCTTCTGCTGTTTTGGTAAGTGCCAAAACATGGTCCCAGAATGAAGTCAGGCCTCATTCTGATAGGCCCCACCTAGAGGTGTCTGTCGCCTCATAGCACAAATGTTAGTAGCTGCCTGAAACCTGCCAGCAGATCAGATGGGATGCTCAGTTTTAATTTTGAATTTCCTTTTTATAAATGGGAGACAATCAAGTACAATTGTTCCTATTTGATGAAGGGAGGTGTTGTAGGATTAGGTAACAGATTATTCACTTTTAAATAAGTAACATTAGTAACTTAGAGTAGCAAGTAAGAACAAGTAGTAACAAATTGAAAAATCATAGGGCACTTTTTAAATACCTTTTTTTTCTTTGATGGTAAGCTGAGAAATGGCTTCTTGTATGTGATATACTGCTTGTTATTTTTAATTAGTATGAACAAAAGTGGCCTGTATTTTCCCAGATAATTAAAAAAATTGAATTTATTTTGTATATATGTGTGTGTGTGTGTGTGTGCGTGTGTGCATGTGTGTGCATGCATGCGCATGTGTGTGAGCATGCATGCCTGTGGTTGAAGTCAGGAGGTCAGCTTGCAAGAGTTAATTCTCTTCTTGTACCACGTGGGTCCCAGGGATTGAACTCATTGGTCATCAGACTTGGCAGCCCTCAAAGATAACTTTTGAGAAAGATACTGCTTTTACCCTCTTCCTGGTCTTTGATGGATTAAGTGGGATTGCTTTCTACATCTTTATAGAAACTATCCATTCAGGGAACAGCACAACTGAGCAAGCACAGCACACACGCATCGTTTACCTGTGTCTTCATTCACCCAGTCACCATTATTTTCAAAGTTCTGCAGCTCCCCTTTTGGACTGGGCCTCACACCTGACACACCTCACACCTCACACCACTCAGGATGGAGCGTTCAGTTGGCCACACCAAATCTGATTTGAATCTTCTGGGCCTCTGTTTTATGTCCGACGTGAAGTAACTCAGGAGTTTATTTCCCCTGCTTGGCTCCTCCAAGGCACAGCCGAGGCCAAGTACAACTTGAATAACCTTCAGGAAAGCTGTGCTGTCCTTCTGTCCGCAGCCGCTGTCTTTGAAAATTGCCTGCAGAGTTAGTGAGCAGGAACAGTTAAGATTTACAAACAATGATGAAGCTTGTCATGCATCTTTCACCATTCATCACCCAGGTGCTGTGCCTGGGCGGTGAAGTGTTCTTCATAAAAACCAGCTCAGTGTGAAATACACCTCGCTGCAATGTTTACTGCTCTGCAGCTCGTCAACGGCCCTTTATAGTAAATCCAGATTGCGATGTGACATTACAGTATATCATTGCCCGGCGCGGTGGGGTTTACACTAGGAATGAGTGCGGTGCACACCAGATGAGGTGTCCAAATTGAGTTATGTCAGAATTTGGCTGTTATACAGGGATAGCTTTTGTTTTCTGAACACTGAAAGTTAGCTTTATATGTATTTATATTTATATATAGGCATATACTTCCCATCATGCACATATACACAGGGTATGCAGTGTATGCTGAGGTCAGCTTCCAGATGGGCTTTGGGTGTAAGGAATGGTGACCAGGTTTTATGTATCTTCCAAACAGTTGTTCGTCGAATTCAGCATAAATGGAGTCTTTGGAGAGAAACTAGCATCGATTCATCGTAGAAGTTGTTTTGGTCTTATTGTGTTTAAAGCGACCATGTTTACCATCTTTTCTTACAAAAACAAGGAACCCTTTCTCTTGGGACCGTGACCCTGTGGTGTGTGGGTGAGAAGAGCTCCTGCAGGTGGATTCCGTTCGTTGTTAGCACCTTCCCTGCCCCGTGCTCCTGGGGTGGTTTCTGAAGCCACTTGCTGATTTGTTATTTTCTAGTGGGTATCAGAATCCTAGTGCTGCTTCTGTTATCTTGAAAAAGGCTGCTTCCTAAAAGGGATTGTTTTAGCTTCAATCTGAAAAAGTAAAAGACATACTAAATTTATTGAATAATCAGATTTATTTACATTCACCCTAAAAGCATTAATATTAAAAATGTGCTCCATAAAAAATAATATTCAGAGATATCATCAGCCTCTGAGGCCCCCGATCATCTGCTTACCACATATATTTTCAGATCTCTGTTTTGCATAGGAGGGCTGTTAGGAGAGCCATCTGTGGTCATACCTCTTTAAACCTGCCTAGGGTCTAGGTTAACCTCCTACACACTTTAGATGAAGAGATAGCATGCCCTTCCTGGCTATGCTCTCTGCTTTTCCCAGTTATTTTCTCTAGTTAACAAAGTCTATTCAAGACTGACTGAAGGTCCACCCCGGAGCATCCTGAAGTGGCCTCAGGAAAGCCTTGCAGTGTGCCACCATTGGCCTCTAGAGGCAGTAGGGAGCCCAGAGCCTGCCATCAGCTCTCATTCCTGCAGATGGAGTGGCCTTAAATCAGCTAGTGTAACCTCTTTTGCTTAGGTGGTTGGGCCAACAGGTGTGATCACTTCATATGGATTTTGAAGGAAAATGAAACATTTAGTTAACTTTAATTTCAAACAGTGGGGAAACCGTTTAGTAGAAATCAAGTTCCAAATATTTTATTAGAATGGAAATTGTTGTCTGTGAAATCTAAACTTAATTGACTGTCTTGTGCTTTACCTCCTCCCTCTGACCACTTGCACCTAACACACACTTGTCTGAACCACCCTGGGAGATGCAGAAAGAGCAGTTGATCAAGGAGAGTGGCATTCCCAGCAGTTAAGAGTTGTATTTGTTTGTTCTTTCTGTCTTTTTGAGACAGGCTCTGCCAGGAGCCCCAGTTGGCCTGGAACTCACTATTTAGACCAGGCTGACCTTGAACTCACAGAGATCTGCCTGCCTCTGCCTCCCAAGTGCTGAGATTAAAGCCGTGCACCAGCACTCCTGGCTTAGAGTTGTTGTGGTTTTATTTCTACAAGAGCATCCCAGAAGGCCATGTGGATCCTGCTTGGAACAGTTTCCTTACTGGGCTGAAGTCATTTCATGAGTTTTTCTCTAAAAAGTTTCTGGATAGTAATTTATTCCTGAGCATATTAACTGCATTGTTTCTTCTTTTCCTTACCTAATTCATGGCCCAGAAAATTCAAGAGAATTATGTTTTTTCTTTTATGGTTTTTTTGTTTTTGTTTTTTTGTCTTTTTGAGACAGGGTCTCCCTGTAGCCCCAGCTGTCCCGGAACTCACTATGTAGACCAGGCTGGCCTTGAACTCACAGAGATCTCTGCTTGTCTCTGCCTCCTGAGTGCTGGGATTAGGCGTGTGCCACCATGCCTGGCTTCTTTTATGTTTTATAGATTAAGCACATTAGTGAAACAGCAAATGAAACTCAACCATTCTGAGGGAAAATTAAAATGAAGGCTTGTACTTCTGCAACATGTTGGTTGTCTACTCTGGTTTTCCTGGGCATGACAGTAGCTCTTGAACTGTCCTGCTAGGCTTCTTCAGTGTCTATCCCTATAAAATGCTGCTTCAATTACTAGAGAAGAAAAAAATGTACTGAGCACACACTGTGTGTCTCTGTACCTAGCATGTGTCCTGAGTTAGGGCTGAAATGGTCACTGAGTGTTAGAGTCTTAGGGACATGTCCCTTTCCTTCCTGTCCACAGAAGAACAGCCCTGTGTCTAGGCCTCTGTAGTGTGTGGAGCTGAGTAGCAGTGTCCTGTGGTCTAGCTCTTCTTCAAGGCTGGACTTCAGTCTCCATCAGCCTCAGGGCAGGTTTCCTTCTGTAGCTGGAAAAGCCAGGGTTCCAGCCAGTGTCCAAACATGCAGCTGTCCCTAGGCACGCTTCGTTTCTGTTACTTGTGGCTATAGAGGAGGATGGAGCTTGATTTATTGGTTTGTTTATAACAGCTTCACTGAGCTATATTTCACATTCCATAAAGTTCACCCCTTTAAGATGTGCAGTTCGGTGGTTTTTAATATATTGACAAAGTTGTGCAACCATCACCATTAATATGTTCCAAAGCATTTCCACTGCCCCAGTCCCAGAAAGCTTCCCCATACCCATTAGCACCACAGTCTGTTCCTTCTCCCTCCCACCCCTGCCAGCATGGATTTGCCTTTTTTGATGACTATTTTTGGGCACGGTGCTAGGGAGGAAACATGGCTCCATGCATGCTTGGCAGACTCTCTACAACTAAGCTAAACCCCTAGTCTGGACATTTTATATGTATTCAACCTGATAATATGTGGTCTTACCTGTGAGACTGCTTTAAATTAAAGTGTTTTCAAAGTTCATCTATATCGAGCCTGTATCAGAGCTTCATTCCTTTTTTAAAAAAAGTTTTTAAAATTTTTGTTATTTTCATGTGTATGAATGTATTGCTTGCATGTGTGTAAGTTCACCCGTGTCATGTAATGCCCAACGAGGTCAGAAGAAGGTGTCAGATTTACCCAGAACTGGAGTTGCGGATGACTGTTAGCTACCATGTGGGTGCTGGGAATCCAACCCAGGTCATCTGCAAGAACAGCTCTTAACCACTGAGCCATCCCTCCAGCCCTTCATTCCTTTAAAAAAAATTTATTCTTTTTATTTTATGTGTATGCGTGTATTGCCTGTGTGTGCACCCGTGTCATGCAATGCCCGCGGAGGACAGAAGAAGCTGTCAGATCCCCTGGAACTGGAGGTACAGACAGTTGTTAATTGCCATGTGGGTGCTGGGATATGAACCCAGGTCTTCTGCAAGAAGCAGGAGCCTTCTCTCCAGCCCTATTCACTCCTTTTTATAGCCAAGCAACAACCTATTATATGGAGAGACTTAGTTTAGTGTGAGATTAAAAACTATGGCAGGACCCAACAAAAGCAATTTAACCATAAGCTTTAAAATTTTTATCTCGTTCTATTGTTTCCTGCACTTGCAGCTGAGCATCGAACTGTGTACAATTGTAGAATGGAGGAATGTGGTGTCTAGGGACTGTAAGCAACCTGGATTGGTTATTTCTGTCTTCGTCTATTCAGGCTAAATACCATAGCTTGGATGGCTTTAAGCATCAGAAATCTATTTTCTCATAGTTTTGGAGGTCAAAAGTCTAAGATCAAGTTCGTCTCTAAGCTAGTTTCTGGGAGGATCTGTCCTTGGGAGGTTTGACTGTCGTTATTTGTGTGTTCAGAGAGTCTTACCTCTCTCTCTCTCTCTCTCTGTGTGTGTTTGTGTGTGTGTGTGAGAGAGAGAGAGAGAGAGAGAGAGAGAGGTTGAAGGGTTGTGTATCTCCATATGTCTCTTCATTTTGATGAGGTTCTTGAGAAAAAGGTGCCAAGATTTAACATGTCGGAGGGTAGAGTGTGTGCCCTGCTCTTGCAGGCCTGCTGGCCCTCCCTCCCTGTAACCTGCTGAGCCAGTGTGTCAGGCCCTCCCTCATCTGTAGCCAGGTCCCCAGAGCCAGGGGAGTTTCTAGAAAATGTAAAATTCAGAGACTGGAGAGATGGCTCAGCAGTGAAGAGCACTGACCCCTCTTGGAGAAGACTTAAGTTCTGTTCCCAGCACCAGTATGGTGGCTAACAATTGTGCATAGCTACAGTTTCAGGAGGTCTTGACACTCTGTTTTTTAAAATTTATATTTATTATTTTTATTTTATGTGTATAAGTATATTCCTTCCATGTATGTAAATGAACCTGTGCTGTACAGTGCTTTTGGAGGTCCCAAGAGGGCGTCGGATCACCTAGAACTGGAGTTATGCACAGTTGTTAGCCTCCATGTGGGTGCTGGGAATTGAACCCCTGTCCTTTGCAAAAGCATTCAGTGCTCTTAATCTCTGAGCTATTTCTCCAGCCCCCTGACACCCTCTTTTGGCCTTAGCCAGTACTGCATGCACATGGCAAACTATATACATGCAGGTTGAACACATACATTTAAAAAAAATTAAATGGAAAATTCAACTGCCACACTTCAGTTCCTGGAACACTTGTTTTCTAGATTGTTTGCCTTTGTTTCCTCATTCCAGTATCCCACCCTTATAAGTTTTTTTTTAAATCTGAATTCAGAAAAATAATTTCTGATTTGTTGCCCTAAATAATTTAAATGTGGTATTGTAGGTAAGAGTCTTTGCCAGTTTTCCCGTCATATATGGCAGGGAATTTGGGCCATTCTCTGTAAAACTGTGAAGGAGACAGTGGTGCATCCTTCCAGGGGTTACAAGCTAGTTCAAAAGCTTTACAGTAGACCTATGTCGGTGACCACCTAATGTCAGTTTCATAACAGCCAGACATGGAGATAATCTCTTAGACTCTGGCACTTTATCACAGCTCATTTGACTCTAATAATTATCTTACTAGGTCGTGAAAGATATTTTTCCTCCTGACACCAGTGGGATGTCCCACGATTCAGTTTAATGCTGGCATGAGTTAACTGAAGTTCCCCCAGTCACTACAGCCTAAGGGCTCAGCTCCCCAAAGCTGCCTGCCTTTAGACTTCAGACCACCCTAGGCACATTTCTATTTGGCTGACTACAGTTTGGGGGAGTTTTGTAACCTTGCCTTCGGCTTAGTAATTCACTAAAACAATTCCTAGATCTTGGAAGCTGCTTTATTACTTTTCCATAATGAATTCTACTCAGGGACTGCCAAGCTCCTCTGGGATGCCTCTGGAAGCTCCAAGCTTCTAATAGAGGCTTGATCTTTATGGTAATGAGCCTCCATCCTGAAGGTAGGAGCCCACCAAGAGTCACCTCATTAGAATCAAAGAGGCTCCTGTCACCCTGGTCACTTAGGATGTTCCAAGCATTTTAGCAGGTCTGCATCAGGAACTGGGCACAAATGTCTCCCTGTAATAGACAGTAGACGGTAGGTGGAACAAAAATTATTGACCTTACTTTAGAGATGAGCAGGTTCCTGAAGAGAGAACAGATGACAGCCAGGTGGAGCATGCTGTGCTTTGAAAGCCCCTTTTAATTCCACTGTAACAGCATTAAAGAGTCACACGTTAATCTGGTCAAGAATGGGTAAAGGCTGTCTTGGAGGGAGTGGGTTAGTTATCTCTGGAGTGGACTTCTGACAGAAGGAATCTGCCCCCACTCTTTGCTGGCCTGATGCACTTGTTCTCCTGCCTCTGGCACAGGATGGCAAAGCACGAGGCCCTTGCCAAATGCCTGTGCCATGGTCTTCAACTTTACAGCCTCCAGAACCATGAGCCAAATAAATTTCTATTTATAAATTGCCTAGACTCTGGTATTTCGTGATTGCAGCAGAAGACAACAAGCTCTGGGTATCTTCCTGACTCTTCTCTCAAGGATACCTTTCAGTCTCAGCTTCATATTCAAAGTCTTGTCTTCAGGACTGTTTGATGTCCTGTTTGATGTTTTTGACCTGTTCCATCTAGGACAGTAGCTGCATAGCCACACAGGGCTCTGAAGCTTTAATTAAAGGTTTAGTTCCTCTGTCATGCCAGCCACATTTCAATTGCTCAGTGGCCACACATGGCTAGAGACAGCTGCATTGAGGAGAGAGAAATACAACATTTCCATCATCGTTGAGTGCTCCATTAGACAGCACTTTGGGGCTTTTATATTGATAGGAAGAGCAGTTCTGTGTTTAAAGCTGAGAACAAAGGTGTGAACACAAGTACCATACATTCAACAAACACCATTTAAGAAGTCTAACTTTTGTGGGAATGGCAGTCCTTATTCAAATAACCCGTCAGACTGGGCAGGTGTTACTGACGGATGCATTGAGTGGGCGCTGACAAACACTGGCTGATCCTTGCTCCTAGCCCGAGATGCACACCTTCTTTTTTAAATAGATGGAAGGTGAACAACTAAAATAAAATGTGTTGATCTCAGTCCAAGAATGTGTTCTTGCCCATAGTGGAAAACTTGCCTTGTAGCCTTGGGGCAGCGCATTAGCCTTGGGGACTTGGCAAGGATTGCTGACATTAAAGCCAGGGTTGAAAAAGTGACTGATATATGATTGACGTGTGTGTTCTATTTTGTGGGCTGCCCCAGCACTCTGTTGTTCATGTCTCGAAGCACAAAAGATTTTAAAATTCTCGTAAGCTCCAGTTTGCTCACCTTTTGTCTGTTGCCTGTGCTTTTGGTACCCGTCAAACACTGCACAATCCTGTGCCTTGAAACTTTTCCCTCTGCTGTTGCATTAAGAGTGGTCTAGTTTTAGCTCTGCTGTTTACACCAGGACTTTGCTCGACTTTGAATTAATATTGGTATTTGGTGTGTAGGTAGCTGTCTACCTCCATTCTTTTCCTTATGGATACCCAGTTTTCCCAGCACTGTTAGTGGGCAGGACTGTCCTCCCCCTCCCTTCAGGTCACAATACCAAAAGAAGAAAGTAGTTGGGTTAGAGCCTGGCAGCCTTTTTCTGTGAACTTCAGAGAGCGTCCTACCTGGGAACCTGCTGACTGGTGTTCCAGGTGGGTATTTTCTTGGTTTTGCTTTTCCTTTTGTCTCCTGGCCCTCATCAGTTGTCACTTTCCCTCAGTCCTTACAGTTCTGAGGTAAAAAAGAATCAGATAACAGTGGGAGGTAATCCTTCCCAAGTCAGGATTTATAGCAGACCAGTGAGCATTGTGGTATAAGCAAAAGATTGGCTGGTTTTCCAATTTTCATTGGAGGTGTGTTCTTATGTTAGAAATTGACAAGTGGCAATTTTTAAAAAATTCTGTTTTTAAGAGTCCTCAGAAGATACTTAAGTGCTATGTAGGGTGTCCCCTCCCCAGGTGAGCTCCTGTGGCAGCGGCCTGATCCTCCCACTGGAGTGCTGCTAAGGAAACAGCAGATAAGCCAAGAGGGGTGATGATAAAGGAAGGCTGCTTGCAACCTGATGTCGTCAATCACCCCTTAATGTTTACAGAAGCAAAAAGTCAATGTGTAGTTGTTTTAATTTGCCACATTCTGGGACTGAGGGTGTGATCGCCTGAGGGCACAGTTAAGTGGCCAGTGCTCCTTGTCAGCCCTGTGTTGGATTTCATGCTAAGCACTTTCTGATGACCATTAGATTGGGTTGAATACTGCCCTAATTGATCCTTCTAGACTACCACTGTCATCATCCTTTGTACAACATTTCTATCAGCACTTGCCTGAGGCTGTGAGGGTTTATGCTGCAAAGAGAGTTGGGTGCCCATTTTCATGAATCACTGTCAGGTTTGGAAGAGCAGTGGCTACAGCATTAAATGGACCATAATAAATTACCCCCTCTCCAGACCCATTGGAGTAAATCAGGACTGTTACATTTATGCAAGCGGTCTTTTGAGTATAAGTGACTTTTTTGTTTATCAAACCTAATGCCTGCCTCCAGGAAATGGAGGAAAGTGATTTGCTCATTTTTTAAAAATCCTATGAACAGCACTTTGCTGCTGGTAAGCTGAAGAGGGGATTTGGTATATTGTTAGGTGGGAAAGTTGTCATCCCTCCCTGAAGGTGAAGTAGAGACACATGCATGCCTATCTAGAATCTACTCTCACCTCCCTAAGCCCCAAACTTTGTGTCCTCTTTCTGTTTTAAAGAACCTATCGAGTCCAGTTTATGCTGCCTATATACCCCTGGGTGTGGGGTCATCTACTGAAACATGGTTGATCAACCAGGGGCCACGCTCTTAAAGAAAACTGACTCACCCTTCTCCAGAAGCCATGAACTGCCCATAGCCCCTGAGTTAGGGTGGGGGCTCGTGAACCCCTTCCCAGTCCATGCTAGAATGTTGACTGGCTTGATTGTGTGTAGGTCTTGTGCAAGCAGACACAACTGCTGTGAGTTCATGAGCGCAGTGGTCCTGTTCAGACCTGTTCAGAAGCTGTTGTTTTCACCCCAATCCTCCTTGACCTCTGGCTCTTACAATTTTTCTATTCTATCTTCTGTGATGGTCCCTGTGCCTTGGGGTGATGTCCTATTTGTAGCTGAGCACTCCACTGACACTTACTCTTCGTACTTTGGTCACTTGTGAGTTTTTATGTTAACCACAGTCCACTGCACAAAGAAATTTCTCTGATGAGGACCAAAAGCCACACTAATCTGTGGGTAGAGAGATAGGAATTTAGAGGGCAGTTTGATACTATGTCCATTTAGCAGAAGAATAATAGCTCACTTCTGGGAGCTGTGGAGCTCCCCAACCATAGGTTCTTGGCTAGTTTATGTAATTGTTTTTCTTATTGCACAAATATAGCTGATTTTTGCGTGTTGATTTTGTATCCCGCAACTTTACAGAATTTATTAGCTCTATCAGTTTGAGAGAGAGAGAATAAAGATTTTCTGCATTTACAATATGTTCTCAAGCCAGGCATGGTAGAGCAAGCTATAATCTTAGGATTTGGGAGTTTGAGGCGGATTGATCATGAGTTTGAGGCTAGCCTAGATTACCACAGCAAGACCTTGTTGTGAAGGGGGTGGGTGGGATTCTTCTGTTAATTGATAATTTACTTTTTCTAGTCTGACATGTAGGCCTTGTTGTCTTGTTCTTGTGTATTTTCTCTGGCTGGGATTTTCCTATATTGTGATGAATAGAGGTCCTGGACATGTGGGCATCTTTGTGTTTCTGATTTTCAGAGAAGTGCCACCCCCTTACCCTTGCGTGGCTTTCATCATGTTGAGCATGAGCTTATTTTCTTTCTTTCTTTTTTTTTTTTTAAATTCTGAGAGAGTCACTGATCTGTGATATTGGGGTTGAGTGAGTCAACTCAGGTGGCCCTTAACCTGCTGTCATGTGACTGGTTGAGCTGAGGTGCCTCCAAGGTGCCTCCAAGGCACCAGTGACACCTTGTTGGTCCTCCTGGTGTGTTTTCCCTGAGGATCCACTTTGCCTGTATAATAGCTCCATCCCACTCCAGCCCCTGCTTGCCTTCAGTTTGTCCTGAGTATGTCAGCTTCTTCCTTGTGAGGTGCTCTGAACATAGTGCCTATCCTCTGTTCCTGTCCCCAGGTACTGAGAACAGCCTCCTTTTGACTGGTCATCCCTCTTGAACTTACTCTCTGGGCCACATGCTGGGAACAGTCCTAACTCCCTACACAGTGTTCCAGCTTCTCTCATCCATGGCTCTCTTAGTTCAACTATGTATCTCTAAAACTCAAAAATGAGTAAGAAGAACAGAATGAGTTTGCCATGGTTGGTCTATTTTACAGTGTGAAACTTACCTACACTTGCTGACAATATCCCATCTGATTCTCTCGACTTTATTGTTTCTTTATTGGCATTTATTGTTGTCAGACTTTGACTGTCTGGTGAGGACTTTGCATTATTCTCTGTAACTCCATTTCTCACGACTCCTATTGTTTTTAACAAAGATCAATGTGAGCACATTGCAGAAAAAGTCAATTGATGTAGAAACACAATGAATGAAAAACACAAGGGTTTTTGGGGGGGTCGGGGGACAGGGTAGGTAGACCAGCCTGGCCTGGATCTCAACAGAGATCCACCTCCTCTGCCCCCAGAGCGCTGGAATTAAAGGCATGTACTACCATGCTCAGCAAAATCAAGTTTTATGATAAAGTTTTATAATTTCTTTTATGTAGATGTAACACCTTTTATTTCTTTTCCCTTCCCTGTGAATGTTAGAATCCCTGTTAATATCTATAAGAAGGGACATTATACTGGCCTAAAGATATAGAAACCAAATAGAAATGTAATAGAGAACCCAGAAATAACTCACCCTTACATATATGGTCAAATAATTTTTAATTGAAAATTTATTTTTATTTATGAGTGTTTTGCCTGCATATAAGTGCACCATATACAACACCATATGTTGTAATGCCCACAGAGACCAGGATAGTGTGTCGGATTCCCTGCTTCTGGAGTTACAGGTGGTTAGCTGCTGTGTAGGTGCTGTGAGCTGAACTTGGGTCATCTGCAAAAACAGCCAGTGCTCTTAACTGCTGAACCATCTCTTTAGCTCCTGGTCAAATATTTTTTGCAAGAGTGTTGGGAACCTTCAAAGGAGAAGGTCAAGTAAACTGGACATATACATTAAAAGCAGGGTTGGACCCTTACCTAACACTCTATGCAGAAGTTAACTCAGAATGGATCAGAGACGTTAAATAGAACGAAGTATGCATATCCAGTGAATATTATTCAACTCCAAGAAAGAAGAACAGTCTCACATATAGACAACATGGAGGAACCTCGAGGATATTATGTGAAGTTAAAAAAGCCGATCACAAAGGCAAATATTGTTTGATTCCATTTAGATGGGGTCTTTAGAGTAGTCAAAACTCATGGAGGCAAAAAGTAAAATGGTCACCAGGAATCAAAGAGAGAGGAGAATGCAGAGTTGTTGTCCAGTGAGCATCGGTTTTGAGGATAGGAAGACGAAAAGGTTCAGGAGATAGTGTTATGTGTGCGCACCTGAAAAAGTGACTTGAACACAGCACCTTTAAACGTGGTTCAGATGGAAAAATCTTATATGCATTTTACCACAATAAGAAATTGGGGAAAATGTGGGTATTATACTCTGTGAAGTGTCTTTTACATCTATCAAAATGACCATATTGTTTTTCTTCTATTACTGTAGTGACAATGGTTTTCCTAAAGTGGACTCATTCTTAAATTCCTGGAACAAATCCTGGATCATCACAAGGTGTTATCCTTTTACTACATTGGGGGATTCCATTTGCTTACATTTACCTAGTGCTTTTGCAGTCCTATCTTTAAATGACCTTTAACTTGACTTTCTGTTGTAGTTTGTGGTATCCTTGTCATGTTTTTATGTCATAACAACTTGCAGATAATAGGCTCATGGGATGAAATTGAAGCCATTCACCTTCCTCTCTGAAGTGACCTAGAAAGGGCCACATTTTGCTTTTGACTATTATAATTGCCCATGAAACCATCCATCCCCTCCTTTTAGGAATGGAGAATAAGTATTTTGGGTAACTTTTATATCTCTTTTAGGGTAAACTTTTAAAAATGAGTTTCTTCCATTGCTCAGTTTTGGTAGTTTATTCTTTCAAGAGAAATACTCATTTTATCTTTATTTTTTTTAAAAAAGCATAAAATTATAATCATCTCCTAAAAATTTAAAACAGTATATACTCTTGGTTATTAGGAAGTGCTTCTTAATGTTAATTTGTTTTCCCAATGTATGTTTATTTTCTTGTGTTTATAGTCATATGTGTTCGTTGTTTTCTGGTTGCTGTGACAGAATACTTGGCAAAGCAATTTGAGGAAGTAAAAGTTCATTTTGACTCACAGTTTGAATGTACAGTCGGCCATGGTGGCGAAATCCTTGCAGCAGGAGCATAAGGTGCCTTTCTGGTCACAGAGCATCTGCAGTCAGACAGTAGAGAGATGAATATAGACGCTCACTTTCTCCTTTTTATTAAGTCTGAACCCCAGCCCATGTGATGGTGCCACCTGTGTTGAGTGGGTCTTCCCTTCTCAGTTAAACACCATCACAGACTCCTAGATGTTTAGAGAAACTGATTTTAGCTATAGTCTAGTCAGCAATAACGATTAACCCTTACATCATACGGTCCACTAGGCCATTGATTTTATTATTTCATAGCACCATCATATGAGCTTATTTGTTCACATGTGGATTTTAGTGGAGAACAAAGTTGATTTTTTTTAACTTTTAAAAAAATGTATTGAGAATTTCATACATGCATATAAGGTGTTTTGATCAAATCCATGCCCATTCCCTCCCCTCCAACTCTTCCCATATCTCCCCATCGCTTTTTCCTGAACAACTTTCTGTACTCTTTTTTTTTTTTTAATGGAGCTTTTTGCTACTCTCACATTCCCCCCTCTGAAGAGGTATCCCTAAAATCTTTTAGGGATTAGATAAGAGCTCCCAAATACTTTCGACATCTTTGGCCTTTGGAACAGAGTATGTTGCTAAGAGGCCCAAGGACGTTTTGATTTTTAGCCAAGAAACCAGCTACTTTTCTTTGGGGTCTTTTTACCCTAACTGTGTAGCCAATTCCTACCTCCTGTTCCTATCACACCATCCCCTGAAGAGGGTACCTAAATTGCCAATGGGAATCGGGATGCCGACTGCTCTGGCTTATTCCATACTGAACAGGGATACAGGGTGAGGCAATTGGGATACGTATCCATCTAAAAGATCCCAAATTGCATAACTCTTTAACTGTAGGGAGAAAAGAAAATCCTTGACTAGTGCCTAGGAGATGTGAAAGAGAAGTACAGGCAAGAGTAGTTAGTGTTAGAAGTTCTAGACAGGGAATCAGGAAAAAGTCAGAACTGGGCAAATTTCAAATGTTCATATCAGAGTCCTTTGGAATTTCTTGACGAGAGCTTCCAAAAGCATCCTTCCGTTGGGTTCCTCCTCATTTTTCTTTTTTCTTTTGTCTGCCAAGGCTGGGCTCAAGAGTGACAGTCTCAGGATTTATTTTCAGGCACTTTGATAACTGTTGGAGTGGCTAGAGTCAGTGTCAGTTCCCTCACAGAGGCTTCTAGATGGGGGAGAAAATTTTATCTATCATTTTAGAACAATAGTGGGTTGTCTCCCTTAGCTATAGGTGGGCACTACAGTATTGCAGACCAAGATTTGAAGTCTTAACATCTGAGCAGCACTTTGTGATTAGAAACAAAATCATCAATGTGAAATAATTGTCTAAATAACATTTTATATGGACTAAATCTAATATCTAGGACAAAGTTGCTTTTTTAAAAGAGACTTTTGAAATTCTTTATTTCTACGATTTGAATTTAATCCCCACAAAAAGGTGGGTATTATTGGGACCATGTGGCCTATGGAAGGAGGAATACTCAAAAGAGAATGTGACAAGTAAATGGCAAAGCTGAAATTCAAGTCCACATCTGACTCTAAGTATTTCCGCCCCACCCGGTGCTTGCTGCATGGTCAGGTATAGGAGATGGGATGTGCATGTTAGCCTGGCTTCACATAGAAACAAAAACAAGCACTTGTAAGTAGACAATCTGTCAGATGGTGAGTCTCAGGAGCAAGAGGAAAGGATCCAGGTAAGGAAGAGAAGCCAACCCAGGCTATGTAGGAACAATGGTTGGGTTTGCCAGCAGAGTTCTTTAAAAAGCCTTTCAGACTCGCATTCCTGCTGGTAGCCTTAAGTGTTCACTTCCCAGGAGCTGCTGTGCCGCATTGATGAGGTGTTAATATCTCACTTCTGAGGTGGCTCTGTGTGTGTGTGTGTGTGTGTGTGTGTGTGTGTGTGTGTTTGAAGAAGAGAAGCTGTAGGGCAGGAGATACATCACTCATGGGCTCATTCAGGATTCTGTCACAATAAGGAGAGTTCCCACTCTCCCAAGGGGTGTTGTCACAAGGATGAGACCTGGGCACCTAGCCAGTCTTATTTATGGGAATATCATTGGCATTCACACATGACAGACATTTACCCAGCTTTATTTTCTATGAAGATAAGACACAGCGACCTAACACTTAACTCATGTCCTGGATTTTGCTTGGCATGAAATTTATTTCCCTAAAGTCACTGAGCTTGTGAGATACATGGCTCATTGTCAGGCAGACTTGCTTTTCCACTTCGACCTTCAGTCAGGGCCAGGGAGGATTGGATGGAACTATTGTGTTAAAGATCCACCTGCAGATTCCACTCTGGTGACCAAGTATTGTATTCTAGAGAAGATTCATTTTGATAAGGAAAACAGAAAAAGCACCATGGGGAAGAAGTTTTTTTTTACCTTTCTAAAGCAAAATACATCTACTTAAGGGAAAAATGGATTTCAAGGCATTGGTGACCTGAAGGAATGTGGCTGGCTCATGGGCATAAGCACAGATTTGTGACCAGATTTCTTTATTATCCACTGTTTGGGGGAGGTAGTCTTTTGCTGTGACTGAGAACAGTGAGGTCTTCTCAGACCTGGCTGTTAGTGGCCTCATGACCCTGGACCAGTTCTTCCCTTCTCTGAGCCCTAGTTTTCCTGACTGTAGGTTGGAGTTCATAGTATGCATTTCATTTTTTTCTCTGTGGTTTAGGCAGAATAGTGTATGTAAAGGACTCCTGGTGGGACTCAGCTCATCTTAGTTACTTTTATTGGCAAGAATTCCATGATCTCCTTAATCAAGTATTCCTGACTGAGCTTGAGCCTGCCAAAAGTCTTTAAAAGGTTACAGTTGAAAGTGCTCCAGTCAAGACCAGGAAAGAAACTGAGTGATTAGTGAGGTCAGACTGCTGTGATTTCTCTTCCAGCATTCTCACAGGATCAACACACACACATCACAAACACTAACACCCCCTCACACACACCCTTTTCTGACTGCAGTAGCTGATTCCCCTCCTGCCCCTCCCTCCTTTGAGAGAAAACAATTTGATAAATAACATCGTAAAGCAACATTGATTTTATGTCTTAGTCCTCTTGATTATTTACATTTTAACAGGAGGCTGGGTGTTTATTCTGAAGGAATGAATGTTTAATGATGGACTTTCAGATATTTTGGTCTTTGGATGGCAAGCATGTTTTGAGGACAGAATCTTGCCCCTAACCTCAAATTACCCTTTCCTAAACCACTACCTCTTATGTGCATGGAACCAAACCTCATTCTTGGTTTGGGAAGTTGTTTTAAATTTGCTGTATTCCCACTCTTGTTTTTTACATTTATTATTTATTATTTTTATTTTATGTGTATGTGTGTATTGCCTGCATGTATGTAAGTGCACCCCATGCCATACAATGCCCATGGAAGTCAGAAGAGGGTATTGGATTCCCCTGGAACTGGAGTTACAGATGGTTGTTAGCTGCCATGTGGGTGCTGGGAACCAAAACTGGGTCCTCTGCAAGAGCAGCCTGTGCTCTTAACCACTGAGCCATCTCTCCAGCCCCCACTACTCCTGTTTTTTGTGCTGTTATTATTGGCATGTTTAGGACACCAAATGACTCATCCTTATGTACTATTACTGTTCTGTGGTGTTTCAAGCAGACATTCTTGTGGTGTGTTTTTATTCTGGTTGCCAGGTGCTTGCTTTGGAAGGTACATGACCCCTTACAAAGTCATAAGATGACTTAGTAAATCTAAATTGTTGCCTGACACACATATACCCAAAGGACCACTGCCAAAGAATTGTCTAGGCCTTTGTTGTATAAAGATTGACTATATTAAAACAAATCAACTTCAGCCGAGGGTGGTGGTGCATGCCTTATTCTCAGTACTTGGGAGGCAAGTGGTGGGTGGATCTCTGTGAGTTCAAGGCCAGCCTGGTCTCCATAGAGAGTTTCAGGCCAGCTGGGGCTACAGGGAAACCCTGTCTCAAAAAGACCAAAAGAAAAAAACAAAACAAAACAAAAAACCCACAATAAAACAAATCAACTTTAATTGTTTAGTTAGATCTTTTGTAAAGTGGGATTTTTCAAAATTCAAAGGTTAAAAGTGGCTCATCTCAACTGTATAGCTAGACACTAGTTAGTAATGTCTTTTCTTTTGTAATAGATTATATCAGCTATCTCATATTTCCCTCAGGGAGAAACTTGCCATGCAGCTGTCTTTCTTATTTTACTCATTTAAAAAGTATCTTTAAAATCAGATTTAAAAGAGAATAGTCAAAAATTATTCTTGGGCTGGTGAGATTGCTCAGTGGGTAAAGAAAGGCACTTGCCACCAAGCCTGACAACCTGAATTCGATTCCCAGAACCCACACTGTGGAAGGAGAGAACTGACTTTTGCCACTTGTCCTCTGATCTCCATACTGCCACTGGACATACAAGTAAATAAATAAATGTAATTTTAAATCTTTTAAAAAATTAATTCAGCCAGGCGTGGTGGCGCACACTTGTAGTCCCAGCACTCGGGAGGCAGAGGCAGGCGGATCTCTGTGAGTTCAAGGCCAGCCTGGTCTACATAGTGAGTTCCAGGACAGCTCGGGCTACAGGGAGACCCTGTCTCAAAAAGACACCCCCACCCCCAAAAAATTAATTCTTGAAAACTGGCTTTTTTGATATTTGAAACTGGGTCTCACTATGTAGCCCACGCTGGCTTGCAACTAGCTATGTTGCAAGCTACCAGGCTGGCCTGGGTCTCACGGAGATCAGCCTGCCCTCTGCCTCCCAAGTGCTAGGATTAAGGCTTGGCCTACCACACTCAGCCAAACTGGCCTTTGAGAACATATTTTTGCATATGTAGTTACGGTAGCTTTCATTTTGCTAAAATGTATGAAGCGTTGATGCTGCTCTTTTCTCTCTAGTTCCTCCTGACAATGGCTTTTCAGAAGAGAACCACGGTATTTTTTTTTTTTTTTTTTTTTTTGAGACAGGGTCTCCTTGTAGCCCCAGCTGTCCTGGAACTCACTATGTAGACCAGGCTGGCCTTGAACTCACAGAGATCTGCCTGCCTCTGCCTCCCAAGTGCTGGGACTACAGGCGTTTGCCACCACGCCTGGCAAGAACCACAGTATTTTGCCACCTGTAATCTTGGTGTGCTAGTGTACTGGGATCTGTTTGTCCCCATTTTATCAGAAAGCTAAACTCTTGTGTGCCGCATCCTACACTTTCTGAAGTCCCAGATGGGCTAGTATTTCTGCAGGTCAGCATTCCTTTGAGTTTTGGCATAAGTGGCGTGGTAGGCAACATATTGTTCCTTTGCCCTCTTTTTTTTTTCCCCAGTTCGAAGTTGGTCTTAGATATCTTTCATATCTGTACAAGTAGGTTTCTCTGCTTTTTTAACTGACACACACAGTCCCCAGTTTGGATGGATCATTGTTTACTGGTTGATGTCATCATTCTGATAGTCCTTTCTACTGTTACCCTTTTTTGATATTGCAAACAAATGCTGCCCTCATCCTCCTTACAAACGTGTTGGCATTTCCTATGGAAATTTGAAAAAGGGATGTTCTGAGGAAAGCCTGAATTTTAGACTGTTTTGAATTCTGCTAAGTTAAACCTAAGACCAGCCAACATTTGTGGCTGTGTCCTCCTAGCAAAAGCCTGTTACCCAACATGTACATTTTTGTCTGGGAGGAGAGTGGAATCTAGTGGTTTTTATTTCCATAAGTCAGTGTGTGGCAGACAGGTTCCCACACAGCAGTGCACAGTGCCTAGGGTGTCCAGCATCTGGACCATTTCCTCTCCCACCACTCCTGCCTCACCCTGCAAGAAAAGTGCAGGAGAGGGTCACAGGTTACAAGTCAGGCCTCTCGACATAGTCCATCTCTGCCTAACAGCCACCTTGCACTGAATTCCAATCAATCTCTGTGCAGAAACGCCAGCTCTGGGGGCTGGGGAGATGGGTCAGTTGCTACAGTGTTTTCTGTATAAGCATAAGGACTTGAGTTCAATCCCCAAAACCCAAGTAATAAAGCCAGTGTGGTGCTCTGTGCTTGTAATCCCAGCACTGGGAAGGCAGAGAAGGGCAGATCCACAAGAATCATTGGCTGGCCAACATAGTGTAACTGGAAGCTTCACCCAGCGAAAGACCTGTTTCAGAAAAAAAAAGTGGACTGCTTGAGAAATGACATCTGTGGCCTCCACACACATGTGCTCACATACATGTGCATATGTGCATATATATACACAAACGAAAGCAATTCTACCCTGTTCTCTTAATAAGGTGGTATGGCAACAGCTGTATTTCCACTGGGACTAAAATTCATGGCATCTCCTTTGTAGGAAAGATGGGGACATGTCCTATTTGTGCTGATGGGAATGTGTGTTCTCTGTGCCCAGTGAGGTTACACTGGACAACCACTGAGACTCACAGAAGAGCAACAATTCATATTCTTGCAAGACTGGGCTCAGGCTGAGCCCATTGAGGCCCTAGAGAACCAGTCATGTTAGGAAATACATGGTCCAGGCAGCTAATGATCTGCTTTCCATCAAGCTGTTACATGATTGGCACTTAGTTAAGAGGCAGAGGCTGTCTTTGTGTCCTTGGAAGCAGCTCTTCTACCTTGGCCTAAGGATGGAGGAATTGAACCTCATCCCATTTAGCATCCGAGTTCCAGTGATTGGAAAGAACTCAGTCTGTTATTGACAGGAAATGTTAATGTCTATTAGGGATGGAAAGCTCTTAATTTCTTGCTTCGGAAGTAATCACTTGGTGCTAAATTGCTCAACTCTGTTTTGTACTCCATTAATTCTGACTTTGAGCAGGTGCTTAAACCACTAGAGCTTAGCAGAAATGGAGATTTGAGAAATCATAACACAATGTTAGAATTTAAGTTCTAGAAGAGAGAGAAGATACAGGTCACTGAGCTCATTCCCTTCTCTCTATAATCTGGAAACTGAGACCCCAAAGAAAGATTCCCAGGGGTCAGTATAGTTCTTAGAGACACTGCCTGAATCCAAACTTTGATTACCGTGATGTTAACCATTTCCTGTCACTTGGGCTTTAGATTGGAGACTTGAGCCTGACTCTGTGTTTAGCTTCATTGATTGATAGATTCGTCTCCACAGTGGACCTGCCAGCCAGTGAACATTTCTGTTAGATGTATCAGGCGCCGATACTGCTGACCGGGGAGTTCTGGAGCCTGCTAGGGTGAATTGGTTCATTTTTCATTGTCTCCACCCCTGGCTTCAAGGCAGGTCACAAGAGGTGGAGTCGGGTAATTACTTATCTACTCTGAAAACACACCTGTATGGGTCTGTGCACTTGGGCCAGCCGTACCAGTCTGTTTGGAAATGTGGTGGGGTGGAAGACTGTAGGAACAGTAGTATCAGGGGCCCATTCAGCCCCTGCCCGCCCCCATGGCTTCTCCCTTTTTCTCTCCCCAGTGTGTTGTGCTGAATGTCTTTCTCTATTCAGCAGATGTCAGATGAAGGGAGACCAAAGCTTTTTACACTGTGCAATCCGTAAGGGCCTATTTCTTGTTTTGTCCTCCTCCTCCTCCTCCTCCCCCCCTCCTCCTCCCTTTTTTGTTTTTGAGACAGGGTCTCCCTGAAGCCCCTGGTGTCCTGGAACTTGCTGTGTAGACCAGGCTGACCTCAGTCTCCCAGAGATTTACCTGCCTGTGCCTCCCAGGGCTGGGATTAAATGTGTGCAGCACCACACCCAGCCTTTTTTCTTCTCTTCTGCAATAGAAATACAATTCCTTGAACACTTTAACTAATTAATTAATTAATTTTTGTGTGTATGAGTGTTTTTCCTGCATGTATGTAAGTACACCACGTGTGTGCAATGCCTGCAGAGAGCAGAAGAGGGCATTAGATCCCGTGGAATTGGATCAGCAGTTGTTAGCTGCCATGTAGGTGCTGGAAACTGAACTTGGGTCCTCTGCAAGAGCAACCAGTGCTCTTAACCACTGAACCATCTCTCCAGCCCCTTCCTTGAACTCTTTTTACTGACTCCTTGGTGGCTTTCAGATCCCTACAACCTGTAGTTCCATCACAACCTCAATGTCTGCATGGACATTACTGGCCTCTCCAGGGTCCATGGGCAGTCTCCTTCCTTCGCAAGACAGACTGTGCCTCCTCTGTGCCCTGGCCTCTTTGGGGCTCAGGAGACTGAGCAAGACGTGGTTCTGAAAGCACATCCAGAGGTTTGTCAAGTGACTTGTAGTTTATTTTCTGAACCACTCCAGCCCTACCACCTGTGCAGTGTCTTCCAACTTCACTGCACCTGTCACCAGATGAATCTCTGGTCTTTCCCTTTAAAACAACTAACTTGACTGAGGCACAGTCAGCATGAAGAAAGCTGCGCCTGTGTAACCAGCAAACTGATTATGTTTGGATATTAGTACGGACTTGTGAGACCATCTCCGAGGTCATGGCATAAAACCATCCTTGACTGAAAGTTCCCTGTTTTCCTCTGTATTATTTGCATTGTTTTCTTGCTTCTACTGTTTAAAAGCAGAACACTTGACATGAAAGTAATTGCCGTGTGGCAGATCTCTAGGACTTACTCTAAATCTGTATAAATGAAACTTTGAACTCCGTGAACCCCTCTGTATGCCTTTGTTTTTGTGAGTTTGACTGTTCTAGATTACCCATGTGAATGGGCGCTACAGCATCAGTTGTCACGGCCTCCAGGTTGGCCAACATTGTTGTTCATAGCAAGAGTTGCTTTTTGAAGACTGAATGGTATGCTGATGTGTTTTGCGTGCTGTCTCTGATCTGTCAAGGGACATTGAGTTGCTCCCATGTGGCTCTTGTGAGCTGTGCTGCAGGGAACATGAGTGTGCAGATATTTCTTCATGACCCTGATTTCCCTTCCTTGGGTTGTGTTCCCAGAAATGGCGTTGCAGGATTAGATAGTGCTGAAGTCTCTGTTGGAAAGTGAACTCCAAAGATGTGGGAATTGGGAACCCTGTGTCACTGCCACCTAGTTGCATTTTTAGAAGGCAAACTTACAACTCTGGTGATGCCTTGGATTCTAAAGCTTCCTTTTGTAGACAGGTTCTCAGGTCCCCAATTTTGAACATGAAAAAAGGGGGAAGACTGATTGCAAGGGATTTGACAGAGTAGGCAGGTGTGGATAAGACCAGCAAATCTACTGCAGGCCTCTTGTACATAGTTCAGATTCAAGTTCTCAGTACAAACTGTGACTCTGACACTCAGCAGGTATGTGTCCTTGGGCTTCTGAATCACCCTCTCTGAGTCTCAATTTTTCAAACCTGTCAAGGGAGGGTATTAACGACCACCTCCCCAAAAGGTTTTGGTGAAGATGATAGATAAAGCATAATGCCCAGAACACAATAGGGGCAATTATGTCTGATAATTATGCTAATAAATAACGTGGGCTGCACCTCATCCACAAACCTACTTACCTAAGTCAGCACTTGCAGCTCTTTCCCTGTGGGGTCCAGCCTTCCCAAGGTTCCTGTTCCAGGTCCCTGGTGCTCACTAGCTGCGCTCATTAAAGAAGCCGTTCACTCCCACAGTTCTGGTGAGGAGCCCCACCTGCAGCAGAGGGCTCTGTTTCCTTTCAGCTCCTTCGCTCCTGGCTTTCCAATCTTCCTGTATATCTATTCTTACTATCATTACATAGTACTAACATTCTGTCCTTTGTTAGTTGGTTATGCGTTTTGACATAGGAGATTCTAAGTGCTTTTTAGATACTTTTTTATTTAAATACAACTGTTTATTTAAAATATTTGTTTTGTTTTAAAATGATTTTATTTAAGTATATATGTTGGTTTTATCCACATCTGTCTACTCTGACTCAAATCCTTTGCAATCAGCTTTCTTCTTCACATTCACAAGTAATTATTTTAAATAAATACATTTAACACAAAAGTTCTTCCTTGGGGCTAGAGAGATGGCTCAGCAGTTAAGAACATTTGATGCTCTTGTAGAGGACCCAGGCTTGGTTCCTAACATCCACATTGCATCTCACAACTGTTTATAACTCCAGTTCCAAGGGATAGGACACTCTCTTCTGGCCTCCATGGGCATTGTACATACGTGTTGAGCCTACATACATCCAGGCAAAACACTCAGACACAAAACATTAAAAAAATAAATATTTAAAAATGTGAAAAAATTCTTCCCATTCCCTGCACTCACATGGCAGCTAACAACTGTCCATAACTCCAGTTGTAGGGGATCTGACATCCTCTTTTGATGTCCAAGGACACTGCATGACACATGTACACTTACATACATGCAGGCAATACACACATACACATAAAAATAAATAATAAATAAATAACATTTTAAAAAAAGAAAAATTCTCCCCTTAACTATGAAGTACATTAGTTGGATACTGCTAATACCTTGTTTTTTTTCCCCTTCTCTTTGCGTTTTATCTGGATCAGTATCATTATAACTAGTAATACTTCTTCATGAAAGTAAGTTTACTTTATTTCACTAACAAATAATTAGAACCATGAAATCTCATTAACTAGGCAACATGAGAGTAGTTGTTAACAGAAACATAAATATATCATAGTATTTATTCTTCTTTAAATACCAGCCCACTGTTTGGCCCCAGGGCTGCATCTGACTAAAACTCCTGGAAAGCGCAGTGAAGGGAAACCGATTGTCATATCAGTGGGAATGAGCTCACTGGTAAGTCACATGGGTGGGCTGACACTATCCCAGAGTGGAGACTGGGCACAAGCCACAACCTTGTTCAGTTAGAATGTGTCAGTAAATCATGAAAACCTGACTAGGCATGGTGGTGTACAGTACAGGCACAGTGGTAGAATCCTAGTACTCAGGAGCCTAAGGCAGGAGGATTGCTATTAATTTTGAGGCCAGACTGGTCTATATGGTGAGTTCGAGGCCAGCCAAGGTTATATAGCATGACCGTGTCTCAAAACAAAACAAACCAAAAACAAACCCTTACCTAGGAAAAGTGGAAAGCAACACTTTGTCCATTGATAGCAGTGTCTGTAAAGTGAGTGGCACAGAGGTCACTAGAAGCTTGTCCTGCCTCAGAGTTTGTATCTCTGAAAGTCTGAAGCTTCCTCTGTAACATGATATCAAAAAGAGGGTGATCAGCACATAGCCCATGTGTCTTGGGTGAGTTAGTTTAATTGGATTCTCTTCTTCAAACAGCTCCATGTCAGATACTCAGAGTAGAACAGCCTCTAGAGCAGACTGAAGGGAGTAGTTTGGCAAAGGGGAGACCCTGGGAGAGGACCAGAAGACACAGGCTGAGATCAGAACACAAGGCACAGAGGTGAGGGAGACTCTTTCTGTTCACAGGAGTCTGTTCTATATCTAGAACAGTGCTGGACCCAGAGCAAATGCTTAGTAAATACTCTGAGTTAAGTGACTAACTTGCACTACACTGAATTCTTAGGAGTTTTAGCTTCTGGAGGTAGATTTAAAAATGAAGAACTAAGTGGGCATGTGTATCACAGAGTACTTTGCTCCCTACAGAAAACTCAGTGTTCAACATCTCAGATGTGGGGAAAATGGCCTGAAATTTATACCTTAGGAATTACGGTATCGTCCAGAGATCAGACAGCACATAAACTTGACAGTTTGTGCCATCTGGAATTTTTGGTTCCCAGGAAGCTTTAGAATCATTTCCATATAACTTGTCTCTGGAGATGGGCTGGTGCTGATCACTTTGTCTTGAAGTTGTTGAAGTCGCCATTAGTTAAGTGCTTGCTCTCCGCCTTGTGCTTTGGGGACAGGCAGTGGTGCGGTGAGCGCTGGACTTCCACTGTCGTTTTCGAATTACAGATTTAATTACAGTCTTCACTGAAGATGAACCAAGTGTGAAAAATACCTGTTCTACTCAGAACGTGGGATTGGGGAGGAGTGTGTGGGTTGAAGTCAGTGCCTGGGCATTTAAATACTTTTTCAACAGTAACATTAAGGGTCAAATTAATTATGGTACAACCAAATGCTGGCCTGTTGGTTAGCCAGAAGCAGTGAAATTATATTTGTGCTGTTGGTCATTTTTTAAAGTTGAATGTTTTCCCCCACCTTAGGAGATAATTCTGATAATAAAATCAGAGACTTAACTCTTCAGGATTTTAGAGGTTGGGAAAGTTAGATGTCTTTGTCATTTGTATGGAATTATTTTGTGAATAGACACATTACCATTTTGCATAGAATTCATATTTGCTCCATCATTGGGCCATAGTTCTAGGTGTGGTGTGTCTATTGAATCAAGCTCATTTGTCAGACTGCTTATACCTTTAATCAGTTAATCATCAAAGCAATCTATCTAATCTTACAGGCTGTAGTACCTGTTTCCCCAAGGTAATAATTTTAATAGGCCTCCTTTATCATGGAGGGAAAAGCATGTCTACCTGGAGAGACTAGGTAGAGTGACCAGATGCCATCAGATTCAGTGCCAGGTGTCACAGGCCAGAATTCTAGTGGGGTAAGGTGCCAAGGAACAGGGGAAGGGGGGCATGTGGTGATCAGGAGAGCAGGACATAGTAGCTACTTAAGTGTTGGAGGGAGTAAGGTGGCCCACAGTGCCAAGCCAGAGTCTGAGCAAGCAGGTAGAGTCAGTGAACATAAGATCCAGGAGACCAGCAAGGACCAGAGTGGTCTTTGGAGGACATGGCATGTTCTGTTTTAAGTTGAGTTTGCTGGATGGAAGCCTATTTGGGTAGAAATAGGAGCAGATAGTTTACACACAGGCACAGTTCTCTGTGGAAGTCAAGCTTCAAGTATGAAGCTGCTTGTGTGGAAATGGTATGAAAGTCTTGTGTGATGAGAGGAGCAAGCCCAGCAGTGTGGAGGTCTGTGCTCAGGGTTGGGTTAGAGAAGAGACGGTCTACTGAGGGGAAAACTTCTGGAGAACAGAGGGTCCTGTGGCCTGAAGTCAGGAGAGAGAACACAGTACCATGTCTCCTGCTCATGGCATGGGTAAGAAGAGATCAGAGTAGACCATTGGTTTTAGTGAACAGTGGGTCATGCATGAGTGAGATCCAGGAGATTTCTTTCTAGGCATTAGGCAGCCACGGTTGGCCATGCTTTGGGGAAGGGTCATGACACGAGGGCGACTCTTCAGTTGAATTAAGAGTTAGGACTCCTAGCAGCTCAGAGTTTGGGAGATGGGGAGAAGTGGAGGAAAGGACAGGCATCCAAAATGAAACCTTTAAATACACGCAAGTGTAACTATGACATGAACGTAGAAGAGAGACGGTGTGGAAAAAGGGAAGGAACTGGCAGGAAAGGGGAGAAGGAACAAGTCAGGGCAGTGGGTCTGTGGGTCTGAGGAAGTGCACTATGCACCTGTATGTAACTGGAGCAGTGAAACCAGCATTCTGTACAAGGAATAAAGGCAAATTAAAAGACAAAACCAACCTGTGTGGCACAGCTATTGGGATGCCTGTTCTTCAGAAACAGCAAGCATAATGTAGCAGGTGTGGAGAAGTGTGGAGAAGTCACACCAGCCATTGGACACTGCTGGTCGGTAGTGTTAAATGGCACAGCCCCCATGTGAAAACGTGTGACAGTGCTTTTAACATTAAACAAAATTACTGCATGATCCAGCATTTCCACTTTTGGGTTTTTGGCCAAAAGAATGGAAAGCAAAACTTTGAGCTGTTGGTGAACCCGTTTATAGCAGTGTTATTCACAATAACCCAACAGTGGACACAAGCCAGATGGCCATTAGTGGATGAAGAAATGTGTTGCACACTAAACAGTGGACTATTATTCACCCTCTAACAGGATGGAAGTTGGGACACATATTCTAACAGGGAAGAACTTTGAGTACATCATGCTAACTGAAACAAGCCCAGCACAAATGATTATATGTATATCACAGGATTCCATTTACATGATGCCTAGGGTAGTCAGAATCATGGAGACAGAAAGGAGTAGAGCTGGCCAAGGCCAGAGAGAGGAGAGAATGAGCCATTATTGCTTTATGAATATAGAGCTTTTTTCAGAAGGCAAAGTTCCCGAGACAGAGGGCGGTGACCATCATGATAGGAATTCATCTACTGCCTTTGAACTTGAAATGGTTAGGATGGTGAGTTCTATATTATATCTGTTTTACCCCCAACTGAACAAATAATAAAACCTAAACAACCTGGAAAATGGAATCCCGAGAAACTAGAAAGTAGTTTGCTGACCCAGGGAAGGAAGGATGAAATGAGAAATGGCCACGCACTGTGGCTAAACTCCTGCTCACCTTAGTTTCCCTCCCTGAGATCAGAACCAAGCACCATTGACCTGACACCAATACGTTCTGTCTGGGCGCTCCTTGTCCAGAGACTCCCTTTGCTCACTTCTGAGAAGCCTAAAGGCCATGATTAAATTTAGTTTCAGAAAGAAAAAGTAAATTTTCTGTTTTAGGTGCTGGCAATAGAGCCCAGAGTGCTCACCCATGTTAGGCAAGAGCTGTGGCACTGAACCGTCTCCCCCGTTCTAGCCGTCCTTGAAGGCACACTAGAATACCTATACCAAAGCCTGGCCTCTCCTGAAACAGTTAACATCACAGACACCCACCTAGAGAGGGAGGCACAGGAACATTCTTGGAATGCTTTATGTTGCCCACTGATTAAACCTGTTTAGGGCTGAAGTCCTTTCTTGGAAGCTAATTGGACAGAACATACTTTAAGCAACAAAGACAAAAAATTTAAGAATATATATTAAAATGCTTTAGGACTTGGAGCTCTGTGCAAAGTGTAGAAATGCTTTTTTGGAGAAACAGTCTATGGATTCTTTTATTTCTGTTCACCTTCAGAAACCTTTCTAAAGTGTGCGTGCTTCTGGAACGCATACTTTTGTACTCATTCATGGTGTCTGTGTCCTGTCGGCGTGCATAGTAACATGTGCAACTGGAATGAGGCATGTGTCGTCCTCTCTGGAAATACCTGAGTTTTTCCATCCTGATTTCAACTGGTTCATCTTTTTTAAAACTGTCCTGGTGTTGGCTTTCTTTTTCTGTACTAGAGGAAACTGTTGATGATTACCGTTCTGAAATCTCCATTAATGCTAGGTGTAAAGAGACAGAGGAAGCGAAGTGTGATAGCCAACACTGATGGCGTTTTGCCTCCTTTGGTAGATCTGCTAGCTGCTCCTTTTTGAAAGGGAGAGCATCCTGATGATAAAGATAAGGCAATTTTCCTTGTGCAGTTTTCTACCCTGTTACTGGGATGTCACTTGGACTACAGTATTTATTTTCAAATTGTAAGCTGCAAATTCTGCTTGAGAAATGGCTCCTGAATGTTCTTTCCCAGCTGCTGAATCTCAGTCATTGGAGTATTTTTACATGAATGACACCCTAAAAACTACATTGTTCAAGCTTCTGGTCTTAAATGTTCAGTTAGTGTGTTTTCTCAAAGATGATGTAAGTCCATAGTGAAAGGCTGACCACACAGGCCAGCCTGGATTAAAAAGAAGACAGGCTTATTTGGGGTTCCATGTTAGAAGACAAGGCTCATATCATTGCACCCAGCTCTCCTGTAATGTGTCAATCCTCTGTCTTAGGCTTAACAAGCTGCCTAGCAAGGTAGGGATCACTACTTTAAAATTTTGTCCTACTATAAAACATCTGGCCAGAGCTAACCTCAATTCTTTTTTTCTTTAAGATTTATTTTGTGTGGTATGTAGGTGTGGGTATATATGTATATGTGTATATGTATGTGCATATGCCCCTTCCAGCCAACAGTGTGTGTGTGTGTGCGTGCACGCGTGCGTGCATATGTGCATATATGCATGTCAGTCAACCAAGGCCAGACAAGGTCGTCAGATCCCCTGGAGCTGGAGTTATAGGTGGTTGTGAGCTGCCCAGTGTGGGTGATGGGTACAGAGCTCTGGTCTTCTGCAAAAGCAGCAGGTACTCTTAAGTGCTCCGGCTTCTAATCTCAATTCTAGAATTGAAGATGCCACAGCCTGCTTAGGGGCTTAATTGCTTTCTTATCTGAATCTTATCCAGAATCAAACTGCAAGTTTAATGTTACCTGTAGAGCTTCTCATTGATCAGGCTGAGTCTCAAGTCTAACACCAGTTGACCATCGTTACTATAATAGTCATGGGCCTATTTAACTGTTTCCATATGTAATTGCGTGCGTGTGACCAGCCCAGCCATGGCATCTATTTGTGGACTTGAGCCCTTATTTGCCTTACAGAGTTCCCCATGCAATGTAAGTATGACTTACAACCCTCTCCCCACAATACATTAAGAGCCTCACCCTTCAGTCTTTGTTTAAAGTCACAATGCAATAAATAAAGGCAAAACTGATAAAAAATACTGTGCTTAAAATTCTCAAAACTGGGAACTAGAGGCTGGAGAGATGGCTCAGTGGTTTAAGAGTACTGGCTGTTCTTGCAGGGGACTTGGGTCAGTTCCCAGCACTCACAAGGTGGCTAACTACCATCTGTTACTCACATTCCAGGGGATTTGTTGCCCTCTTCTGACCTCTGCAGGCATTTCACAACATGGGTACCTTTACATACCTGAAGGCAAAACACTCATACATAAAATTAAAATATAAAATATTTTTAAAATTCTCAAAACTGGTGTTAGACTTGAGACTCTGCCAAAGTGTGTGACTTTGCCTTACTTTGTGATTGCATTGGGTCTTGTGAAGACTAAATTCTACCGTCCTTATGCGTGCGTCCAGTTAGATTACTCTGTGCTCTTGATCTTCTCAGTTTAACTTCCATAATCCCAGGGTTTGCCTGTTCCCTTGTAGACCTTTCTCATTCTGTCCTGAGGTATTCTTTATGGCTCTCTGCCCCAACCCAGTCAGTTCAGTCAGTTAAGTCTTCCTGTAGTTTGGCCCAGCCTCAGAAACTGTTATATGTAACTGAAGCCCTATGCACGGTGCTGTAAAAAGCACAAATAGTAGGTTCCGGAGGCAGGAGAATCAAGAATTCAAGGTCATCCCTAGCTACATAGCAAGGACAGCCTAGGCTATATGAAGCTATGTCTCAATTTTTTTTAAAAGGTGTCTAAGTGTCCTATAATATTAAACTCATGCTCTGATTCATCTCTATGTTACTTAAAATACTCAATCTGTAAATGTCTTTTAAATAGATAATATTATTTAAGGAATAATAATGAAAAAAGTTGTGTATGCTCAGTATAGACCCTTTTTTTTTTTTTTAAAACAATCAGAGAAACTAAGCCAGAAGGCACTTACTGAAGGTGTCAGGGTCTGGTGGCAGAGCTCATGGACTTCCCAAGGTCATTCTTAGATGACCATGGTTCCTGGCTAGATGTTCTGCCACAAATTATAGAGATGAACTGATGAGGCCCTTAATTCCTTTGGGACATCAAAGCTTGTGCCCAGAGCCCCCAAATGTCAGAAAAAAGTTACCTTCAAAACCAAGAGATTACCCCCCCACCTATAGCTGAGGAGCTATTTACAGTTGATGGCTACTAGGGGAGGGAGAGTCCAGTTTCTTCAGAGGTGTGGTCCCTGGTAGGTTGACCATACTCCAGTGGATGGCCCCACACCCATGCGTGTGTAGGCAGCATAAACTGGATTCAGTGGGGTATTAAAAAAAAAAAAAAAAGAGTCCATGAATGTGGGGGGGGTGGGTTGGAGTTGGATCTGGTAGGGTGAATATGGTAAAATACATTGTATGCATGCATTAAATTTCCACAAAGTACATAAGTACTATTTTTTAAAAATACTTTATTTGCTATTTTTATGTTTATGCATGTATTGCCTGCATGTAGGTAAGTGCACCCATGTCATGCAATGCCCGTGGAAGACAGAAGCGGCAGTCAGATCCCCTGGAACTGGAGTTACGGACAGTTGTTAGCTGCCATGCGGGTGCTGGGATTCGAACCTAGGTCTTCTGCAAGAATAGTCAGTGTTCTTAACCACTGAGCCATCTCTCCAGCTCCATAAGTACTATTTTTAAAAACCAAAAGATTTTATTCCTACCTCCAAAGCTTTGTAGGAGAAGGTTGTATGATTATTGGACAATAATCCTGTTTTCTATGTAATTGACAAGCATGTCCATAGACATTTTACTATTTGATCTGACTTGGCACCAGCTATCCTCCTCCCTCCTTTCATAAAACCCAAAGCTTATGTTAACAAGGGATCTGTTGTCCAAGGGTTTCAGGCAGAGGTTATCAAACCTGGCTATGATGTAGGCTCCATATGAAGTCATCATGGGTCCTGGTTTCTGGCTCCTTCAAAAGGCCACATCAAAGTTCCTATAATGAACAGACCTTGCACAAAATCCAGATTTGATTCTGGCATCTTCAAAAGTAAAACTCTAATATAAGACATTGAGCTGTAGCTAGGCAACAAAGGATGCAAGGAAAAAAAATACTTACCAAGCAACTATTATTCCAGTAATCTTCAAAGCCACCTTTTTACTAGCTCCATTTTATAGAGGAGAAAACTGACACTTGCGTTTATGCCAGTTTCCCAGGAAATATAGAGCATTCCTTCAGAGTCTGGTTTGTGGCTACATTTTGAGAGAGGAGAGTGAGCCAAGGGGAGGGTGCTACAGGGTAGTGTTAGCAAAGAGAAGTAAAAGTCATTTCCTGTTTAGGCTTTGACGTAGGGTAGATCCGAGTGAAAACACAGTTTAAAGGCAGCTTTAAAAATGTTTGCTTTTTATTTTATGTGCATGAGTGTATTGCCTGCATGTTTGTAAGTGCACCCATGTCGTGCAGTGCCTGTGGAAGTCAGAAGAGGGTGTCTGATCCCCTGGAGCAGGAGTCGACAGTTGTTAGCCACCATGTCAGTACTGGGGTTCAAACCTGGATCCTCTGCAAGAACAGTCAGTGTTCTTAGCCACTGAACCATTTCTCTAGCCCCAAAGGCAACTTTTAAAAAAGACTTACTTTTTATTTTATGTATATGAGTTAGGCACACCATGTGCATGCAGTGCTCATGGAGGCCAGAAGAGGGAGACAGAAATCCCCTGGAACTGGTGGATAGTTGGTAAACACCCTACGGGTGCTGGGAATAGAACCCAGGTCCTCTGCAAGAGCAGCCAATGCTCTTAACTGCTGAGCATCTCTCCAGTCCTTTAAGGCAACTTTTTACAAAAGGAGGGAAAGATAGCTGGTGTCAAATCAGATCAGACTTTGAATCACCAGATGTTAACTTTCCAGACAAGACAAGGCAATTGAATCAATAATAATGACACTTTATGTAGACACTTGCTCACTTCTGATGGGGGTTGGAAGATACATCATTGAGAGAAAAGTCCCATTGCTGATGACAACCAGGGACCAGGGAGTAGCCAGAGTATTGCTGCTGCTGATGTGCAAGAGGGCTTCTGGAAGCAGAGTATCACCAATGCTAAGCCCTGGATGGGTCTAGTGGTGTTGGTCTGTATCCCAGCTACAGGAGGCTGAGGCAGGAGGATAGGAAGTTCAAGGCCAGCCTAGGCAATTTAGTGAGACTGTCTCAAAATCAAGAGTATAAAGAGGACCGGGATGTAATTTGGTGACAGAGCCTAGCATGTATGAGGTCCTGGATTCAATCCCCAGTTCTGAGGTAGGAGGAGGGAATGAAAGGATGTTGGGTCCCTCTCAGGGCAGAGTTGCCCTGTTGTTTACTCACAGGCTTTGAAACTCAAGTTGATCACAGTGACTCACAAAGAGTGAATGCAGGGTCCCAGTAGCTGCCAACCTGAGATCCTGCCTGGGTCTTGTGTGGGGTAGAAATCTTTGCCATCTTTCACTTCCTGTGCCCCCCCACCCCATTATTATGTGTGTAATGTGTGGAGGGAGCTGTGTAATATGTGGAGGGAGCTATGACCTGAGTACGGTCAGAGGACAACTTTGGAATTGGTTCTGTCCTACCTTTGTGTGGGTTCTGGAGATTGAGCTCAGGTTACCACACATTTGCAGCAAGCACCTTTAAATCTGCCACACTATCTCGCTGCCCCTTTTCCCTTTTGTGTGCTAAGTTAAACAGAAGTTTCCTTTGTGTATCAGTTGAACAGTAGGTAGGCAGGTGTCCTGGTTTGTTTTCTGGTCGTGAGAAAATATGTGGAGAAAAGCTTGGGGGAGAAAGGGTATTCCGGCTCACAGTTCCAGAGTACACGCAGCCCATCACTGGGGGTGGGGGGGGGGGAGTAACAGCAGCAGGAGCTCCCAGACAGCTGTTGACATCGTATCAGTCAGGAAATGGAGCGCATTGCGTGCATGCTGCTGGGCTCTTTTCTCCACTTTTACATAGTCCAGGATC
Organism: Nannospalax galili; assembly: GCF_000622305.1. NCBI lineage: Eukaryota > Metazoa > Chordata > Mammalia > Rodentia > Spalacidae > Nannospalax > Nannospalax galili. Next base: position 4,481,348 of record NW_008345602.1, on the reverse strand, counting down.
CCAACTAGAAAATAGTGCTTCCTCCAGTGGGCAGGTTTTCCCACCTCTGAGTACAATTGAGATAATCCCTCACAGGCAAGCCCCCCTCCCCCACACTAACCCAACCCAAATAGTTCCTCAAAGGTGTGCCTGGAGGGAGGCCTGTCTCCCAGGTGATTTTTTGATTCTCCTAAGTTGGTAATTAACATTAATCTCATAGCAAGAGTTAGCCTGAACTTCTCCAGCAGCAAGGGAACCAGTCTGTAGCCTAGCAGGCCAGGTTGAGAGCACAGGTTTGCAGACTTTGAGGACAGTGCTCTCCTGACATGTGGAAGAAGGTGTGCTTGACAGACCTGTGGCTCTTTTGGAGAACTGAAACTTTCTATTGTGTGAACTGTGTGTGTGTTGTATTCAAGTAACATGAAATTTAGAGGGCAAGAAATCCCATCATTGTTGGGTAGACATTTACTTCCTGTTGTCAGTTCCCCTTGTTTTAGCCTACTGTATTTCCAGTCCTTGCAAAGGTTGGGAGAATGGGGTGGGGGGGGTGGGGAGAAGGAGGAGTAAGTTCTTGATTGCATCTTCAAGAATTCTCATTCATCGTGGCTTGGTTGCTTCACACCAACATGCCAAGCACATAGCTGGCCCTTTACAAAGCTGGCCCTGGGTTTTAGAACTGACAAGTAAGACTCCGTTTTAAGGAAAGCATCATCCAATACAGTTCTTTGAGCTCCTGTAGCTATGCTTTAACTCCACTTAGGGGGAAAACACACTTAATTGTTTCAAAGATTATTACTTTTTTTTAAGTAAATTTCTAGTAAATGGGGGGATTAATAATGGGCTATTTTTTTCTCAGCTTGTGGTTTCTAATTACATCAGTTACAGCTGCTCAGCCTTCCTCTTAACTAGAGTGCAGGCATGAACTGGAAAAGAATGAGCTAATCCTGATAGATCAGGTGGAATAAAGCTCTCCATTCATATCTTTACCTTTCATCCCTTGTTCTGAGTGCCAAGAATTAATGCTGTTTGAAAGTACAAACTGATCCTGCCAAGCTCCGGCAGCTGAGATAATCCTAATTATTTTCAATGTTAGTGAGAAGGGCAGTAGTTCCACTCTGGAAGAACATTCTATTGTGAAACATTAAATATCTGCTAAGTGGTATTGATTGGACATGATTTTATTTCCAAACACTATGGTTATCATCAAGCAGAAGAATTCGTTGTTTAAGACATTTTCACAGCTTTTCATCAGATTTGTTTAAGCCTGCAAACCAGGAAGCAAAGGGGCCAGTACTTTGGTCCCCTTGGCAGAGTCTCCCAGGTAAAAAGCCACTAGTCAGCTGGGAATGCCACTTGCATTTTATTTTTACAGGATTTCTTAGTAGGAGTTTAATAGTATTTAACCTGTAGGGGAAGAACATTTTTTTCTTCAAGCATGAACATTGTGTGTTTTCTCACATCACTGAAAGAGAATTATTTGTTCCAGTCCATCACCCTCATTCCAATGCATCATTCGAGTTAAAAGTCAGGATTTTTTTTTTTTTTTGCAGTGTCGAAAGATGACGCAGTTATGAGTGGGTTTTGCTTTATTATTTTTGAGGGATTTTTCTTATTCTTATCTAGTTTTTGGCATTACGAAATATTTCTTAAAATGAATCCTTGATTTAGATGGCACTATCCCCCTACCTTCAAGGCTGGTAAGGGTGCTATGTCAGGGTTTCATTTGTTTTTAAATAATAATGAGAGAAAGGCCCCTTAGGTGCTATAGCTAAATCGGTGGCTTGAAAGGAAGCAGGGCCTGGACCTGCTGGTTCCCACAGGGCCAGTCTCCTTGTCTTAGGATCCCTTGCTGGAACAGAAGGGCAGATGAGATGGCAGGTTTTCCTCTAACCTCTCCAGTCTGCTCTCATTCATTTCTTCTGTTTCTGGGGTTGCCAGTGCTGAGAGGGCAGCAGTGATCACAGGGAACTATAACCCTTAATTGGCCTTTGCTGTGAATGCTTCCTGCCCCCTCCCATGCAGCTGCCTCCTCCCCCCAAGCACAAGAGCAAAGCGCTAACATCTCCACTGATGCAAGTAGCCCAGTGTTGAGCATCTCTGGGCCAATTATTCTTTCTTTCTTTGGTGTTATTCCCCAGAGTGGAATTACCAGGTCAGAGGGGATGAACAGTTTTACGGTTCTTATCACATGTCACTAGACTGCTGTCCAGAAAGACTGAACCAATTTCTCCTGCTGGCAGTTTGTCTGGTCCCCACACTAGGAGGGGCAGCATGCTTGCCAAACAATGTTTTTTGAGCTCACAAGAGTCAACTTAAAAAGCCAAAAAGGGATCACTTTGAGTTTTTGAATGTTTACTTGGTATTAAATAATTTACAATGTAGTTGCTACTCAAGTCCCTGGAAAAGATCAATGGCTGGAGTATCTCAAAGGACAGTATATATTTAAGAACAGTAATAAAGTAGATTTTCAACATTAAGTCACTAAAAAGCAACATTTGAATCTTTGTAGGCACTTGGAACTTTTATGAGGCACTATACAGAATGGATTAAAAAGATACTGTATCTTCAGCTTCTGATTTAAAGACAACACTAAGGTTTGAACAAATGTAAAAGATAGCATGGGTTTAAGTTTTGAGTGAAGAAACCCTGTTTTTAAAATGCAGGTGCCTTTCCAAATAGTTGAGTTCATTTATTTAACCTCTTCTTGAGAGCACAGTCAAGTGTTCACAGTGTTTGGTAACACATTTGCATCCCCAAATCACACAGGCATTTTCCAAAGAAATAGGGGCAACTGAGAGCAAAAGGGGCTAGTCCCAAATTTTTCTGCAAAATTCTCACTTCCCTTTCTCATCCTACATTGGCTGAATCAGGAGAAAGGCCTCGCCTCTTTCAGCTTCTCAGTGAAGGCCTATGGCAGCCACACTGGAAGGGCTTGCTTACTCCATGAGTGTCTGCATCAGCCTGAGGAGGTCAGTTATTTCCGGTCCCTTAATCTCACACAGGAACTAGGAGGGTTCAGTAGCAAGGTTTCTAAGTGTGGTTACCAAGAGTAAGGGGCAAAAGCATGCAGAGTCTCGGGGTTCTCTATATAAAATGGGGAGAGAAAGTCTCTTAGGGAATGGTTTGAAGGTGAAATAACACATCACTAAAGTATGTGACATACAGAGAGTAGTCAGTAAATATTCTCACATCTCTCACTACTTTGGAGTTGAGGTAAGGGTGTGCAGATTAACTCATAGATGCTCCAATTGGCTCTCCAGATCCGCATACTAAGATCTCTGAGCAAAAGTCTACAATGTTTGGACAGCATTTCTCTATCTGTATTTAATGAGGGGCATGTGTACAGGTCATTAATCACTTTGGACTTACTGAAATCCATATAACAATCCAAATTTAGTAAGAAGACATTATATACTGTAATAATAGAAAGGATCTCCAGGCTGCCAGTTGCTTTTGTGTGTTTGTTTTGCTTTGTTTTTGCTATAATGTACTTGACTGCTTTGGGGACATCTATAAAATGTTACTCTTTTTTTTTTTTTTTCAAATGATTTCTTTTTTTTTTTAAGCTTATAAGCTCATCCCTTCCTTTTTATTTAAGGAAGACATAACAAATAATTGGTTGTCAGTAAATCGCCTAAATTGTTCTTCAAATTTATTCACTTACTGAGTTTTCAGAGTATCCCTTTTCTTGTTGAATACTGAGGTAGCTATAGAAAGCTGTTCATCTGACTGTGTAGATGTGCTGTTGGAGCTTTGGGGAATAATTTGGCCAGTTACAGGTCCACTGCTTAATCGCAGCTCTGTTCTTTATTTCTGTGTGGTTCCACTAGCTGCACCAAACCTTTTCCAAACCCATAACAAGTGTAAATAGTGTTCTCCTGTAAAAAGGTCTCTTTTCAGCATGGTACTATACCTTATTAAATTCAAACATAATAAGTATTGATGGCAAACACATCAGGACCCAGTGCAGCTTCTACTATGATTTAGTCCTCTACAAATGACTTCAGCACTCAGCTCCCAATGCATTTTGCTAATTACATCATAGATTTCCCTATTGATGAACACAAGCTGAATTAACACAGGAGCACTAATGTACCCTTTCACCATTATTGTTGTACAAGAAGCCGTGGCAGATGCTGGCAGTTAGTTACACAAACATTAGTATTAACGATTGGCCATTTGGAATTGGTGACAAACTACTGCCCGGCAGAATCCTGAGGCCGAAACCAATCAGGAAGTTAATGAGGAGAGAAATTACCACTGCAGCTTCCCCTTAATTACATTCACACTAGGCATAAAGGGAGTTCTGGGGGTGGTTCTAAACTCTGCTAAGGTTAAGAAGGTCAGAGACCCTTTTGCTTAAGTTTTGTATCTACTATGGCTTCTAACGTTGCAAAAAATGTGTTGGGCCCATTATTATTTTTGTATCCTTCATATATAGAGATGGTTTCCTAGTGGCTTCCAAAATCTGTTTTAATGTAATCTAATTTTTTCATTTTCCACTAAAAAAAAACCACCTTGCTTATTGCTTTGTACCCTTTTACAGTTATGTGTGCTGACAGCCTCCCCTACCCCCTTTGTTGCCTGGTAGTAGTCAAAAGAAATATTATCAACTTCCCCTGAAGGATCTTGCCTCCCCAGGGGTGAATTGGAAGGGTGGGGTGTTGCTTGGGGATCACTCTGCTTTAGGATCACTCGACCAGACAAGTTTCATTAGCATCCTTTACATAAATGGGAGGGGCTCAGTGGGGTTGTGGAAACAGTCTCCAAAAGAGGGTGGAGCAGGCTGTTTGGGTTTTGCTTCTTAATGAAGATAAAACTGAGATTCTGCTCTCAGTAACTTTCCCTTTCTGTTAAGTGGATGTGCTGTAAATACCATTTGTTTTTATTCTAAGGAAGAAGGAAGTGCAGGGTTTTTTTTTACTGAGTATCTATAAAAAGGTTTGCAATAGAAATGGGAAAGTGCCTCTTTCTTTGTTAGAACCTAATTAAATTCTGTGGAAAGACTAGCCATTTTTAATGCTTTCTCCCTCTCTCCCACTTCCCAGTATTCTCACCACACAGCAGTCAAGATTCTGGCTTGGTTTCCCTCTCCAGCAGCTCTCCTCTGAGTAACGAGAGCACAAAGGGGGTCCTGGAATGCGAGTCTGCGTCCTCTGAGCCCAGCAGCTACACTGTTACCGGGGTCCTGGAGGATGATGATGATGATGAGTGAGCAGCGCGGGCGCTGGAGCATTTACTGGGAATAGCAGGCTTATTCCATCACTATCCGCAGGGTTTGTTGTTATTTGCATTGACTGTGCCAACTCTAGGCTGTAGAGAGAATGTTTGGTTCATACTCCTTGGAGTTTAGTCCAGAGGCTAAAACAGGAAACAGTGCAAGGTTCCGGACTACCATCAGCAAGAATTAAGTACCTTGCGCACCCGAGTTCAAATAGAAATGAGTCTTTCTCCCCTACCCCCTTCTCTCCTCTGGATGGTTAAAGTGGAGTTTTCAAGAGAAACAGTAATTTACTGTACCCCTAAATTAGTCATAATTACATGTTACTTTTAGAATTAAAATGAAATCTTGGGTACCTTTAGATTTTTAAAAAGTCAGTATTTTAATAAAACCACAAAATATATAAATTTAGCCAATTACTTGACCAGGAAAAAGCAGGGGAAAAATTATTTTAGAAAATTTGTAGAAGATAAATGGAAATACTGTGTTTCTGTGTTGCTGTCGGAAACAGTGGCACCCCCCCATCCAAATGTAACTGAGATACAGTGAGAGAAATTAAGGTCCTTCAGAATCGCTACTTTTTCTGTAAAGGGTAATTTAAAAACAATACAATTTACCATGGTGAGGCAGAGCTCTTGGGTGTTGTTTCTAGAATGAGTTTAACGAACATTCTTTCTACTACAGGGAAGAGAAATGGAAGCAATCTAGAGTATTTTGTAACCTTAGGTTGTAATCTGAGTTGGAAATAAGTACATCTTTAAAAGTTACCACAGATTTTGAGTTCATTATTTTGTTAAAAATTGCTTATGGGAGTACTTACTCATGTAACAGAAGCCATCCTGAAATGAAACTAGTGTAAAAAAATTCATTGTTGTGTATAGTTGTGGCTGTACCTGAAATAAAAATGTTATTGATAACTGAATTTTCTTCTGTGTATATTTGGTGAACGGTATTAAACAGGAAAAAAGAAATTACTTGTATTTTTTTCCGCTCTGTGCTTTGAAAACATCTATTTGGTTTCACCCCCATCTGTTGTAATCAATAACCTGACCATCTTGTTTTTTATTAAATGCACTTACTCTTAATTTCATCCACCAGTGGTTTTAGAGAGAATAATGTGGAGTTACCTATATAGGTTTGACATTATAAATCACTTCTTGGGGCTGAATCGTATAGCGGTATCGATTGATCCTGATATATCACAGAAATTTACTGTCACTTCTGTTTTCAATTAAAGATACAATCAGTCAGATAATGACTTAATTGGATTTTACAGAAGATTGAGTTTTATTGCCCAGTGCTTTACGAGTTTAGTTAAGGAAGATCATTTTATCACACTTGTCAGACCGCTGCTACTGCAGCCTGTGCCCTTCGGCTGTAGCTACTGTGACGACCGCACCGGAGGCTGCAGGGCGCGCGTGGAAGGGGAGCGGGCTGCGGAGCTGCCACCTTCCAGTGGTTGGCGGTGGCTTCTCCGCGGCCAGGGCCCTCGGCTTGGGTCCCCTCCCTTCCAGTGTGTGCGAAGTCTTACGTGGTCCCCCAGCTGCAGAGCCCAGAGGGGCTTGGTTCTCACCGGTACCCCCCTAAGCTCGGGAAGCACCCCGAAGCCGGCTCGCGGGGCGGTCATGGCAGGTCTCTTGGGAAAGTGCCTCCGGGTCCACATGCTTGCTGGAGTCCCGGTGCCTGCGGCATCCGGGAGGACGCGCGGGGACACTGGGGACTGTCTGCAGAAGGGGCTACTCCCAACCAGATCAGGCCCAAGACTGCGGCGGGCGGGCTGGGCTCTGGGCTCTTTGCGGAACATCCGCAAGAGAAAGAGACTGGGGCCTCCATCTCTTGCCAGGCGTGGAGCGACAGGGGGAGACTTTCGCTTTTATTCTTAACTGCAATGGGGGTGTGTGTGGAGAGGGTAGGGGTGGGTAGGGGAGGGGGCCAGACGGACCCAAGGATCTGCGGGAGGAACTTACCCAGTCCCGGACTAGAAATGGAGAGCTGACTAAATCTAGACCGCCGGATTTTAATGAACATATTCAAGACCAGTTTCTCCATGGTCTGCCCTTACCCAGAGACCCCGACAGAGGCCACTTGGAGCAGATCCGTAGCGCGCACGGGAGGCGAGGGCACGTGGGCGTGCGAGTGTTGTTCCCGCTGCCGGTACAGAGTTTTTGCGACCCCCCGCCCCCTCAGTGACACAAGGAAACTGAGGATGGCATGCCTGGCTTTCATGTCTCGGGTACCCTTGCCTCAGGACAGAGGGCAAAGGGAGAGTTGGCTCTCCAAGGCCAGGTGTGCTTCCACCGTGACTAGGGTCCCTGGGTACCGTCCCGGTGAATAACGAGACGCTCGGCCTGCGGCCCACCGCGCAGGGACCACTGGGCTCCAGTCCAGGGCCGGGGATTCTCAGGCTACTAGGGCGCAAGGCCCTGGCTGAGACTGGCCACCTGACTGCCAACAGGTCACACGGGCAGCCGCCCCCGCCTGCTGTCCACGCACTTAGAATGCAATCTGTGCTGGGGAGTGGACCAGAGGGCCGCACAGCCTGGGTCTCCCACGCCGCGGTTTCCCTGGGGAAACACAGGACTCGCTCCCACGCAGCGCAGCGCCACTCTGCCTCCCTGGCGGCCGGGTCACTTTCCCACGCACACGTGCCATCGCATGACCACCGGCTCCAGCAGCCCTGTTTTGGGAACTTGGCACACGTTACAGAGAGGCCACAGGTCAGCCAGTCAAGGCCATGAGAGACCGTCGGGGATGCCCAGGTTGGCGCCATTGGCCAACCAGAGGGCCTGGGCCTGGGAAATGTGGCCAGGAAATGTTTGCTGTCCTTTTGTCCTCCACGCCCACGCGGACGAGGCCCACGACCTGCAGATTGAGCCTTTGAAACGCGCCCTCTTCTCCCTGGATTGTGGCTTTACTCAACCTCTAGTGAGAATTTTCCTTTTCCCCCAAAAGGCCAAACTTTTCCGGGCCTCAAAGAAGTCCCGGCAGGCGGGGCGAAAACGGCCGGGGCGGGGGCGAATGGTGGTGGATGGGGGGGTGAGCCTCCCGGAAGTAGCCTGCCCAGGGGGCTAGGGAGCTTGCGAATGCCCGCAGGACATCTACTCTTCTAGGCTGCCAACCTGTCTCCTGATTGGTGGCCCCGGCTGGGGTGTTTCTCCCTGCACCCCAGCTCGTGATCCCTTGGCTTTTTTCTCTGGAAGAAAGCAGGGAAGGAGTTGCTGGGGGAGAATTTTCTGGAGAGAAGTAGCTACCTTTGAGAGTGCACCCAGCACTCTGAGCGAACGAACTAGAGAAGAGAGGTTTGCCCTTTGCCCCTTGAATGTTACTCAAATTACCTGACAGTTTTCTCGGCCTTTCAGTTTTTGAAGTCACGAAAGAAAGGTGGTATATTCGAGCTGGTATAGCGCCATTTTACCTAGCAAGAGACACTTTTACATAAAGTAGACCGGCCCTGAGACCTGACATGCCCCTCGCAGGGGCTTGGGGACTCAGCGTGCGCCCGAGATGCTCGCCGGCCTGGGGTCAGCGCAGGGAGTGGGCGCCCTTCTGCAGCCCCTTGGAAACCTCAGGATGAGGTGATGGGGGAGCAACCTGGCAATTGCAGCCTGGCAATCTCCAGTTCAGGCCGGGTATGGGGAATCTGTCTCCAGGCCAGAGCCGCGGCTGGCCTGGAGAGTTCTAGAACCTGAAGGAACAGCCAGCAGCACTTACTTAGGACCAAAGGGGTTCAGGGCATCTGGAGCCCCCTTCTTCAGTCTGTCTCCCTCCCTCCCAAAATAGTACGGGGAGGTGAATGTCCTTCCTCTTGCTCTAGTACCCCCAGCCCTGCGGGGTGCGGTTCAGTTGTCCTCCACCTGGCTCCTGGAAGAGGATTCAGAGATTCCAGGAGGGCTGAGCTGGAGGCGCTCCCCAACCAGTTGGGGGCGAACAAGGACTTTACTGCTTCCTCAAAAAATCAATTGCTGGTTGTCCCACCGCTTGACTAGATGTTCTCCCCGCCACCCCATCTTTCAATTTGAAGCTTACTAAAGAAAGAGACACTGGGTGAGCGCAGAGTGGCTCGGATAGGTTCCTTCGCAGACAGAGGAGCGGCTATTTTCCTGCCTTTACAGGGGTTTCTGCAAGCCCAGCCCCCAGCTTCTGCCTACATCAACGTCACCATGATCGCGACATAGCCAGCAAACAGGAGTCCCGATTTCCCCCTGCGCGAGAATACAGTAGAGCAGAAAATGTCTCGACGTGTCGTACATCCGGCACAATGTGAAACTGTCCTTTTGATTAAACGTCTCTTGGAGCTGAGGAACAGCTTTCAGGCCTCCGAGATTTGAACTCTGATGTCCTCACTTTCTCAGTCAGGGCACCTGCCTTCGGAGCACGCCTTGTGCTATTCTGTGTGCTTAAGAAAGAACCAGTGCGTCGTTTTTCGCCCCTTTCAGTATTAATACCTGCCGTATCTTACCCAGCTAATTGTGGTTTGAAAACACATGCACACTACCCCGAGGGGAGCAGGAGTGCGCCCTAGTCTAGTTAGGTTACATTTTCTTGTAATCCTCCCTCTCCCTTTCCAATTTCTTTGATGATTTTTCCCATAAGTGTATAAGCTGCAGGGACTTAGAAGAAGCAGGCCTCTCCTCCTAAATGTGATTCGGGCCATATGCTTTCAACATTCATTCCCGTATGGGCTTTTCTTCTCTGAACTAACTGCTAACACGTTATAGTCACCTTGAAATTTCCTCTGCTATTTTCCAATTAAAAGCTTAATAGCCCTGGAAACGGAGTTCATGTGGTGAAGTTTACCATAGCCCCTTGTTCTGAAAGGCTTTCTGCTGGGATCCCATTATGTGCTTGAATAAACCCTTTCTGCAAACAGAAATGGGACTAGGGGTTGTCAGGTGTTGGGTTTCAATAGACTTTGAGGCAGGGGACATTTTACCAACATAAATACAAACCTGTCCCTATAGGGAGATGTTGTCAAATACTGGGATATGGAAAACATTCCCATCAGATATGAGAAAGGGGTTACTACGCTATATCAAATGAGTATTTAGATCTCAGCCCCCGATGTGCACTGGAGTGAAACGGGGCTCAGGAGCAAATAATACTGGAGTGTGTGAGTGGCATCGGGATAGGGTGGCTAGGTGACCCAGGAAGGAAAGGGAATTGCCTTGAGAATAAAAATATAACCCCTAAACCTGGTGCACAGTTCTGTGGCTGTCCTTCTAAGAGAAGTTTCCTGACTCTTATCTGTTTCACTGATCATTCCGGAGAAATCCGACTTTGATAAAAGACCTTGGTCCTCCTGTTTCCAAGAGGCCCCGAGATTTCAGTGCGAAACTCCCAGACTTAACGTTACCCATCATCGTTCTCCTACATCTCAAGGTAGTGACTCTAGTTAGCTCCCATCTTTCTGTCTCTGGGCCAAAGGCCAAGGGTGACCTCTGTCTCCCGTCCCCACAACTTGTGAAATTATTTCCAGTTGTAGTGTTGTGGGGCTTGTTTTACTGGCGAGGGATGGGGAGAAAGGATTAAGGGGCTGGGGGAAAAGGGCAAGGCCTTGGGGTCTCTGCCTCCTGGGACTTTGGGGCAGTCTCCCTGTGCAAGGGCTTCCTTTTCTAGCCCCATTGGGTCAGTCCCCGACAACTACCAACTTCTGGACACGACTGAGACCCGCGTGCTCAGGGGTTCCAAGGGAAAAAAGGCACACAACTAGATTCCACTTTCAAAGTTCTCTCCCCTTTCCAAATCACTCTTCCAGGCAGAGCGCTAGCAGCTTGAACTCGCGGAGGTGCTGTACTAGATTTCCTAGCGAACGCAGAAGAATTCTCGCTGGCGGCTTGGTAGCGCAGGGCAAAGGGGCGAACTGGGGCCTCGGTGCAGTCGGAATCAGGCACTGCAGCAGACTCATGTACAGGGCTATGCACTGCAGCAGACTCCTGTATAGAGCTATCGTTTGGTTCGTCCACACCGCGAGGAGAGGAACTTAGTGCACGCTCTTTCTCAGGAGCCGCATCCCCTTCGCACGGAGCCTTTAAGGGGCCCTGCGCCTATCTTAGATTCTGATTTTGGTTGTTTCTTTGGCGGGATAGGAGCGGGTGGCCTTCCCTAAGCGTAAGTAGTGGTAGCCTGGGTTGGGGCAAACCGATACTCAGTAGGAAACTGGAAACACGCATATAATATGAATAAAGTTTATGCTGTCAAGAAAAAAGAAAGTGTCATGCGGTCGTCTTGTACAAGAGCCTTTCCATTCTCACTCAAAGATATTTCCGAGTGGGGTTATTCCCTGGGGGTGGCTCCATTCCTCATCCTAAAGTAAATCACAGCGTCTGTAGGGATTTGACTGGGCAAGGCGGAACATCCACCGAGGATTCAAAGACTGCTGCGGGAAAGCATACCACTAACTTGGCTTCTGCCTTCTTTCTTTGGAAGTTTAGACAGTGCTTAAGCAAAACATCCGAGAGAGCAGTTCCCTGGCCTTTCAAGGCCGAGATTATTTATTTTAAATACAGAGGGAGGACGGTAGAAAAATAGAATTACCCTGCAAAACGACTTGTCTTCCAGGAAGTTACCATGTTTAAAAAAAACACTCATTTTCTTCTGCAGCAACTAAAGAGAGAAAATAGATGGCAAAGGGAAATAAAGAAAAGAGCCCCAAATTACGGAATCAGCACCCACCCCCTCACCGCTGACAACACTCGCCAGGTGGCGGCTGGTCTGTACTTGAAACTGCTTGACCCGCGGCGTATCCGCGGTGCTCCCGGCACCTCTCGCCAGCTCGCTTCTTCACCCAGCCGAAGGCCAAAGGTCGGAATGGAAGCAGTGTGGGGCTCGGTGCCTCCATTCCAGGCCTGGAGCCACAAGGGTAGGGAGCAGCGTCGGCTCTCCCCTGCAGGCACCCCTCCTCCCAATGATCCTCCCCCTTCCCCCGTGTCCCCGAGCCGCTCAGTCCCTCCCGCTGCGGGACGGCTGGAAGGAGGGGGCCGTGAGCGCCCCCGTGAGAGTGGCCTGGCTGCAGGTGGCGAGGAAGGTGACGCGCAGGGACCCGAAGGGTGCCAGAAGGAGGAAAGCGTGGGTGGGGAATGCCGGGAGACAGGGACCCCGAGGGTGGGGGTGGCAGTGAGTGGGAGGAGGGACTCGGGGGAGGGCGGTGGAGGAGGTGCTGGGGCCAGCCAGCGAGGAAGGGAACTGCAGACGGGCTAGCTCAGACCTTAATCCGAGCTCTCCTCCGCTCCTTGCAGCGGCGGGAGTGGAGGACCAGGCGTTGGAGCTGAGCGCTGTCGGGAGCAGCAGGTAGAGGCCCGCGTGGGAACTGGCTGGGACCCGCCAAGAGGCCCAAGGGCGTAAGCGCCTCCGGAGCCCGAGAGCCTGCGGCTGCACAGACCGCACGAAGCGCTGGAGGTCGGGGACCAGTGGCTGGGCCACCGCGAGGCCGCCCCGGAGCAGGTCTCCAGGCTAGGTGGTTCAGAGCCGGCTGGCCTGCCTGTGTTGCCAGCCCACCTCCTCTCCCCGGAGCCCGGGGCATGAACGGCTACGGCTCCCCCTACCTGTACATGGGCGGCCCGGTGTCGCAGCCGCCACGGGCGCCCCTCCAGCGCACGCCCAAGTGCGCGCGCTGCCGAAACCACGGCGTGCTGTCCTGGCTCAAGGGCCACAAGCGCTACTGTCGCTTCAAGGACTGCACCTGCGAGAAATGCATCCTGATCATCGAGCGCCAGAGGGTCATGGCGGCGCAGGTGGCGCTGCGCCGGCAGCAGGCCAACGAGAGCCTGGAGAGCCTCATCCCCGACTCCCTGCGCGCTCTGCCCGGGCCCCCGCCATCTGGGGACACCGCTGCCACCCCCCAGCCGTCGCCAGCCTCGCAGCCGTCTCAGCCGCCGCCGCGCCCCGCCGCCGAGTTGGCCACGGCCGCCGCGCTGCGCTGGGCAACTGAGCCCCAGACCGGGACACTGCAGACGCAGCTAGCCAAGCCAGGTAAGAGCGGCTGTGGTGGCGGAGCTCGGCCCAGAACGTGGGAACCTCCAATGAGGTTCTGCTGGAGAGACGACCCGAGGCAAGTTTTGGAGAACTTAGTTTGGCTAGGCCTACTTCCCCATCAGATTAGTTATTACTCTCCCTGGAAAAGTGGGTCTGAGCCCTGTGCGGGTGGAAGCCAGGGTCTAGGCAAGTAAACAGCGGGACTGAGCGTGGAGTTTCCAGGTGTGCTTCCGCCAACCCCACGTCAAATTCTGCGGATAAAAGGTTTGGGGAGGACCAACTTTAAATTTATCACTGTGAGGATGGGGTTTTTCCGGTTACCTGTTTTAGAGGACCTCATTATTTGGGAAGGTAGGACTACGTAGGTGCAGATTAGGAACTGATTCAGGGTGATTCTCGGCTTGGCCTGGGGAAACAGGGGTTAAGAGGCGTTATCCCCAACTTTAAAGGAACCGGTAACCTTTTTAGTTCAACTTGGTGGCCTACAGACTTTTGGTTAAAAGAAAGCCATTTAGGACCTTTAGGAAAAACAAACAAGTTCTGAGAAGCTTTAAAGTGAGACCCAGAATCCGGGACACCTAGTTAACATTTTGCAGAACCACCTCTTTGATCCTTAAATATCCGTTCCCAGGCTGCTATGGTTTGAAGAAATTCAAAACAAAACAGCACTTTGCAGTTTTAGGCAGGCTTGGACATGGTCTGGAAGCAATGGCTTTCTTACCTCTGCTTCCCACTGGTCTCCCCTCTCTTTCTTCTCCCTGTTGAGCCCGGGGCTTGGACAGACCCCTCCGTTTCCGTCTAGTTCTCTCATTTTGGCTCCTTCCTGAGTCTGGCTGTCCCCAGTTAAGCCTCTTCCTCCACTCTGGCCTCCCTCCTGGCCAAATGCCTTAGAAATTCTTGGACACATGTTTGGTGTTTCCCTTCTCTGGGTAAATGTACATAGGGGAAAAGCCCATCTCCTCAGGGAACTGGGTATGCTGGAATTAGAAATTGAAGGCCCAGAGTTTCTCCAGTAGGTAGAACTGAGGTTAGAGCTGCTGCCCATACTCCCTCAGCACACGGAGGTCCGTACTCCTGGCAGATCAGGTCTGCCCTGTGGCTCAGTTATGTTTCACTAGGCCTGAAGCTCAGAAAACAGTTTATGTGATAGGTGGGCTTGAAGAGTTTGCTGAATGTAAGTTTTGTGGGTACTTAACTCAGATGAACATAAAAGTGTTTCTCTGAAATGTCCTCCAATCTCTCTTTTGTCTCTCGTCTCTATATTTGTAGATTTGCCACAGAGAATCTAGAGCCTCTGGAAGAAGGAGGGGTTTCTGGTTTTGTCTTCTTTCCTCGGACAGTTTGGTCTGAGCGCTTTAAGTGATTCCATGGTACTGTCTTCCTAATTTTCTCATATCCAGTTTCCCTGGCTCCTGTCCTCTCCCTGGACTGGAGGAAGCGGCTGAGTTAATACCAAGAGACATTTTATAGATCCTATGTGCCTTGAAGCACTGCTCTAATACAACCTTGGCTTCTGTGGTCTTTGTCCAGGAGGGAGTCATTCCTTTCAAATTTTGTGGTCTTTAGATTGTTCTGAGACAGCCAAAATTTATGAAGAGTCATGAAACCCCGTACAACCCCAGGAAGGGGATGGGTGAGGGCAGAGAGGAAGGTCCAGTTGAGGCTGCAGCAACAGCAGCAGGGCACAGTCTTTGGGAGAATGAAAAAGGGCAAAGAATTTCAGTGGAACCAACCAGGCTAGGTGCTTGCTTTCTCTCCCTCTATTTTCACCAAATATTCAGGGATAGCCCAAGCCCTCCACATTGAAAACAAGTCATTGCAAAGACAGGTCAGAAGAATGGCTTTGGGAGGCTAAGCTGTTAGGGACTGGGCGCTTAGTTTCCAGCCAGTCACATCACATATCTTGTGCATTTATTTATGCAATTTTGTTTTCTTTTATCAATTAGTTTGACCCCCCCCTTCTGTTCTTTCAAGAAAAAAAATCAGTTGATTTGGGGGAGGTATATGAAAAGAACTGAATTATTTTTCACTAGAAACACAAACAGGTAAGTGGATTGGTTCTATGCAATGCACGTAAAAAGGAAGTCTGTTGGGAGGGGGCAGTCAAGTTAAAATCTCTGGTTGATACTTCCTGTTGCTATGTTGCTACGTATTTTTTGCAGTTACTCATATAATGCCTTTTATGTGGCATGCCATCCATATTTAGCAGCATATTAGATACTCCTGGATTGGTAACCCATTGCTGGAGAAAGAAGTGAAGCTTTATTCGAATGGAAGGGCCACATGTAAACTCTCAGCAAATGCCAGCAAAGTATGCAAATCTATTTCTTTGTGAACTTTGATTTTAAAAATCGGGTCAGACTGTTTACAGGATAGAGAGCCTCGCCTACATCGCTACGGGGCAGGTTTTTCTTGAATACAAATGCATGTGGAGTCTATTTCTTCTCTGGAAATCTTTAAGAAAAGCATATGCCTTAGAAAGATGTTGGCTAAGCATGCCGGAAGAAAATGCACCGGGTTCAGGGAGGAACATGTTAACACCAAAACTCGGTTTTATAATTGAAAGAAGTCTTTTCTAAATTTTCCTTCAGATGCCTTAAAGGAATCGGTGTTATTTTATCTAATGGCCTAACATGTTTGAGCTCGCTTCCCATGTGATTTTAAAGAGGTTCTACTAATTTTTCTAGCTATGGATTGCGATATCCTGGGTTTTTTTTTTTGTTTGTTTGTTTTTGTTTTTTTGTTTTGCTATAGCTTCCTCCTTGTCGATTGCCACCTATGACTGACTTGGAATTAATTAGATTTTGATTAAGCCCCAAATTCTAGGTTAACCTTCTCTATAGATGCTACAGAACTCATGTATTCTGCTCCTAAATTCCCTTTATATCACCTCCACCCCTTCCCCTGATGAAAATACTGTAGGAAGCCTTTCTTTCAGCTGTCTGTGTGTCTGAGTCAGCAGCCTTAAGTAGCCAAGCCAGCCTTTCAGGATCCTGGGCTCTGGAGATGAGGGAAGTTAAGGGTCACGGCCAAGGTGAGAAGCTGTCTGTGGTATTCCTGTGTTGTGCTTGCCTTCCCTGTCGGAGACCTTTCCTCTAGAAGAGGGTCCTGGGTGGCCACAGGCCATGGTGCCTGGAAAGGAAAGATCTGTAGAGTCTTTCAAAGTATATGTCTGCCATCAAATTAAATATGTATACACATTCTTTCAAATGTTTTTGAAGCTAATACAAATCATTTAGTTAGGAATAGAAGAGGAGGATCGAATAGGAAAATATGAGCTATTGTATTTCTTCTGAAAGAAGAAAACAAGGCAGCTAGAAGAAGAGGGGGAGAGTCTGGAAAACTGACTTTTTAAATTTTACGTCCTTCCCGGCGCACCTTTATGTTTGCTTTGCGCTTTTCAGCTCCAGCTTCAATTGGACTGCCCAGTCTGCTTCCTTATTTTTAATTCTATTTTTTCCCTAAGGGAAGTGCTTAGCCTTGGGTATTAGAGTAGAGCTCATCAAAGCCAGGCAGAGAAACCTCTTTGACAGTGGATCCAGAGTAAGGCACAATTAAAAGTCATCTGGAAAGTGTCCCTGACTTGAAAAGCTAGTCTGGTTTTAAGGTGGCTGGATTTAAGGCAAGGGACTTAAAAACAAAACAACAACAAAAAACAAATAAAATACCAGATTAGCATGGCTGTCCCTCTGAATCCCTCCTTCAGAACTGGCTTTAGTGGATAGAGAGTCCAGTCCCAGCTTTGTAAGAATTGCTGGATGGGCTAGATACAGTGTGGTTGAGCTGCTGACCCAGGACAGGGTTCCAACCTCTCTGTGGGTCTTTTACAGGATGGAGTGTCAGGGAACTCAGGAAAGGCCCATGGTGGCATGGGCCTGTGGCTTCTCTGTAGTGACACTAGAAGGTTACTGCTTGCTCCAGCCACACCCACTCACCTGGCTAGTCAGGACTAAAGCAGGTGTCTAGGAGCCCTTTCTTCTCAGCCCCTTGGGCCTCAGCCCCCTCCCTGCTTACCCAGAGGGCCATCACAGTGCTGTTAGACCTGGTTACAGGAAAAATGAGAACACTCATTTGGGAACCAGAGCCTACTCACTGCCTCCAAGAGAACCTCCAGCCCAACTGGCTCCCCATGTTATAAATCTGGAGAATGGCAGTGATCTCCACTTACAACCAACTTTTCGCTTCCCTGATGGATGAACTCCTGGGTTTAAAAGATTACAGTAATCACAGGAAGACAGTGTAAATCGAATCTGATAGCAATAACTTTTGGGGAAGGTCAGGCTCAAGTGAAATGTTACCAAGCAACAGGCATTTTGTTTGCAAAATACAATCAAAGAGCATTGATGAGAAATTCTTCGCTGCAGCCAGTCAGCACTTTCTGCAGAGAGCTTTACAGAAAGAAGGGGGTACATCTTCATAAATCAAAGTCCCTGCAGGACTTGGAATCTTTTCTGGAAATGTTGTACTTCTTCCTGACTGGGAAGAAGAGAGCCCAGTGAAAATCCATTTGCATGCCTGCTTGCCTGCCTGCATCCTCTTTCCTTTTTAATTCTTCCGCTCCATCTCTCTTCCTTCTTTCCCCTTTTAACTTGTTGCAGCCCCCTTTAGCCATTAGCCACTTACGACCTTGGAGTCCCCTGTTCTAGTCTAGTGTGACTGATAGTATGGGGGGGTGGCCCTCTGGTCATATGTATATTATGACCCCAGGAATTTAGGGGATCAAACACTTGCTCAAGCAAGGCATTCTGCTCTTCTCAGAAGGAAAGCTAAGACAGGTTTTTCATTTTGTTATATAGTTAACCAGATTTTTTAAAGCACAGTTACCAAATAACAATAGCACACTATGAAAAACTCATAGTACCAGCTGTTTAAAGAATCTATAATCTTTGATTACAATTACTAGGCAACTGTAAATTTCAAGCTTAGATCAATGATCTGTTTTCTACTGATGTTTGCTTTATCTAGTTCAGTGTCTTTAAGTGTGAATACTTACAACACTATTCCCTTTTTTGAATGTACTGTAGTTTGCTTTGTTTCTAGCCTCTGGGTGACTCTTGCTGTATTGCACTATCAAATATGACCAACCAAGCAGATAATTTGGAATTTTACAGAAGATTAGTTAGTTAAGTTGTAAGCCCCAGTGGCCAAGAGGCAATGCTGTGGTCACCTATGTGTAATCTTACCTAACCTAGTAGGTACCTGGGATCATAAGGGATTTAAGGGATAAATGAGTAGCCAGCTGCATCTGTAAACACCAAGTAAAGAGGTAGAGTTGCAGATTTCCCTACTTTTTGAGAGGTGCTGCCTTTTGAGTTGTGAGATCATAATAAGGTTTTTATAAGACTTATGAAGTTCACAGTTGTAAACTATGTTTCCTTATGCCTAACAGCCTTTTCTATGCAAGGAACACTCTGAACCCTGAATTCTAAGGAATCTCAAACTTATGATCCTCTTGCATTAGACTCTTGAGTGCTAGGAATATAATTGTGTGCTGTCAGGCCAGGAACAGGAAACCATCTTGAACCCTTTATACATTTTTAAACCAGTGTTAATGATTTTTTACAAAGCAAAGTATGGGTACTTTTATACACACACACACACACACACACACACACACACACACACGGGGTGGAGGGAGGGAGGGAGGGAGAGAGAGAGAGAGATTGATTTTAGAGCAAACTCAGATTTCCACTCATTCTGTTTTTATGATTCCTCATTCCTAGTGTGAGGTAAGGTACAGCAAGCATGAAGCTACTCTGTTAGCCTTCTGACTACACAAAGCCCCTGCTTGCCTGGCTGGCCTGCAATTGGTATAGATTGGGATGCTTTGAAGGTACAAACCAGAGACCTCTACCTATAGTTATGTTCCTGGAACCTCACAGGACAATTGAGATGCGACAATCTACTTTTCCAAATACATGGCATGCTTGCAAAACAAGGGTATGTGTTAAAGTCCAGTGATTTCTGAGCTGGAAAATCCTGTCAATGGTTTTGTTTCATTCTGGATGTGAGATATATTTGTTTTGTAGACATATTTGGATAGAATGTATAAAACTCCTGACCTCTAAGTCAGAACGATTTATCTATTTTTATGTGTTTTGAGCAGAATGTTTCACATATATGGTAGACGTTCTTTAAATATTTGAATATATAGATTTAAAAAACCCAAAGCTTCAGTTTTAGATGAAAAAAATTCAAAATGTCATTTTAGATCGGAAGTCTCTTTTATGTATATGTTCACTTTTATCCTTATTTTAGTTTTATAGCAAAACCAGAAGTATTATAGTCCTCATTGCATATGTGTTTGGAAGGTGGCAGTGTTATTATCAAAAGAAAAAAAAGCCCTCCTTACCTGGAGAGCTAATAAACCTAGTGAAAAGTTTATTTCCAAAAGCACTTTAAATACATCTACTCCATGAACTATGCAATCAAAGCATCAGTATTTGGTAAGATTTAAAAAATGTTTTGCTTTCTCATTAGAGTCTGCATGCCATCACTTTCAATGACTGGCCTGGCATGAGAGATTAAAGTTAATTTCTTTTCACCTTTTGACTAGTAGTTTTGACTTTCTGTACTCATATACTAGAGTTAAAAATATCAGCTGAGCTGGATGTGGTAGCACTCGGTTTTGATCACAGTACTCAGGAGGCAGTGACAGGTAGATCTCTGTAGGTTCAAGGCCAGCCTGGTCTACATAGTGAGTTCAAGTCCAGCTAGGGCTACATAGTTAGACCTTGTCTCCAGAAACAAACAAACAAACAAAAAAAACAACAACAAAATATTAATCAGTTGAAATATGCTTATCCCTCATGTTCTAGGATTAGAGTCTAAGTTTCAAGAAGACGGAAGTGAAAGGCTGCAGGCATATTTCTTGTTTCATTTTCTTAGCTGGAAGTTTCATGTTTCTGAATCTAGAAAGGCCTTTGTATTTTTGACCAACTTGAATAATTTGTACAGTTCTTTTAAGAAAAAAAAAAACCCTTGAAATGTAAAGAAATACCTATTATTAAATTACTCTTTATTACTGATCTTAAAATGCACCTCTATAATTACTTGTGAAAGTCTGCATTTATAATAGTTTGCAATGCATTTAAGTACAATAATACGACTGGTATCAGACATCATAGGGTCTCCCAAATTGCAGGGACTGTACATGCTTTTCAGAAATTATTTTTGGGTGAGGAGTTTGTCTTGGTTCAGGTTTAGAGACCCATCTAGCTTGGCTCTCTTTTGAACTCCAGCAGCCTTGGGTGTTGGTAGGCATCCTGCTTCTGTCCACCTCTTAACAAGACTTTATGTGGTGCGTGAACCTTGCTTTTCTCAGTCTGTTCTTGAAACACAGCATGAGCAGTGCTGAGCTCAGTTGGTTAGAAAGCCCTGAATTCATATCTGATTCCTGTGACACCCTGAGAGTTGTTCTAATATTTGGCCATAGCTTAGACTCCCAGATAGAAAAGCTGATCATCCCACACATGTGCAAAGAGTGCGGATGACTCAGCAAAATCCTCCTCCACTCTAAGAAATACTCAAAGTGCACAGTGCATTGGTGGGTCCCATGGTGGGTCCCAGCAGGTGGAGCAAAGGACAGCACAAAGAGGGAGAGCGTCTTTGTTATCTGGGGTGTCACAATCGTTGAACCAGCAGCCATGTAAAATAACACTGAGATGTGTTCTGCAGAACTTGGAAAATAGGTACAAAGGTGGGATTCTGGACTGTCAGATGTATAATGGTGCCATCCATGCCTAGTTCACTGATACAGCTTATCTGTTAGAACCTTGAGAAAAATACATTCTATAGTATGTGTTTGAGTAGCCAGAACATTGATCCTAATTCTCCTTCTGTAGTCTGTTCCTGGGGGTTACTCTCTGGAGCCTGAGTGAGCTGTGGGAGAGTGAATTGTATTGATGGGCCTTAGCTTTCTCTTGAAATGTTTTCAGTGTTTAAAACTCATTCAGGATTGGCAGATTTTACTTTCTCAAACATGAAGTTATTTTTAAGTCTCTACATTTCTTTTAAAAGAGACTAAGTTTTGAGATTTCCAGGTATGTAGATGTGCCCTTTACTCCCAAGGATAGGGTCATTTCCCTTGCTTAAGTCAAAAACCAAACCAAAACAACCAAAGCAAAACAACCAAAACAAAACTCACCTCACCATCCCCTATAGTGTTATGACACTGTGACATATTTTTTCTTCTGTACTGTGGTAAAATATACATGACAAATTTTTACCATTTAGGCATTTTTAGGTGTACAACTTGGTGGTGTTAAGGACATTTGTGAGTTTATAAAACAATCACCACTATTTATTTTCAGAATTTTTTCATCATCCCAAATTGAAAGCCCATATTCACTAAACAGTAACTCTGTCTCCTCCCCTGTATCTGTCACTCTACTGTGTCTATCACTTATTCATTCTAAATATCTCATATAAGTGAAATAACACTATTTCTTTGGTGTCCAGCTTATTTTAGTTAGCATATTGTTACGGCTCATCCATGTGGTAGAAGATAACAGAATTTCATTTCTTTTTGAGGTTGAATAATATTCCATTTTATTTATCCCTTCATTTGTTGATGGACATATAGTTTGCTACCACTACTGGGCTCTTGTGAATAATATGCAAAGTGCATCATATTTGATGCTTAATAAGTCCTTCCTGGCCATGCTTGCTTTTTCTTTAGCACATGCATCTTATTTTCCCAACAAGATAATCAGTTCTGCAAGTGAGGGGAGAGGTCTTATGCTTCCTAATATTTTATTTTTATTCTATTTCTCGGTTTTGCCTAGTGCAGGTTGATAAATACTTGATAATAGATAATATAAGCTAAACTTAAATAAATGCTTAGCGATATGTAGAATTCTGAATATTATGTCTGTATTTACATGGGGAAAGTATTGGATTTGTTTTCTGAAACTTCATTGTCCAGGGGTCAAAATCAATCATGTGCTCATTTTATTTCAAAGCTGACACACAGCCACTGTCTACGCATTCTCAGGTGTTTAATAACATCCTGACAACCACGACATATGTACGGAGTCCTGAGTCAGGGAAAGTCACATATTGCAGCTGGTTAGAATGCAAATCTGTATAGGGTTTTGTTTCGTTTTTGTCTTTTGGATGAAGGACATAGAGAATTCAAGTAAGAAAATAATTGGGTGAGGAAAGCTGGGCCCATTGTCCTAGGAAGCTGTGGGGGGAGAATGTGTCAAGTTTCTCTTATAAAACTCGATGTCTGGTGAATCCCAGAGTCCTTAGAGAAAGCAAAGGTGGATTCATTGTACAGAATACAAATGAATCATGCAATTGAAACCTAATAATTTTTAATAAAAAATCAATTTAATGAAACAACTTTGGAATAAGTATGGATTTGTACTAGATGTGGTTTGAAGTCATGTGATGTTATTGTAATTTAAATTTAAAACATTTAAAATGCTTTAAAACACATTTGCTCATGTTTGGCCATAGTTTTTTGCATTGGTTTTTCAGTTATACTTAAGATACATGTGGTATTAGAAGAATGTTCATCAATGGGCCTTTGTCTAACATTTTTAAAGTAAACAACAACAGGTAGGAGGAGATACTCTCTAGAAGCTGGGTTGATGAAATTTTACCTCTGGCTATCTGCACAGTCAGGTGTGCTCGCTCAGAGGCCCACAATGAGGCCATTCAGGCAGGGAGAGCAAACACAGATCGACAACTGATTACTATCTGACAACTGCCTCATTTGGGAGATTTTTTTTTCAGATTAGTTACTCTGTATTAAATAACCACAACTAAAACACTTTTTTAAAGGATAAAAATCTATTTGCATGTAGCTTGCTAGTAAAAACATGTTCCTTGATTCTTATAGAATACTGTTAGAATTTATTACTGCAAACCCAGCCATTCGTTCCCACTCTTTTCTGCCTGTTTAGCTCTGTGGTGCTTGCCCTTCATGGCTAAATTTGCAACTGGTTTGTTTCATAGCAAGTCCTGGCTTTATTTAGGAAGTTCCTTTCCCCCTCCCCGATGTAATTTGGAATGTAATCCGCAAGTCCTTTCCATGAACTTCCTGTCAGTTCACACAAAGGTACCCACTTCTTGTCACACATGGCCCTGAACTGTGGACCCCTTGTTTCATTGGTTGACAAGGCTCCCTCTTCAGTTTCCAGCCATTTCTTTCCCCTCTCCAATATCTGCCCTGCCACTAGAATCCAAGCTGTCTTTATTTGACCTTTAGTGCAAGTCATAGGCATCTGGGTTTACCTGACCTGTCAGTGGCTTTTTACAAGTGATTTCAACTTATATTTGTCTCTTACGTGGAAACTGTTATCAGCTAGTTTTTATACATGGTAATCTGTTAAAACATTCTGTTTGGTTCACAGGGCAGACTTAACAGAAAACCAGCCCAGGGGAAGCACATATGAACACTAAAGTGTCCTATGGGGGTAGGGTTGTGCCAGGTGATGATGGTCAGAAGCCCCTCCCACGGCCTTGCTCAGCCTGTCCTCCTCTGTGCTCCTCTCTGACACTCCAGTGGGTTGTTAGCGCTGTGACCTCCAGGCCTTCTGTGATTATAGGATCATGAAGTCATTCTGTGTTTAAGGCAAGCTTTCTCCCACAGCATTCTGTGGTATCTCCATCTTCTTTTACCCTTTCCCTCCCTTTTCTTTTGCCAATGACATGGTTCGATTTCTTCTCTAAAGGCTGGCCATGTGTTATAATCCACTGAGACATCCTTCTTCTTCCCAGAAACCTGGGCACAGTTCTCTGCAGAGCACATCTGTTTCTGTAGGGTGGGATTAACCCAGCTGCTTTCTGCCTTTCAGATTTGACTGAAGAGCACCTTGGGGACAGCAGTTCAGCAGACAATGCCGAGGGCTTCAGCGACAAAGACACCGACCAGAGGAGCTCCCCAGATGTGGTCAAAAGTAAGAGCTGCTTCACCCCAGAGAGCCCCGAGATAGTGTCGGTGGACGAAGGGGGGTACGCGATGCAGAAAAACGGGGGCAACCCCGAGAGCCGCCCAGACAGCCCCAAGTACCACGCAGAGCAGAGCCACCTCCTGATTGAGGGCCCATCCGGGACGGTTTCTCTGCCCTTCAGCTTGAAAGCCAACAGGCCACCCTTGGAGGTGTTAAAGAAAATCTTCCCCAACCAGAAACCCACGGTGCTGGAGCTCATCCTGAAGGGCTGCGGGGGTGACCTGGTGAGCGCTGTGGAGGTTCTGCTGTCCAGCCGCTCCTCCACCACCACCGGGGCCGAGCGGACGGCCGTGGAAGCCGAGAGCTTGGTGCTGCCCTCCAATGGCCACATCTTCGAACACACCCTGAGCTCCTATCCCCTTTCCTCCTCCAAGTGGTCGGTGGGCTCCGCCTTCCGAGTCCCTGACACCTTGCGCTTTTCCGCAGACTCCAGCAACGTCGTGCCCAACCCCCTGGCGGTGCCTCTGCAGCATCCTTTCCCCCAGCCGCCCCGGTACCCGCTGATGCTGAGGAATACTTTGGCGAGAAACCAGTCCAGCCCCTTTTTGCCCAACGACGTCACTCTATGGAACACCATGACGCTGCAGCAGCAGTACCAGCTGAGGCCCCAGTATGTCAGTCCCTTCCCTAGTAACTCCACCAGCGTCTTCCGGAGCTCGCCTGTGCTCTCCTCCCGCACCACAGAGGACCCTCGGATCTCCATTCCCGACGATGGGTGTCCAATCGTGACAAAGCAACCCATCTACACGGAAGATGACTATGACGAAAGGTCCGACTCTTCCGACTCGAGAATACTCAACACATCATCCTAAAGTGTACCTGTGGGTGGTGACCAGGTGACACTTTCTGTGTGTTGGACCCCTGGGGTGCCCCGGGAGAGTTCACATCTACTGTATACTCTTTCCTCCTGTTTGACAAAGTGACTGTGCTTGATAGTCTATATACATTAGCAATAAAAACATAACTTATTTAATTTCTTGCACTTCACTGCAAAATGCCAAATAGCTCTGCTCTGTGGCTTTACTGCTGAATGTTTGCTATAAATGAGAGTCTAATGCTAAAGACTGGCTGTGGAAGCTGAGGTGGTGGGGGATTTAGTTGGGATGTAAAGCTCAATGTCAGCCTTACTCCTAAGCTCAACCTGGAATGTTAAGTGAAATAGTATACTTGAATGCAATTTTGTAAAAGAGGATTCCTCAGGATACACGAAACCTAAAGGGAGTGGTTTGGTTGCCAATGGACTGTGAGCAGGGACTTTATATTCCTACGTTTAAAATCCTTGCATTCTAAAGAGAGACTGCCCTTCAGTCTAGAGTGAACTGCTCAGATGCCTATTTAAAGCTTGGAAAGTCTTCAGAGACAAACTGCATTAAGAATTATTCTTTTCACATGGCTGAATTGAAACATGTGTAATGTCAATGTAAAACCGATCACAGCTGTGAACTGCATGAACTGTATTGTGAAATGAACACAAGATTAAGCTTTGTCAGGTTAATGTAGCATGCTAAAGACTCTAGAAAAATAAACTAAGGAGATGATCTTGGTTTTTGTCTCTTCTACTCGGAGAAGGAGGATCTCTAAACACAGAGCCTCAGTGTAAAAACTGCTAACTAACGCATGGCTCAGAAACCAAGACACTGGTTAAAGGAGACATTCCTTAAGCTGGGAATACAGTGAAGTGGTCTAGCATGTGCTTGGCGGGTAGGATCTGTGGCTCAAGATCCCCAACCCCCCCCCCCAAACAAACAATAAGAGCAACAAAATGCAGGAAAAAAAAAACAACTCGACAAAACCAGTGTACAGAAAGCACTCAGTGTAGGAAGTTGTTGCTCCTGAAAGTTTAGCAGCTCTACATTCAAAATATAGGTGTGAATCTCCTCATTCTCAGAGACGATGCCATTCTAGTTTAAGGCAACACATTCAGGGCTTTCCCCTTCTTTCTTGGCATTATTTGTGACAAGTTTCTCACTTAACCGTTTTGTAAGAGAGAATTTTCAAACAGTAATATTCAGCAGAGCCCACATCATTGGGTTACTGTTTCTGTTCTTCAAAATGCTGCCAAGGCACCAGACTGCTTAAGTCTGGTGACAATGCTGTGAATATGGAAGGGAAAGTAAATAAGCAAATATACAGGGGGAGGACCCAGGGAGAGCTCCCAGTGTAAGCATAAGTTTCAAGAGGCACTTGAGCACTGTGAGGGAGAAGGGCAAACTCTTACCTGAGATACTTCCCAACCCAGAGCAGCCCCAAGGGAAAAAGCTCTTACTCAAAAGAACCTTCTCATTTTTGTTTCCATGGGGTACCTCTGGAATGAGTAATCTTTGAGAGGGAAAACTCTTTGCATTGGCTGGACTACTGTTGCAGTTAATGGACCTAGCTACATGCCAGAGTGCTTGCAAGTAAATATAATTTTCTTGTTGAGGTTGTTTGTAAACATTAGTGCTTACGCAAGGAAGAAAGTGAAAGGAAGAATAATTTGTTTCTTGATTTTAAAAATCTTGTGGCACTGATGTTTTAATGTCTGAGTCTACCCAGAGCAAATGTATTTTTTTAAATTTATTATTTTTATTTTATGTGTATGAGTGTATTGCCTGCATGTATGTGAGTGCACCCATGTCATGCAATGCCTCGGAGGTCAGAAGAGGGCTTCAGAGTCCCCTGGAACTGGAGTTAAGGACATGCTGTGAGGACATGCATCAGCCAATTCTTGTTCAATCTGGGGTCACGCAACCTGCAGAAGTCACAGCTAGAAGCAGACTATTCTGCAGCTTGGTTCACACAGCAGGGTATCACTGTTGCTTGTTAAACGAATGTGGGCAAATTGTAGAGATGAAAATGCCTTTTAAAATACATTTGCTGGGGCTGGAGAGATGGCTCAGTGGTTAAGAGCACTGGCTACTCTTGCAGAGGACCCGGGTTCAATCTCTAGCACCCACATGGCAGCTAACAGCTGTCAGTAACTCCAGTTCTGGGAGCTCTGACACCCTCTTCTGGCCTCATGGGCATTATATGCACAGGTACACTTACATGCTTGCAGAGAAATCATACACGCAAATTTTTTTAAAAGGAGATCCTTTGTTGTACCTCCAGCATCCACTTTGTTCTGCCTGCAGTGCTGGTGACTGAGTCCCTCTGGTTAAAGTAGCACACTCTCTTAAGATTCTAATTCAGCTCTTAGATTCTATCATGCAGAAGTCAAGGGAGTGAGTAGTCCTGCTCAGAGCACCCAGTCCCCATGGAACCGAATGTCAGAATGTCAGGAAAAAAGTCACCTCACTTCCAGTTAAATTTCAACTGTCACATAGCATCTGGGAGCTTGACTGTGTACTTCCAGTGTTCGCCAACTGGAGGTGGTAAACCCGGGATATCTGACCTGGAAGCTGGTCCAGTCTGATCAGAAGTTCATTCCTATTAAACTTCAGTTTCTCCCTCCCCTTCTGGAAAGGTTCTGTACACTCCAAATCCTGGTTAAGTGCTTTGTTCATCTAAGATGCTGAGAGTGTGTTAGCTGTACCCTAGACCTTCTGTCTCAAAGAGGTTCCTGCAGATTCCTGAGGAGATTCTGTCTTGAGTTAAAATCTTTGGTAGTTGGGGCAGTACATTTCTATCATCTTCTTCAGGTAGTTT
Organism: Nannospalax galili; assembly: GCF_000622305.1. Taxonomy (NCBI): domain Eukaryota; kingdom Metazoa; phylum Chordata; class Mammalia; order Rodentia; family Spalacidae; genus Nannospalax; species Nannospalax galili. Next base: position 4,453,586 of record NW_008345602.1, on the reverse strand, counting down.
GTGAACTCTCTAGATTCCAGAATGGCCTCCTTTTTAGACATGTTTGTTTTCTTCTCAGATCTCTGCTGAGTGAAAGAACAGAAGACTATAAACTCTTCAGTTGAAATTTCCACCCTACCTTGTACGGCAAGGTGAACTTCAGCATGGAAGCATCTCAGCACATGCCCTAGGTCTAGCGCACATAGCTTTGAGGTCAGGGCCAATTACTAGGTGGGTATACATTTGGAATCAGACATGCCTGTTTCTGGAAACTTCACATTGGTAAAGGACTAGGCAAGAGTATAAATGTGTCCTACCCTTTCTGCTCAGGGGAAGGCCTGGAGGTTTTTGCTTTGGTGCTGTAGAGCCTTCCGTTTGTTCCATAATCCCAGTTTACTAGTGACATCCGGGAATAAGTTTTGTCCTGGTGCTGTGGATTTAAAAAGTATCAGCATACTTCATGGTGCAGTGGAAAGGTAGTTTCACAGATGAATTGGGAAACAAGGCATGTATGTGTTCCTTAGGTAAATGGCTGTGGTTGAAAATAACAGTAGCACGATTAAGTAGATAACAGGCACCAGTGAAAAGGGGGAATGATTCTGGACCATTGATTGAGGTTGCTAACCAACAGCTTTCTAATAACTCATTTAACCTGTTTAAATTTTAGGAAAAGAAATTGCGGTAGAAAAGACATTAAGAAGTACAGCAGTCAGATATTATGGGATTTGCTCTTCAAGAAACCTGCTTTCAAGGTCCCTTATTTGCCCTGTGTGCAAATATGAAAAATGAACTTGATTTCACTGCATACTGTTTCAGTGATTCATTCTTTATATGCGCATTTACTCAGCAGATGCAAGTCGAAAATAAGATGGATGCTAAATTTATATGTTAATTTTAATATTGAAGCTATCCTATATTTGAAGAATAAGACCAATGCTTCAATTCCATTTCTTATGTGATACTGAATGTTGTCATTACTGGAAAAAAAATCACTTCTGAATGCATCCTCCCCAAATTCCAATTTCCCAGGCAGAGCAGCCTCGGAAGAGGCAATCTTGCCTTTTGCTGACAGTCTATTCAGGATGGGCTTCAGTGTTCCCACAGTATCACTTACTATCTCAGTGTCAGGAGGAAACAGCAAGGGTAGTGGTTTGTCCTTAAATTACAATGGAGTTTATTTACTAATTGGATCCTGAGAGTTTGCTGGGGTTATTGGGCTGTGTCATGAGTTTCGTATATCCCACAGGCAAAGCCACTGGACTTAACCAAAAGTAAACTCAGCAGTTGTTAAGAAAAATTATACCTCTAGGAGACCAGAGTCATTGCCTGGCGGTTTTAGACTACGACCTCAAACTTACGCTGGGATTTAGATGAAAGATTCCAGGGTCTGTGCAAGTTGTTTGAGGGGTGAGAGGAGAGAAGAAATCTGTCTCCCAGCTAAATATGGCAGAATCAGATATGTGATGACTGCTAGAAAGGAGGGCAGCAGAGTTGGGCTGGGGACCCTCCTCAGCCTGAAGGTAGCAGGATGTCTGGCAGCCCCTGGCCTTCTTTCTTGGCTTCTGCCTGGGGGAGTGATGGCTGCTGTAGGCTGCTGGGGAGACACTCATTCTGTGCTGTTGCTCCAAGAGAACAGGCAGGGGGTCAAGTGAGGTTCTGTGTCTGAGTCGAGGCCCTTTTCAAGTGTGTCAGAAGAGAAAAAGATGCTATTTGGGGAGGAGCCCTTTCCTCTCCCCTTTCCCTTTCCTCTGTCCCCCATCCCTTTCCTTTCTTTTTGCTTTTGTTTCCCTCCCTCCTTTGCTCCCTCCATCCCTCCCTTCTGTCATCCCCCTCCTTCCTTTTTGAGATACGGCCCTGATAACTATTCTAGGCTGTGTTCTGCCCTCCTGCATCAACCTCTAGAGTGCTGGTATTACAGGTGTGCAACTCCATGCCTGGCTAAGGAGCCTTTTTCTACGCTGCACAAAGGCACACTAAAGTCTAGTGGATGCCCCAGGGAAAGACAGGGAGAAGAACAAAGAGTGGATGACTCACAAGAGAACAGCTTGAGCACCAACAGGAATAGCTATGGATGCTCAGGATAGACAAATCTTTGCCACCCCGTCTCCCTTAACTTGTGCCCTTTGAGAAAATATGGAGTAGTTTCAGTACACTTAGGGTGTACTCTTTGGAGCTGGGATTAAAAGTGCCAGGAACTGTTGGAAAGGGAAGTATAGAGCTAGTCTTTCCTGAGTACTTACTATGTACATCTGCTAAGTTAGCTTTCTAGTATCTTTTTTTCCCTTTCACAGTGCTGAGGATGTATTTTAGGGCCTGTTGCATGCTCTCCTAGGTAAGCCTTCCATTCTGACCTGGGTTTATTGCTAATGATTTGCCAGCTCAGGCTTTTGGTGACCAAGCTGGGCAGATGTTGTTTGGGGCTGCCTGAGTGGCACTGTGTGGGAAATAGCAGGTGGCTGACTGAAAATGCCAGCAGGAGACCAGTTTATAGGGTCTCTTGTCTCCAGAGAGCTCTGCGTAGCACATCCATATCTTTAGTACAGTAACATCCACAGTCACAATTCACTGTGCCTTCTGTATCTTCAAGAAACATTCTAATGTGGTTTACCACTGAAAATATTTTTTATCTCTAGGGCCTTGATAATTAGAGGCATGCTTTGCATACCGCTGTTCATACCCACAGGGAAAATCTTATTAATCCAACAGCAATTTATTCAAATTAGCAACTCAAATCACCCCCTAAATTTACTGTCTTGAAACATCTGATAATCTAAGTTCATTCCAAATTCAAATTAATTTATGAAAAATCAGTTTCTCCAGAAATTGCATTTTTCAATAGTGATTCTGTTATGGGACACAGGGTCAAGCATTTAGAAAAAAACTTTCCGTGCTAGCCACTGTTCTAAGTGACTTCATTTAATCTCTTGGCGATGATCATGTGAGGTTGGTAGATTGCTATTCCTATCTGATAGGGAGCAAAGACGTAATTTGCCCAAGGTCAACTACATAGAAGTGGTGGTGGGCTTTAGTCTCAGCAGTGGATGAAGGTATGGGCTGGACATCGAGAGGCTGGTGTTTGTCCGACAGCATTGTTTCTGCCTGGACTGCAAAACACATCTGGCAATAGCAGCCTTGCTCTTGGGGGTTTTCCCTAAAAGACTGATGGTAGCTGAATCCTGGCCATTAGAGCAACCCAGAACCCTCCTGTCCTTCCTGTAGCCAGTCACTGACCCAAGAGCTGACCATGGTTCCTGTTTTTTTTCTCTGCTGTCCCCTGGAGGTCAATGGAAGTAAACGGGTGAACAGAGCATTTTTTCCTCTCTGTGTGGTCATAGATTTTTCCTTTAGTCAAACAAGAAAGATGTGAGACTATTTCAAAGAAATAGAATCTATTATATTTACTGTATTCTATTTCCTGAAAACTCAGTGATCTCTCCATCAGGACATCTGTGACTGGAGCCACGACACCGCACACCACCACAGGACGCAACGAACAGTGGTGCCTCGGAGTGGAGTGGACTGCATCTCCCTGGATTTCTGAGGTGGCAGTTAATAATCTAGATTCCTGGTCTCCCTTAAGCCTTCCCACTCAGAGCCTCTGGGAGTTGCAGCCCCTCCCTCTAGGAACCCACAGTTGCAAAGAGAACTACTGAAGTCTACTCCTGTCCAGAGAACCACTGTAGTAAATCCAGCACAACCCTTCAGTGACAAAGCTGCTTTTAGTCATAATTTGTGAGAGTATATAGCTCATCTTTAAAGTACCTACCCAGGGGCTGGAGAGATGACTCAGCAGTTAGGAGCACTGGCTGCTCCTGCAGAGGACCTGGGTTCAGTTCTCAGCACCCACACGGCAGCTAACAATTGTCTCTAACTCCAGTTCCAGGGAATCTGATGCCCTCTTTTGGTTTCCATGGACACTGCACACACTTGGTGCCCTTACAAACATGCAGGCAAAAAAAGTAAAAAAATAAAAAATTAAAATAATAAAAAATACCTACCCAGTTGAGTACGCTATTCTTTCAGGTTAGAGCACTTGTAAATGTGTCCATATTGCTGTAAAAAGGAGTGTGGGTGTACTGAGGGGCGAGTGGCTCCAGGAACATCTAGTGATTTAAATAAATCACTTCCATGAACTTGGGGTAAGAGGACAATTATTTGCTCATAACAGAGATTGTTTTGATCAATTACATGAACAATTACTCTGCTGGAAATTTTTTTTTCACTTGGAGTGTTTTGAAATGTGGGTCAAGGACCCAGCTGCCCTACAGGGACTCCTAGTGAGCCTGCAGGCAGAACAGGGCAGGAAGCAGTGCAATATAGCCTGGGACAGATGGGGCTTGTGTTCCATTCGTGATTCAGTTCCCGCCTGTGAGTGGCCTGGTAGCATCTGAGATCTCTGTTCGATGGCTAGCCACCTCAGCTCCACTGAGAACAGGCTGAGATAGTTAGAGGCTGCAGGAAGGAAGGAAGACTGTGTTTTCTGCCCTGGCAACCCTCTCTCTGGCTGTGGGGCCCTAGATCTGCCTAGCCCCAGCCCTGCCAGGATCTATGGCTGAGGTGAGTGGTTGGAGGGCAGTAGTGGTGAGCCCCTGCGCAGCCACATGGAACAGGTGGTAAAGGACACAGGAAACCAGATCCTGGCAAGGGTGGTGGCCTGCCCCATGAGGATAGAAGGGATGTTAAGGACCGGGTATTCCTGCCCTCTCAAGGGTGAACCTGACCAGGCAGCCAGCCCAGCTCCAATGGCCAGTTGCCCAGTGGAAAAGGTGCTCTTCAGGTGGGGTAAGCCCTTCCTGCATCATCCAGGCACTATTTATCCTACAGAACTTGTGGCAACTTGGTCTTAGCATTGGAGCTCCCGGACACTGTTACTTGTCAGACCCAACCCCCTCCCCCTCCACTTTGTTTTGTTCAGTCTGTTTTTATTTGCTGGTTCTGGTCAGCCTTCCAGGAGAGGCCTGTTCTGTGACTACAGCCACAGCCCAGAAGTTCAAGAAAGCAAGCAGGCAAGAGTGCATTTGAGAGAGCCCACAGGCCTAACCCAGACCTTGGATGTTTTGTTTAATGACTGTAGAGTTTTTGTTTCATTTTTAAATGATTGCCAGCATTTGTATGTTGGAAAAATCTCACTAATGTTTTGTGGCTCTGCTGGAAAACGTAGGAGATGTGGAAATATTGCATGGAGACAGACTGGCTTGCAACTGTCCCGGTTTGTACCAGGTTCCTGTGGCTGAATTCAGGACAGATGCATCTGACCACTTGACTCTCTGGAGAAATGGATTTTGATGCTGAAATCCTTGGTTGACTAAGGCCCCCCAGGCTTATGTAGCTTGTACCCACCTTTCCACTTTCCACTTGTAGAGTGGGCCCCCTTCTACAATGAGGTCACAAACACCCACATTTCCCAACTTTTAACATTTTTATTGTTTTTGCCTGGGTGGATCCAGTTTTGAAAGGTCTTGTCTACCGAAGAAAATGACAGTTCACACACTGTCTATGATCTCTGCCCAGCCTGAAAGCTAACTGGTGGGTTTGAGTCCCACTAAAAGGAGGACCATTTAATAACCTCATATAACCACACTAAAAGGCTTTGAAGGGTCTGAACTACAGAATCACTAATAAGTATGTGTGGGTGCATGCGTGCATGTGTACGTGTGTGTGTGTGTGTGTGTGTGTGCGCGCAGGTTTAGGTGATGTCTGTATAATACCTCCAAAACTTCAGTGGTAATAACGTGTAAACACATTTATTTGGTCTCTATAAAATCTGACAACTCTCTAGGCAGGGAAACAAGGACTGTCCCACTGACTCTATCATCTCCATCTGTGACTTCTTCAGAAATGGGATGCTTGAATTCCACCAGTCATGCGGCTTCACTTATAGCCTGGAACCATCCCACCAGGCACATGGCTTCACTTACAGCCTGGGACCTGGAGTTTGGTATGCCTGGGAGAGACTGGGTAGAAAGCACACAGTGAACCTGAAGTCACTACCACAAGACCTTGTGACGACCTGTGGCCCCTTTTCCCAAACCCTACAGCATGTGGCTCTTCAGAGAAGCTGAACCATGGCTTGTAGATGCACCAGGTCTGGCTTTATCATGACTGACAGTCATTAAGCAGGAAAGATGCTGCAGATGTTCTGACCTTGGAGCATTTCCCTGAGAGATTGATTTTTGAAATCTTACCATGAGCCACTTGCTAACACCCTCCCAGAAGTCCTACACACTAGTCCTTTTTCCTTTTCTATGCTACCCTATCCCCAACTATTTTATGGATTTAAAAAAACAGGCCATTTTTCTTTGAATTGGCCTATTTGAAAAATGATCTTGGTCCCAGGTACAGCATCTCAGTGAGTCATTCTTTCTGTGTGTATTCACCCAGCAGAAGCCCAAAATCACTAAGTCACTTCGGATCACAGGTGGCACCCCCACCACCCAGTCCTTGCCCTAGGTGCTTGACAGAGACTGGCTCCTCATGGCTTTGCCAAGGCTGACCCTGGGAACTCAGGGCTTTGGGTTTTGACAGGCCTGGTTTCAGAGCAGCCTCCTCCTCCAGATGACAGAAAGCAGTGCATCTGGAGAGTTAAGCCTCTGTAAGATGAAACCCGCATTGCTTTAACCAGCTACAGTGAGGTGCTTTTAATTTGATGTAAAACGGATTAGCCCCCCACCCCCTCCAATAGGGAGATTTTACTCTGTTTTGTTCTTTTTGCTGCTTAGTGGCCCACATTCCTGATGCAGCTCTTTCCAGTTTCCTGTCCTAGTCAGGCTCCAATTGAAAAACATCTGATTTCTTCTTTGTTTCCGGTTTTATCTTTATTTTTGAATGGGTTATGCATTTGCAGAGTGTCTATGGAGAAATGAAAACAGGGTTCATAGTGAAAGGTCTTCCTTTTTACAGCTACCAGAAAACATCCAGTGGTACCCACACAGGCGCCTTTTAGAGAGTTCAAGCATATTGAAACGTAAGTATCTTCCCCCTTGTCTTTGCCGGTGATTGTACAGTATACTGTAGACATAGTTGTTTTACCTTGTCTTCCCTACCCACTCACTATACTTTGAAACCGTTGGATATTATTGATAAATAGTTTATTAAAACATTTTACCTTGTTCCAGTGTGTGTGTGGCTGTTCTATAATACCTTTAGTAGTCTTCTCATTAGTGTGCTGAGTTTTGAAGTCATTGCTTAGAGGCAGTATAACAGTGAATACCTTGATGTAATTTGAGCAAGTGTGAGCTAAATAAATTCATAAGAGAGGAAATTTCCAGGCTAAAGGAAACATGCATTGGTCATTTCCTAAACGTTGCCAGATTGCCCCCTACAGGAATTGTTTCAGTTTATATCCACCAACGAAGCCTGACAGTGCCTATTTTCTTGCGTGTATGAAGAATATTATTTGAGTTGTTTTGATTTTCTACAACTTGAATGCCTTAGTTTAGTTCCTTTCCTCTCCTCCCATCGCCCTCCCCCTTCTCTTGCCTTCCCCCTCTCCCCTCCCTTTTTTACTGCTTAGTTACATTCTCAACATCTCGATGCACTCTAATTAATTAATTAATTAATTGATTTCTGATCTTTTAGACAGGGTCTCATCATGTAGCTTAGGTTGGCATTGAACTTTTTTGTGAAGATTGATTTTTATTATTATTTTAGAAATATTTGTTATTTTTATTTTATGTGTATGTGTGTATTGTCTGCATGCATGTAAGTACACCTGTGTCATGCAATGCCCACAGAAGTGAGACGAGGGCATCAGATTCCCTGGAACTACAGTTACAGATGATTGTTTGCCACCATGTGGGTGTTGGGAACCGAACCTGGGTCCTCTGCAAGAGCAGCCAGTGCTCTTAACTGCTGAGTCATCTCTCCAGTTCCTATTTTTATTATTTTTAAGTATGTGCATATCTGTGTGTGTCTACATGTGTGAAGATGCCCTTAGAGACCACAGGTGCCAGATCTCTTGGAGATGGAGTTACTGGCAGTTGAGAGCCACCTGATGTGGGTGCTGGGAACTGAACTCAGGTCCTCTGCAAGAGCACGAAGCATTCTTAATCACTGATCCATCTCTCCAGTCTGACCTTGAACTCTCGATCTTCCTATCTGTTTTCTGACTGCTGAGATTTATAGGCATGCTCCACCATGCTCTGCTCAATGCTTTCTGTTGCCGTTTCTTACTGTGAATGGTGGTAAGCATCTCTTCATGTTTTAGAGTTATACACCACAGTAGTAGTTCAGTCTCTGAGATCTTGGCTTTGAACAGACTCTTGGCCAAGCTCAAAGCTGGCAGAACCTACTGCAGCTGAATCAAGTGATCAAGTGTCCAGCAAGGCTTGGTTGGTCCCTGCAGTGTATTCTTGTTTGAAATGTTTTCTCACTGAATCACAGACTACCTAGGCTGCTGGCGCCATCTATCTATCTGAGATGACTAAATCAAATGCAAAGCAATTTGATAGAGACATTGGGATCTACCCTGCCTGAGCTTTGCGTCTCCTTTTAAAACTGAAGACAATCTCATTGGCTCAAAGAATTAGTTTTTGTTCCACTTAGCATCTTTTTTGCTATTAAATTTTTTTTTGAAAAAATAGCACATAAACAGAAGTGATATGAGCCTCAATTTACACATTAAGTAGTCACGACTATGCTGCCCTCAATTCACTTGTCTTACTTTTTCATCCTTTCTATTAGTTGAACTGGTGATGTTACCGAGGTGAATAATGTCATCTTGCCCTTAAACACATTGTAAGCACCTCTAAAAGCAGACATATTGGGGCTGGAGAGATGGCTCTGCTCTTGCAGAGGACTTGGGTTCAATTCCCAGCACCCACATGGCGACTGACAACCGTCCGAAACTCCAGCTTCAGGGGATCCGACACCCTCTTCTGACCTCCATGGGCATTGCTTGATACGGGTGCACCTGCACACATGCAGGCAATACACTTATACACAGAAATAAAAATAAATAAAATATTAAAAAAGAAAAAAGCGGACAGACCTATGACACCATTATCTGGCAAAATTAAAAGTAACTTGTTGGAATGATTAGATAACCAGTGCTTACTTAGCTTTTCCAGTTATCTCAGGCTTCCTTCTTCTCACCTGCCTGCTTGTTTGATTCACTCACACCCTGACACGGCTCTGTACTTCCTCTGTCTCCATTGCAGAGGAAACGTTTCCCCTACCCCAGGAGCTGCTGTGCAGGATGCCATCTGTTCTGCGTGTGGAGTCACTGGGATCCTGTGCCTCCTGTGCTTCTTCTTGGGTAGAAGCTAGACCTAGATCATTTGACGTGGGCTCAAGGGTGTGAGTGAGTGTCCTTCACGGGACTCATGCCCCTTCCTTTCCGAGTCTCTTCAGAAGGACAGAGGTGTCCTTTGTCCCACTAAGCAAAGCCAAAGAGTCTCTGACTCTTCCAGTACAAACTTCCCCTTCAATTTCTCTCCTTCAGCCTTTCATGTAATGAACTCGGTTAGTGAACCATGTTGCTTGAATCAGCGATTTCTAAAGAAAAACATGGATTTTCTAAATTTGTCATTCCTTCTACATTTATTATCTGGATTTTTTTCTTCAAATAAAGAAACTTAGAATTATCACCATGGAATTATTCATGACATATGGAGGAATTAGGGAGAAGAGAGAAAGAAAAGCTGTTCTGGGAAGATTTTTGTTTGTTTGAGATAGGATCTCATGTAGCTCAGGCTGGCTTCAAATTTACTATGTAGCCAAGGATGACCTTGAACGTCTATCTTCTTGCCCACCTCTTGGGTGCTGGGATTATGGGTGTGCCACCAGGTCCAGTCTGTGTGGTGGTGGAGATGGATCCTAGAGCTACATACATGCCAGGCAGGCATTCTACAAACTGAGCTACATCTTCAACCCCCAAATCATAGTATTTTTTAAAAAATTCTGGGAGTTGAACCCAGGGACTTGCATTTGGTAGGCATGCACTTTGTCACTGAGTTACATCCCCAACTATTTGGGGGAACTTTTACGTCTCAAAAATGAGTTAGGTGTGCCTTTTATGGGCACCCAAAGTGCCCATTCCTCCCCTGCCACACTGGCCCCTGAAAGGTTTTTACTGCCACACTGACAAGTCCACTGTATGCACCTGTGAAGGCATGCATAAGCTTTCAGCTCTGCACCTACCAAGTTTCTCCATCTTTGGAGTAGGGGATAGCAAGGAGGCCACAGGGTTGTAAAGATTAAGTGAATAATGGACTTAAACTACTTAATATATTTCTATTCATGTAAGCCTAAGTAGACAATAACTTAGAATAAAAGTGAAAATAAGGGTCATTCAGCTGGCTCAGCAGGCAAAGGCAATTGCTGCCAAGTCTGATGACCTGAGTTCAAGCCCCAGGATCCACATAATGGAAGGAGAGAACTGAATCTCACAAGTTGTCCTCTGATGAAATGCAATTGATAAAAAAATTGTTTTTTAAAGTGAGAACGAAAAAAGGAAGCTTTTCTCCTTCTTCTTCACAAAAGGATTCTACCAGTGTTTTACAGAAAGGCTCTCTGACTAATCCAGTGGGCATAACAAATGCCTCCAGGACCAATCTGTGGTACACAGATCATGTGTTACCCCCATGCCCACCTCAGCCCACTGAATGCCCTTTGGACGTTGTACCAAATGTCAACAGTTTCTGCCTGGCGAAAATCAGCGTTTGCCAGCGTTGGTTTTCACTCCTGCCCTCTCAACCTTCCCATCTGTGTAAAGCGAAAAGATAATTTCCCCAAGTAAGGCTGAAACAAAATCCTTAGGCCTACATTGCCATCTAGTGGTATAATGGCGCTACTTCAGTTTTGCTGTCCAGGGTTTTACAGCATGCTACCCAGAATCTTCCTAAAGATCCCTATTTTAATGATGTCTTCTTTTGTCTTTCGTGTGCAGTCTGAAAGGTCTTCATCCAACGTCTCAGATGGTGAAATACTGCTCACTGTCCCTCTCTTTCTTGCTCCATCTCACTCCTGGGCCTCTTACTGTGTACCTTGTGCCGTGGGAAGATATATTTCCCTTTTTTTTTTTTTTTTAAAATTCATAGAAATGGTAACAAAAGCCAGGTACTGTGTTAAAATAATTTATCTCTGTTTTAAAGTAGGATTTAAAGTGATACTCTCACCTCATCTTTTGTGAATTTCCAGCCTCTGATAGGAGAACTGGCCAACATCAGGATCTCTTACTCTGTGTTGACCTAAACTCACATACATCTTGAGAAAGTCTAAATCCATTACTGCACCTGCATCAGGCTGGGCTCTGCCAATGAAGAGATGGCCACTGTGACAGTCTGTGGATTTTTCCCTAACCTAGTGATGGGATGCACACCAAAATGTGAAATGCACTGAGCCACAATCATGGCATCAATTCTGGTTGGATCTTAGAGCATCTTAGGGGGCTTTCAAAGCTCTGGGCACCTGGCCTCACCCAATTGATATCACTGGAATCTCTGGGAGTGGGGTTGTGGCAGTATATACACATCTAGAGAGACCATTTCAAACAGGGCCATCCAGTTACCTAGAACTGAACTTCCCTACAGTGATGTGGAGGGAAGTTGGACTGCAGATCCTTCCTGAAGATCTTGTAAAAAGAACATGATACCCAAACTCAGCAACATTTGTCCAAAAGCAAATAAACTAAGAAAAAGGTGCAAATTCCCAATAGAGTCTTTAAAACATGGCTGGCCAAGAAAATAAACAGAAGATTGTGGTGTGGACCAGAAGGGTACCCATCTACTCCATTCTGCCCACCAGAGGTGTTTCAAGGATGGAAGACTGGTAATAAAATCTGAGAATCCAGCCAGTATCCATCAGTGTAAGGAAAAGGAACTTACCGAGTCAGCAGGCTGTCTCCGGAAATGCCAAGGGGCTTGTGAGTTGTGAGTTGCAGGCGAAGTAAGAAAGGCGATTCATCCGGCTGTTTTCTAGGTGTTCCTGGAACTGGATGGATGTCCCTGAAAAATCCTCTTCTGGAAGTAAGGGTTAATTTTTGTATAACTTGAGTATAAAATATATCATTGATGAGGGAGCCCAGGGCCTGGAACAGGGGCCTGTGCAAGACAGCAGAGCCCCCTGCACCGTTAAACTGGGAACATGGTGTGTGTATACACTGTGCAGCCATCAGACAAGTGACTGCAGGCAACCAAGTCTCTGGTCATCAAGGGAGGTTAAGATCTAACAGATGACAGGTGTGTTATAAGCGCAGCTCCCTCCAGAGGCCTCAGGTGCTGTAAGTGATTCCACCAGGAGCCAGGATCCATGGCGCAAAGTTTGCCTTCAGCAGTGACTCTTCACCTGTGGTCTCTGCACTAACAATGTGAGATCATTTGGAAATTTATTACAAGTGCAGATTTCTTAAAAAAAAAAACCTGAAAAAACTGTGGGGTTGAGCCGGGGAAAAGTGTGTTTCAACAAACCTTCAGATGGTGCTGATGCCTTTGAAGTTCGTTGGAGTTGGTCCTTAGGCGACTGCAGCTGTCTGAGAGTGGAGAGCTCATCTTGTCAGGTCTTTACAACAGAAGCTGTAATTCTGAAGTTTTATGTGGGAACTCCTGATTTTTAAATGTTAACAGCACATTTGTATTTTGTACACATGGAAAGTCCGATAGACCAAACAAGTTTTTGTCTCATGGGTGCGGGCTGTGACCTTTGACATAGAACACTAGATGGCGTTGCCCAAATTAAGAGCGAAAACAATAGAATGAAAAGACAAGACCCATGCATCATAGACCACAAACAAGACATGAGAGGGGCTGAGGGGACATCCAAAGAGAAAGAGAGTTTAAGAAATGAAACAATATAATGTCAAGAAAAATGCAACTGTGAAACAATAAAGGGACTTGAGACAGAGTCTGGATTCAATTCTTTAAAAAAGTTTTTATTGAATTTTTGTGTATTTCATATAGAACATCTTGATCATCTTTATATCTCCTTTCCCATTGACCCCCTCTCATAGGTCCCCCCCATTGGAATTCATACATTCTGTCATTTGTGTTAAGGCCCATCATGTCAAGTTAGTGTCCCCAGATGTCCCTCAGTGCAAGTTCATCCACTGAGGTCTAGTCAGCCTATCTAGTGTCTCTCCCTTTAAGAAGATCAGCTCTTCCTCACCCAGCAGTAATCAGCTGCCATAATTCTTTGATTAAGATTGGGGCCTGCTGATCATTTCCACAGTTCTGTGCTGGGTTTTTGCTTGGGTTTGCATGGGTCTTGTGCATGCTGACACCATTGCTGTAGGTTCATATGAACAGTGTCCAAGGAGCCTGTAGGACTCTATTTGCTTATGAGCTTATCTCCTCCCTGGTTCTTACAATCTTTCTGCCCCCTCTTCTGCAATGGTTCCTGAACCCTGGGTGGGTGGATTTTAATTCAGGAGTCCTGTCCAAGGACCCACACTCTGTAGACTCTCGTTCTCTCTGTTTTGGCCGTTTGTGACTGTAAGGTCAAATTCACTGCTGAAAGGCGCAGTGGTGTCTGGTTTCCTCCGTCCACCATTCTTACCTGAGGCAAGAATTCTCCAAAATCCCCATTTGGAAAATCCTAACGAGTTATTGGACTTACTGAGCTTGGGGTGCTGGTTTACCTACAGAAGAGTGGGCGCCCCCCTGCCCCACTCAAACATAGATCCTGTGACTTCCCAACAGCCACACAAAATTGCGAGAGGCCTGCCTCATGGTGTTCTTGGCTTATATATCCTTAGCTTCTCTCCCTCATGCAGCTAAGGTCAACTGATTGGGTGGGAGGGGTAACTGACCCCTCCCCCTCCTTCTGAGGAGTGAGGGAAGAAGGTGGGACTATAACCATAGTGGTTGGAGGAACTTCCAAGTAACAGCAATCTTTTGTGTTCCTGGCCCTCTGTTGCATGAGGGAGTTTCATTGATGAGAATTGAAAGATGCATTAGTGTTCTCTTCATCCCTTGTTCTATGTTCTCAATTCTTTTAAAATAACAACACTTCAACTGAGTGAACAAGCTTTCATGAGCCAACCAGTCAGTGCCGGCTCCTCCTTTCCATCAGTCAGTCAATCTGGCAGGAACTCCTTCCAATTAAACATGTCTCGAGGTGACAACCAATCAACAACAGTCTCATCCAGTGATGTCACTTCACTCGTCTCTCCCAGTAAATCTTTCTATTTGCCCCACCTTTCCCAGAACCTTTCACAGAATGGATCATCTATCTGCTCAGCTGTATGGCTCTTCCTTAGAGAGCCCAACTCTAGCTTGTCTTTTTCAGATGGCAGTCTGATGCTTTGACAAATTCAGGAATGAAAAAGTTGAAGTAAAATCAAGAGGTGAGAAGTGAGAAGTGATTGGGACACACATGTTGTAGAGCAGACAATAAGGGAAGCTCAGTCCAACGGGGACAATTTGGGGAAAGAACTTCGAGGTAGTTCAAGAAAATTAATTTCCTGATTTTTTTTTAATAGTTAGCCTCATTTAGCAATATTTAAAATTGAAACAAAAAGTTGAAAGATGGGGAGCTGGAGAGATGGCTCAGTAGTTAAGAACACTGACTGCTCTTGCAGAAGACCCGGGTTTGAATCCCAGCACCCACATGGCAGCTAACAACTGTCCATAACTCCAGTTCCAGGGGATCTGACAGTCTCTTCTGTCCTCCACGGGCATTGTGTGCACTTACCTACATGCAGGCAATACATGCATATACATAAAATAAAAAAAATTTAAAAAGTTGAAAGATGGCTTTATGTTTCTTCCTTCATGCCTTTTAAAGTTATTTTCTATTATAGTGCGATGTGCTAGCATAATAAATATATTTTCGTAATTTCTTTAAAACTTTAGTAAGTATATAAAATATTGGGTTTCTTCATGACATTTTCACACATGCAAGTCACTGCAGTTTGCTCGTATTCACTAACCATCACCCTCATCCCTCTGATCCCTTTTCTCCCCCAAATAGTCCCCCTTCTGCTCTCTGGTCTCATAGCTATATATGTATAGTTCAGGGTCTGCATATGAGAGAAAACGTGTATTTTTTCTTTTTCTCTCCCATTATCCTTCCTCCCCTAACAGTTCCCTTTTTACTTTCATATCTTATTTTAAATCTAGATTCTACGTATGAGAGGAATTTGATATTTGTCTTTCTGATTCTGGTTTATTTCTCATAATATGGCAGCCTCCAGTTCCAACAGTTTTCCTGTAAATGATACAATTTAATTCTTCATGGCTAAATAAAACTCTATGCACAGACCATTATTTTCTTTATCCGTTTATCTGTTGATATTCATAAATCTTAAACAAATACAAAGAAATATAGATCAATAAAATTCAGATAAGCAACAATTTAAAAATGAATTTCAAGTATAACGTTTGCAAAAAAAAAAAAGTGGAGCACATACAGAGACAAAAGTGTATCCCTGTAAAGCAAAATGTGTTCTGTAAGACGAACACAGCCCTGTGCCCAGAACCTGTCAGAATTAAAGCATTCTGGTACCTCAGTACTTCCTCCCCCTTTCCTCCACCAAAGGCAACTCCCAATTGATTTCTTTTTCTTTTGGGAGTTGGGGTGTTGGGGTGTGTGATGGGGATCTTACCTACAGCCCTAGTCAATGATGCAAGTACTCTATTACTGAGCTACATCCTGGCCCTCTGAGTTTGGATTCTAACAGGATAGGTTAATTTTACTATTCTGAACTTTATCATAACAGATAGGTTAATTTTAGCATTTTGAACTTTATCACAGCACAGTTTCCATCTTTTGTGATGTTTCTGAGTTTTGACTATGACAAATACTGCTTTGGTGAACATTCTTACACATGACTTTGGTGACTAGATTAGATGTAGAAATATTGGTTGTGTATAGTGATAAAAACGGAATTGCCCAGGCAGAGCTCATACATGTTCAGTTTAGATAGATGCTGCCCAATAGTCATCCAAAAGTTTGTGTGGGTTTGTTCCTCCTGTGGCACTGCATGAAAGTCACAGATGTTACACATCCTTGCCAGCAGTTGGTACTGTCCATCTTTTAAATTGTATCCATTATGGGGGGGGTGTTTAGGAATTATCTCTGGGTCATTTCATGCTTTCCCCTGAAGAGCAGTGTTGTTGGGCACTGTTCTGCGTGCTTCTGGGCCACTTTGGTCCATTTCTTTTTTATGTAGTGAATATTCACATTTTTACTCATTAATACTGGTTCTTTCTTTTTCTTATTGATTAGTCTTACTTTCTACATTTTGTGAATTCAAGTCTACAGTTGAATATTCTAAAAATGGAGGCTCTAAATGTTAATAAAGTCTGCCATTTTGAAAATATTCCGTGTTTTCTTCTAGAAGTTTAGCTATCTCATATTTAGATTTGCAGTCCATCTGGAATTGATTTTTGGTGCAGGGTAAGGAAGGGTTCAAAGCTCATCTTTCTTCTGTATTTCCAGTTGACCCAGCACTCTTTGTTGGAGAGACCACCTTCTCTCACCACTTGGCACTGCTGTTGTAAATCAGGTGACAATAGGAAGCTTTGCTTTTAGTCCATAGGTTTTGTTATCCTGTCGATACCACCCTGTTTTTAGTTACTCAGAATCAGCCTTGATATCTTGCCATATGAGGTCTTCAGTATTGTTAAGACTTGGTTGATTTTTCTCTGCTATTTGTGTTTCTATATAATCTAAATCTTACTGTTAGTTTCATATGAAAAAACAAAGCTTCTGGGTTTTCTCTTCTACCCTACTTAGTACTGGAGATTGAATCCAGTTCCTGGGTTCCACTCTGAGCTATATCCCAGTCAGGCTGTGCTATGGTTTTGACAATAAATTTGGGAAGTGATGAGTTTACAATATCGAACCTTCCAACACAGTCTCTTCACTTATTTAATTTTTCACTAATTATATTCAATAATATTTTATAGATTTCTGTAGAGAAGTCATATATTTTGCTAGGGCTATTCCTAGATATCTTTCTGATGCTATTGAAGCGGGTACAGTTTTAGAACTTCCATTGTAAAATGTTTTCTTATTGATAATAAACACAGGTGATCTTGTACCTTGCTAAATTCCCCTACTGGATTCCTCCTCCTCCTCCTTCTTCTTTATTAACTGTTGTCCTCCTCCTCCTCCTCCTCCTCCTCTTCCTCCCCCTCCTTCTTCTTTTTTAACTTTTGAAGTCAGGTCTTCTTATTGTGGCAGAAGTTGGGTTGGGGCTGTATGACCTTACCCAGTGTGGGTTGGACAAACTGGGGACTGGCAGTCTGAAGGGTGTGTGCTGCTCACGGTGTTTCATTGGGACATGGCTGAGGGGCGAGGTGTCCTCCTCCTCCTCCTCCTCCTCTTCCTCCCCCTCCTTCTTCTTTTTTAACTTTTGAAGTCAGGTCTTCTTATTGTGGCAGAAGTTGGGTTGGGGCTGTATGACCTTACCCAGTGTGGGTTGGACAAACTGGGGACTGGCAGTCTGAAGGGTGTGTGCTGCTCACGGTGTTTCATTGGGACATGGCTGAGGGGCGAGGTGCAGGATGTCAGGACCACCTCTCCATGTTCTCTTCTCTTTGGGGGTCTCAGCTTCAGAGACTTCCTTTCTTTTAAAAATTCATTTCTATTTTTCTTTTCTAATAGACCCCTTAATGAGGGTGAAGTGCCATCTCATGGTGACTTCGATTTTTAGTGATATAATGCCTAATAATGTTGAACATCTTTTCACGAGCTTCTTGGCCATTCACATCTATTCTTTGGCAAAAATGTCAATTTAGATCCTTTGAATTTTTCATTTATTATTATCATTTGTGTATGATGCATGTGTGTGGCACAGTGTATGTGTGCTATGGCATATGTCTGAGGACAACTATCTTTCCTTCCACTTTGCTGAGACACAGCCTCTCTTGTTTTTGCCATTCCAGGATAGCTGGTCCATGAACTTCTGGATGATTCTCCTGTCTCTGCCTACCATCTCACCATAAGAGTGCTGGGATTCGAAATGACTGCCCTGAAGAATTCTTGTCAGGGCATGTATTGGTCTTTTCACAATGTCCTACAATGTAATATATATGAGTTTGGGGCGTAATATGTATCATTTTGGAGGAGATGGGACTATTTTACCACAAAGGACTATTTTTACCACAAAGGATACCATCATACAGGCCCCAGTCATGGAAGGAACCCCTTGACTTGAAGGCACTAACTCCTGCTGTTTCCTGAAGAACACAATCCCTTTCCTACTTCATAAAACTAACACTAAACTTACAGTAACACTAACCCTACCCTAACCTATCACTCAGTTTAAACCCTACCCCTAATCCTAACCCAAAACGAAACCTAATTGTAACCCTAAATGTCACCCTAAATCTAACGCTAACCCTAACCCTAATCTGGCATCCAGGCCCCTGCCCCAACTTGGGTCTAATAATGTCTGAAGCCCCTGTTGTCATTAATGAAAAATGGCTTTTTCTCTCCCTGAAAAGAGACATGACATCTGTCTATCAAAAGGTGTGCCTTTAAATTTTAAATACGCTACAGACTTTCCATGTAATTTTAAGTATGTCACTTTTATTCTTTTTGTAAAATGGGGAATTTTAGGTCTCTGCCTTTAAGCATTAAGACAAAAATATTTCTACCCTGATGGATGTGAAGAAGGAAGCCCCCACAAGCATCTTTCCTGGACTCATGTCTCAACTAGCTCTCATAGTCATAAAGGGTTTTCTTCCAGGAGACTTGCACACTCCTGTTGGCTACAAAGGTTCTCAGCCACTGCAGGTCATTCTCCACTATCTTTGTGGAGAGAGAGCAGAAAGCAGAGCCAGCACTAGGAGGGAGTGTTTCGCCACCAGAGGGAAGGCTTTCTGGACACAGACTGATATTCTGAAGTGAGAGCTTCATCAGATCTGTGACCCAGCAGTGAGGTCTGTAGTTTGTGGTGTTGTGCTGCTGGAGAATACAAAGAGGAGGAATGAGGAGTTAGATGAAGGGTGTGTGCCTCTCAGTTGATGCCTCTGTAGCCAGCACCTTGCCTTGGATAGCCAGTGAACTTCCACATTCACCTATTATTAATTCATTCATTCAATCAATCAATCAATCAATCAATCAATCAATCAATCAATCAGTGTTTATTGTGCACCAATTGTGTGCCAGATGTGGCACCAGGAACTTGAGACAGCAAGAAACAAAAGAGAGCTTGGGATCAGGTAGCTTGTAGGCCGGGGCAAGTCTGGAAGATACAAATCTGGGAATAAATATGAAAGAGATACATTATAAGGTGGTAACTACCCCGATGAAAACATATAAGGTTCGGTAAAATAACACTACCGGAAGGCCTGATTCACTGGTAGAAGGCTTTTCTGAGGATGTGACACATATGTACAGACTTGAAGCAGGAAGAACTGGGGGAGGAAGGCTCCAGGGAGAGAGAAGAACAGGTGCAAAGAGTTTGGGGGTCAGAGAAAGTGTGGTGCCCTGGAGGAGATGACGAGGCCAGTGTTCCTGATGAACATGCTGGGAGCAGGTGGGCTGAGATGCAGAGACCTAGTGAGGCTGTGATAAAGGTTTTTACTTCCTGTCCTGTGGAAAGCCATTCCATGATTGGATGTTATAGGCATGTACTGTCTCCAGAAAGACAGTGAACTGGTCACAGCAGGGCTGGGGATCTATATTTCATTACACAGTTCTCAGGGCCAGCATTGTTAGGTGTGTCTCGGGGGCCTGGCAGGGCATGGCCTAATGCAACTCATATAGGAAATCACTTTTGGTTCAAGGGTTTGTTTGGTTACACTAGATAAAAATAGTATATCTGTGTTCCTTGTAACGCAATATAGTACTATGAGGATCTTTTCACAAACACACACACACACACACACGTATATTATATACTTATAGACATATGAGGTACATGTAAATACATATTTTTTTCAAGTGTGGTCATTTCTTTTTTTCCAGCTCACTTTTAAATTGAGTTTTTGTGATTTTTCATACAATATATTTTGATGGCATTTAGATCCCCTCCCCTAGCCATACCTCCTCTTATTGTCTCCCACCCAATTTAATATACTGTATTATATGTAATAAAGCCTATAGAGTCTAATTTGTGTCCCCAAATGCCCTTCAGTGTAGGTCCATCCACAGGAGTCTGGTTAACCTACCAAGAATACCGTGCTTGAAGGACACTGTCTCTGCCCCTCCCAGCAGCCATTTATTGCTACAATGTCCTTAGGTGGGACTGGAGCTTCTTACTCCCTTCTTCATGTTTATGTTGGGATTTTTTTCTGGCTTAAGCTTGCATGGGACTCGTGCATGCTGTCACCATTGCTGTAAGTTCATATGAGTAACTGACCAGTTGTCTGGAAAATTCTGTTTCTTCGTGGTCATCCACCACCTCCGGCTATTACAAATGCAACCATTTTCTAACCACTGGAAACCAATAAAAATTTATTCTTTTTCCTAACTCCTCTGTATTTCTACTTGAGCACTACTTTTTCTCAGTTTGCCTACAAAAATTAATCAGATAATAAGTAGGTTCAAAACAGACAAAAGGAGCCTCCACAGGTTTTGAGAAAATAATTGGGCTCTTGAAAGCCCTCCACAGATACAAAAACATAAATCACAAAAATCTCTCTTGAAATGTCACTCACCTTCCTTTCTCATAGGAAATCAGGGTCCAGAGAGAAATCAGTGAACGTTACAGTTCATCTGGATCTTGTTACTTAAACCAGGATAAAGATGACTGAGGACAGACTCAGTAGAAGCAAATCCATTTGGAGTTTTATAGTTTCCTATTAAAAAAAAAAAAAAAAAAAAAAAGAAAGAAAGAAAACCTCCCGAGCTTCCTGGGAAGACAAATGTTTTTATCCAACATTTGGCACCTGGAAAATATTACTCATTGATGACAATTCAAAGAGCTATATGTTAGTCAGGTTTGGGGTGGCAGACTCATGGTGCAGGAACAGAAGTCGTTTAGTTCTGAGGCTACAGGGCCTCTAAAGATATGAAGTCATTGGGTAGTTTTTTTTAAAAAAGCAGAGGACTGGGGGTTCGATTCCCAACATCCACATGGAGGCTAACAACCATCTGTAACTCCAGTTCCAGGGAATTTGATGGCTCTTCTGACCTCCAAGGGTATTGCACAACATGGGTGCACTTATACACATGCAGGAAATACATTCATACACATACAATAAAAATAATGTATGTAATGTTTGCAGAAGCCAGAAGTGGGTGCCAGAACTCCTGGAACAGGAGTTACTGATGGTTGTTAGCTGCCATGTGGGTGCTGGGAACTGAACCCAGATCCTCTGCAAGAGCAGTCAGTACTCTTAACTACTGACCCATCTCTCCAGCCCCCCCCAAACATTTTAACAAAATGAAGTCTGAAGTCTTGGCAACTTGCTTCTGAGTATGACTGGTTACTATTGTTAGTATTCTTAGAAAAGACAGATGCATCATCTGCTCACATCCTCTCTCCCTCTCTCTATCCCTCTCCTTTCCTTGCTTCCTTCCCCCTTCCTTCCATTTACCAAATTTGGTCCATTAGCTAATATATAGTAGATGCTGAGGCAGGTCCCTGCCTTCAAAATATTTTCACTGTCATGGGGGAAAGGGGGAAAGTACACCATGTGTGCAGAACAGAATCTGTTTGTAGAAAAGGAGTTCACAGTGAGGGGTTGAGGGGCGGAAGGGGAGCACTACTTCAAGTTGACAGGAGGAGGCTGTTAAAATGGCTGTGACTCAAAGGATTCTCCTTGGGAAGACCTGCTTGTCCTCACTGGGAATTGTCCCCTTCTGCCTTGCTTCCTTTCCCAGGAGAACTTCATTTCTGGGAACTTAAAGTCTCTGAGGCCAAAATACTGTCTACTTTCAGTGAGGCAGCACAGTGCAGTGGTTAAGGAAGCAGATTTCAGGGGGCATGCTGACTGGGTCATAACCCTTTTCCCAACATTTAGCAACTGATCTGTACCATAGTTTCCTCACAGGCTTTACATAACTGTCTGGAAAGGGTCTAGTCACATAGGTGTTTCATATACTTTTTCCTTTGATAATAGGAAAAACATTCTTACACTAAATTCTTATTAGTAACTTTTTTCTACTTGTATCTTGGTAAGAAGTGTTTGATACAGACTATACAAATCTACCTAAGCTAAAGAAGTAAATATATCAAAGTGTCAAAAAATTAAAATACTGGGGGATAAACCTAACCAAAAGACTAGACATCTAAAATGAAAACTTTAAGAATTCAAAGAAAGAAATTGAAGAAGATACCAGGAGTGAAAGATCATCTACTCCAATGGATTGGCACAATTAATATTGTGAAAGTGCTATATTACCAAATACAGATTCAGTGAAATCTCCATCAAAATCTCAATGACACTGTTCATAGAACTAGAAAAATCAATAATAAAACTCACATGAAAACATCAAAATGTCAAATAACCAGAACAACCCTAAGCCAAAATAATGCTGGTGACATCACAATATCTGAACCTCAAGTTATGCTATCGAGCCATAGTGACCAAGACTGTATGGTACCAGCACAACAGACAATGTGTAAACCAATGAAATAGCATAGACAACCTAGAAATAAACACAGCTACAGACACCTAATTTTTAACAAAGATGTTAAAAACATGCATTGAAAAAGGGCTAGTCTCTTCAACAAAAGGGTCTGGGAAAACTGGATAGCCACATAGAGAAGATTGAAACTGAATTGATAATTTTTGTCCTTCACAAAATCAATTCAAAATAGATAAAAGACCTTAATATAAGACCAAAAATGCTGAAACTGCTAGAGGAAAACGGGGAAAATGCTTCAAGATACAGTCCTAAGAAAGAACTTTCTGTAAAGGGATCCATCGGCACAAGAAGTAACACTAAGAATTGATAGAGGATAGTTCAGTAATGGGACCTATCAGCAGAGTGAAGAGACAGCCCATAGAATGGGGGAAAACATTTGCCAGCTATACTTCAACTGGGGGTTAATATCTAGAATATATAAAGAACTGTAAAAAGTGAACATGTAAAATAAACAAATCTTCCTATCAATGAGGTAATTTCTTTAAAAGAAGAAAAAAAATGATAAGTAAATATTTTCAAAG
Organism: Nannospalax galili; assembly: GCF_000622305.1. Classification (NCBI taxonomy): domain Eukaryota; kingdom Metazoa; phylum Chordata; class Mammalia; order Rodentia; family Spalacidae; genus Nannospalax; species Nannospalax galili. Next base: position 4,430,601 of record NW_008345602.1, on the reverse strand, counting down.
GCATTGAACAATTTTAACCAACACTCAAATTAAAACTATTTTGAGATTCCATTTCACCCCACAGGAATGGCTATCATTAAGAGAACAAATGTCAGAAAATGCTGGATGGATAGGGCTAACTGGTGCAGCCTCTGTGGAAATAAATATGGAGGTTTCCAAAAAAGCTAAGAACAGAACTATCACCCTATGACCCAGTTATTTGGGTATATATACAAAGGACTCCATATCCTACCACAGAGACACTTGTACATCCATTCTTATTTTTGCACTATTTGCAATTGCTAAGAAACAGAACCACCCTAGATGTTTTTCAACAGTTGAATGGGTAAAGAAAATGTACACATACACAATGGAACTGTATTCAGCTATGAAGAAAAAAATGAAATCATGACTTTGTGGGACAATGAATATAACTAGAAATTATGTTCAGTGAAATAAGCCAGGCTCAGAAAAACAAATACTGAATTTTTCTCATATACAGATCCTTGATACCTTGATGTATGTATGTATGTATATATATATATATATTGTGTGTGTGTGTGTGTGTGTGTGTGTGTGTGTGTATGTGTGTAGGTCATGAAACAAGCAAGGGGACCATGAGAAGAAAAAAAGAGATCTTGAGTAGCAAGAGGAAAAATGAGGGTAATAAAGTATGTGTGACATGCAAGTAAAAAAGGGGCTAATAGTAAAAGAAAGGGAAGCAAAGTGGGGATATAGGTATGAGGAGCAGAGCAAGGACAGAGGGTCAGAAGAAAGAGAGTACATATGAAAATGCCATAAAGAAATCCATTACTCTGTATGCCGATCTCAAAAACTAATAAAAAGTTTTAAAAAGTTGGAAAAAAGACATTTATTGAGAATCACTGTATTCTGTGGTCCTTTCCCAGTCAGTCTCCCCTCCATCTCCAGCTTGGTGCTGGTGTTCACACTCTGTGCACTACGTTTGTCTTCTAGGGTGCCATATGAATAGAATCATACAGAATGGAGTCTTCTGTGCCTGGCTTGTTTTGCACAGCATAATGTTATAACTGTAGTGGCATATACTAAATTAATGGGTTTTTGCTGAGTAGTAATCCATAGCAGGGATGTACCTATATGCAGCTTGTTCACTTATTGCTGTGATTTGGAGATGGCTTGTCCTCAAAGGTTCATATGCTGGGAAGTTAGTTTCTAATGTACTGAGGGGTAATGGGTATTTAAAAGGTGAGGGTTAAATAGAAGGCGACCAGGTGACAGAAGAAGCACGCTCAGGATGGATTGATGTAGTTCAGGATTAGTTCTCTACAGACTGGATCATTTTTAAGTAAGGCTGGCCTATGTACTTGGCCCTTCCTGTAAAGTTTTAGTTTCCTTTTCACTTCCCCACCAAGTTGGGATGTAGCAGGGGACTGTTGCCAGGATGCTAGATCCATTTTGTTTGGACCACTGAAATTGTGAGCAAAAGAAATCTTGATAAATTATCCAGCTTCAGGGTTGTGCTACAATAACATGGAATGGACCATCCTCCCACCTGCTGCTAGACATTTGTTTAATTTCTAGTTTGGGACTGTGATGAGTGAAGTTATTATGAGCGTTCATGTTGAAATGCATTTGCAGAAATATGCTGTTGTAGTGCACTATTCTCTGAGCCAAACTACTGCCATCTCCATGAGATCAGCTGTGCTGTACTGGCTAGAGTCCATCTCAATTGGGCCTGTGAACTGCTGCCATTCTTCCCTAGAAGGAAGGGGCAGGGAGGGTCACTGGACCCTCACTTGAGTATCTAGCTACTCCTTCCAGCCATGTGTATGCAGTTCTGCCCTAATTACACTTGGCTTCTGTCTAGAGAGGGGCTTGAGTATATAGGCTGGGGAAGTCTGGCAACAGGGGGCTCCAGCTACAGGGCCATGGGGAAGCCATCAACCATGCTGGGTGAGGACATTGCAGAGCACTGGCTTCAGGGTCACCTATGCTCCTCTCACCCATGTAAGTAAGCCCAATAAACTCAATGGTTCCTCAAGATGAACTGTGTGGAACTGTAGTTTGATTTGCCATTTGGGCCTTAGAAGGAGAGTGTGGATGTTGTTCACACCCCCCCCAGGGAAGTAATTTTAGCAAAATATACTTTTATTTCTTGTGAATAAATATGCACTAGTCAAATGGTTAGATACTTCCCCAAATATTGGTACCAGTGTTCATTCTCAATGAGTTTTAATTGCTCCCTATCATTACCAGCACTAAGTATTGTCAGTTTTAAGTTAAATCTTAGTCATTCTAATAAGTGTATTATAGTGCCTCATTCTGGATTTAAATTGCATCTCACAATTTACAAGTTATGTTAAGCATCTTTTCATAGACATGTACCAATTTTTATATCTTCAGAAAAGTTTTTGTTAAAATCTTTTGCCCATTTTTTTTCATTTTCTTTTGTTTTACTGAGACAGAGTCTCATATAGCCCAGGCTGGCCTTGAACTCACTTTGTAGCTGAGGATGACTTTGGATTCCTAGTCCTTCTGCCTCCACTTCCAAAGTGCTGGGATTACAAGAGTGTGGTACCATGCTTGTCTTCATTTTTCCTTTCAACTGAATTGCTTGTCTTTTTAAAATTAGTGTTTATAAGAATATCTTATATATTATGATGACATGCCTTTTGCCAAACATACATTACAATTATTTTCTCTCAGAAGAACCAGTCTGATTTTTAAAGTCTGTTCTATATGCTCATTGGATATTGGTCAAGAATTAACTTGGCATCAAAGGGTCACAAACTGGGGGACCCTTTAATGAAATATTATGTAATTACTTGCTCCTGCAAAGTACCTTTTTTCCATTCTTGGAGTTGTATGTTTACATTTGGGCTTGAAAAGATATCCTTCCTGAGCATAGAAACAACATCTCATCTAATGTTGTCAGAAGGAGCCCCGAGACCCAGCATTCCTAAATCTGAGTGATGTCTTGTTCCCACAAGAGGGGTCCACCACATTTCTGATGGGTTGACCCTTTCTTCTGCAGCATCCTGGCTTTTATCAGCCACTTATTGGTCCACATAGGTCCTCAGAGACTGAGGTTATTCAGTATCCTCATGTTGCTTCCTGTCTGTAGGTATTATCTTGGAGGATGTGCTGGAGGCCACTTTAACCCCACAGGAGTAGAACCCCAGAGACACTTATCAGACAGAGAAAATAGACCTCTGAACCCAAAGCAGTGGCAGGAGGAACTGGTAATTTGGCAGCTGAGAAAAATTTAATACCCATCATTCTTCAACAGAAGTAAAATCACAAAAAATTCTCTTTAAGGTAAACTGAGCACTTACTGGTTTTCAGACACTGTACAAAATGGTTCACACACATTTCCCATTGAAATCTCCTAACAACCCCATGAGGAAAGGCGGCTTCTTGTCTTCATCTTCAGACAAAGAAACTGAGAGTTAAATATTGCAATAGTCATATAACAGAGCCAGGTATTAATGCACGTCTAGCTTGAATACCACGGAAACCTTTCCCCACAGATGAGTGTGGCCATAGTTTCATCTTTGAATTCACGGGTAGGTCATTGTCCTCGGCCTATTTCCTTTCTCCCCTTCAGCTGACATCGCTCTGCTAATGCAGGTGTGGTCCATGGCTTTTCTAATTCCTTGTCTTAGCTCAGAATTTTGTGTACTTACTGCTTATCCCCATCCAAACTCAGGATGTATTTCCTAGTTCTTTTGTTCTGGTGAAAAGAAAAGGCCGACCCAGCATCTGAAGATAGATTCTGTGGCTTTCATGAGAGTCCCATATTCTTGCAATATCTTTCCTTCCACCCAATGCAAGTTGAGAAGGAGCCATAGCGTGTGGCTAAGAGGCACCCACTCAGCTAAGTTCATGATTATAATTAAGGGCCTTGGACTCTTGTCCACACCAGTTGTGTAGTGAGTTTGATTCAAGGTTGCACCCCAGTAAAATCAGTGAAGTCCACCTGCTTGGGTCTTCTATGTTACTCATTGAGAACTGGAGTCATTAGCCTTGAAGCTGGGAATGCCAAGAACCCATGCCAGCCCTTGATTCCTGTGCCAAACAACGCTTCTACATGTCCTGAAGAATTAAATGAAAGAAGCCACAAGGAAAGTTCCCTTCAAAAGCCAAAGCAGGTGATACCCATGGCCATATAGAGAGTTGAGGCTCAGGAAATCTTACCTGGGTCTCTGGGGACATGCCAATAGGATCTCAGAGGAGCGTGAGCTTCTAGCATGGAGAGGTATGGGGGAGGTAGGGAGACAGCCTCTAGAGCAGAGCACAGCTGCACACAGGTGGGGCCTGTGCATCAGGGGGTTGGAGGGTGGGAGGTGGGAACATGCTACTGAAGTGAGGATGTTACACATGCCAAGCAGGTCCGTCTATGTCTGCTCCTTCTGGCCTGTCTCTGGCCTTACTGAGGAGGGTAGCCACAGGGAAAAAACAATGCAAAGCTGCTGCTCAGTGGCCTGGAACCACGGGTCCGTTAGCTCCTGGGTAGTTCAGCCTAGGCCACAAAGCCCACACTAACACACATATTTCTTTACTGAAGCTAAGCAGTGGACAGAAGTTTTATTTTGGTTTAGATTAGCATAGTGGATAAGATTTTGAGGGAGAATAAACCTGCGATTACTTCCTTAAAAATGGGTCAGTTATTAGATTAGTAGTTCTTTATTTCTGATTTTGTAGAAGAGAAGGGAAGTGTTGAGGAATTTGATTCTAGGAAGAAACAGGCTGTGGAGACTCAATATAGTCTAAACTGTGAGTCAGCAAAATATGTTGCCTAAACACTGATCTTAACCACCACCTCCATTAGTCTCCAAGGATAGTGTGTAGACAGGGGGTTTCAGTGAGCAATAGCATCCATTCTCCCTCTCCTGGATACCTGCTTCTCCATACCCCATCACCACAGGCTAGCCAGATCCTGCCTAAAACAAGGATGTACAAGGCATGTACATGTGGGTAGATGCATGTGATGCTTTAAAGATAGTCAGGATCTCACATTGTGAAGACCATTCCAGGACCCATCTAGCTTCCTGGACCCAGCTGGGGCAGCTCTCATGAGAAGTCTGATTGGATGTGGAGCTAGGTTTCCTATTGGTACAAAATCAGGAGGAGGGACTATCTCCAGCCTCTGGTCACTGTTAGATACTTTTCTGAATTCTCTTTATGCCAAAACTCAGCAGAGCAGTACTTTCCAATACAGATCAACCTCTACCACTTCACTCTGAAAAGAAGTCAACAACAAACAAAAGTTACTTCGATGCTTAGTTTTACTTGTCAAACTAGAGACCGGTTGGCCAGTGGACATGTCTATGAGGGATTGTGTTGATTGCCTTAATTGATATGAGACGATGCTCTCTGAAAGTGGATGGCAGCATTCAAAGGATTTGGGCCCAGAACTATGCATGAGAAGAGAAAGCTAGCTTAGCACTGATGTGATGTGACTAGGAGCTTCAAGTTTCACCACCTCGATGTCCCTGAAATAAGAGACTATAACTTTGAATTGTGAACTAAAATAAACACTTCTCCTTGGGAAAAAAAAATAGCTAGCCTTTAGGAAAACAATGTAAACAATCTTAGTAGGACTTGGGCTCCCCATGTAATCAACTTTTGCAAGCTAAACTGAACACACAACTTCATTCTTAAACTATGTTCCCTCTTTCTCCCTCATGATCCTTCCTTGCCCTGACCCAGAATAGTGTGTGTGTGTGTGTGTGTGTGTGTGTGTGTGTCTGTGTGTGTCTGTTTGTGTTGAAAATAACATTGTTGAACAACCTTGGAAGAATGTTTAAAGCAACACATTGCCCTTAATAAAAGTTGCAAAACAACAAGTGGGCTTAGGTTGATGATAGCTGTTTGTGGTTTTGTGTGCTGTTCTGAGTCAGTAGGGGTCAAAATAGCAAACTTCTTTCCTGGTTAAAGATTCTTTAAGACAAAGGTCCTCATTCCTTTCCCATATCATGCTGGATGTACTGTTTAAATAAAGACAGAGAAAGTCCTTTGTTCAGGGAACAATTTCAAGAAAAATCAGAATGGACACAACTGTTTGGAGAACAGATTGGGCTTACTGTTTGTTTAAACAACTCCAGGAGTTAGTCTTTCTTTAATCAGGCACTGTTGAATTATAGTATTCACCATGCACACACACACACACACACACACACACACACACACACACACTCTCACATACACATGCATGCACAAGAATACACACACACACAATGTTGGAGTTAGTCTGTCTACTATAAATCTTGTAAATAAGTGGATATATTTACATTCCAACTTTCATGTTAAGTAATGATGCTATAAGCACATGCGTATGAAGAAATTTTATTCTTTTGGGCAACTTATTCCCGTAAGTGGGATAACTGAAGCAAAAGGACCCCCGAGAGTGTGTGATCTTGGCAAGTCTTTATGCCTCAGTTTCCGCATGTGGTGAGGGGGTGATTGGAAAATATTAGTAAAATGAGATGAGATGAGATAGAAAATGACAGTACTTTACACACAGATTTGTGTGAGTTACTATATGCAAAAACCCTTAGAATATTATCTGGTGCTCAGCAAATGTTAATATCTAATACTTGTAAGTGTCAGATAATAAAGAATTCTTATTTTGCTGGACTTTAAGTTTTGCCTACTTTTTAAATTTTATTTCTGATTAGGAAATGAATGTTTATCTCCTGCTAAAAAGACACCCTTAGGCTTTAGGGAGAGGTGGAAAGTGGTTTCTTTTGAGAGGCATCTCGGCTGACTCATAGATTCATCTCCTGAAGCAGATGTCCATGTCCAACATCAGCTCTTTTAGACAGAGTGTACTGATTGCAGGGGCAAAGGGTGCTCCTCAGCAAGGTGGGCCTAGGCAGTCATCAGTTCTGGACAGGTCAGCTGCTTGAGGTCAATGACCTGTACAGTCCATCTGTTGGGTGCTGCCACTCTGTTCTGCTGTCTAGCTGGGCAATCAGTGGGGTCTCCAGAGAACTGGGGTACTGGGTGAGGCACAGACTAAGGGCTGAGGGAATGTGTTTTGAGGAAAGGAAGCAGCCTGAGAGTCATGCTGTTCCACCTCCTGTCACCTTCATTGCCTCAGAGAGGAGGTGTCATGTAGGCCTTTACAGGCTCTTTGAAGGCACCTGATTGCTTCAGAGCTGCAGGACCCTTAAATCAAAGACTCTTAAAGCAGTGGGGTGTGACTTTTGGGCTACCAGGAATCCTGGACATTGCTGTCTGCATCTGGATGCCTTAATCAGTTAAGTGAGCCTCAAGGACAACAGGCACCAGTTCCCTTGATATTTATACTGAGGATTTTATTCTCTGATAATTTGGACATGTTGTACATACTAATGGGCCTTGAAAGCTGACATTTTTTATTTAAAGGAAAAAATATTTAGTTATATTTTTGGTCTCACTTGTTTGTGATTACCCTTCAAAGGAATGTGGAGAGTGGGGAGAGGGTGATTAGAAAGAAGTGAATGGACAGATGTTCCATAGTTCACTCAGCTGCTGTCTGGGGTTGGGCTCTGCGGTTGTGTACATTCTTAAAACTGTACTAGTAACGTCACTGTGAATACATTTGTGAGCACCACTTCTTTTTTTATCCTTTTCCAGAAACAGGATTTCTAGGTCGAAGGGTGTGAACAAATATATGGCTGTTTCTATGTCTTTCTAAAGCGCTTTGCCAGGGTCTGTCCCTCTTACTAAAGCACCCAGCCATGTTTGAGTGCCAGTTTTGCATCACCCTTACTAGCATGCTTGCTAGTGTTTACAGAAAATTCTTCTTTAAATTTGCCTTTCTTGATTTCCAGTGGGGCAGGCTATTTGTCTATACTTTAATTCTACTTATACTGATTATTTTGCGAGCTCTATCCATTTCTGCTTTCCATTATCATTTGACACTTACCTGACTGTTTTCTAGTATCTTTATCCTCCCTTCCCTCTTACCCTTCACTTTTTCTAACACTCATGCAGTCTGCTTGTCTTTTCTTTTGACCTGCTTCATAAAACATGAGAGGGTAAAAAACCACTAATGGAGGGGTAAGATGGCATGTAAACCAGAGACTAGGGGAATTTCTCTAGGTTTAGATCTCTGGCTGTGTTAAACCATGCTTCATAGTTACCTAAGGAATTTTGCAGCAGTTTGAGAAGTTCTTAGTGGGAAGTATATGATACAGCACTGACATTTCTGTCACTGTGACTTTGTTCTGTGAGATGGATGGCCAGGCACACAGCTGGCTTCGGGTGGCTTACTGTTCTGTCTCTCTCCATGCTTCTTTTTGGAGCTATGGAGAAGTCAGGAGAGGAGAAAGGTAGCTGGCCAGCGTATTACAGGAAGGAAGAGGATTACCATAGCGAGAGGCCTTTGGAAGGACCAACTACTTTCTAAGTGAAAAATCAGGAAAAGAGGAAGGCTGGAGTCAGTGTTTCTTGGCATGGAGGTTTGAGAGGGTTGATTTAGGAGGTCTGGTGGCAGTGGCAATGTTTACACTGGCACCAGTGTGGAACTATTACATGAAAGAGAAGAAAGCCATTAAAGTAAGATGGAAATAGTAGGCCAGTCTTTTTCTGGGCATATCTGCAAATCAGAACACAGATCCTTTATAGGCCAAGGTCCGTAAACAATCTGAAGGGTTTGCTTCCCTCAGGTCTCCACCTGGGCTTGCAGTACTCCAGGGCATTTCCTGGGGTCATGGTATGCAGGCACAGTACTGGTTGTTACCTGATCAAACAGATCACGTGCCTCAACTCCCCAGTGTCTGGGGAACTCCTGCCCAGGCTGTAAATGTGGGTGTGAGAGGTATACAAAAGTTGTCCTCATCATTAGGTGAACGCTCTTTCTGTATGTTTCTTCAGGCATGACCTCAGGATGTGAATTGTGTGATGTGTTTTAGAAAAAATGAATCACTGGGCAGAGTAGCATAGTTGCTGTAAAAAGTCTTAAAGGTTTGTCTTTCCTGAGAGGAGGGATGGAGAAAGGAGACTAATAGCGCCAAAATACAGTTGGGTAGAAGAGATTAGTTCTAGTGGTCTATAGCACAGCAGGGTAACTGCAGTCTACAGCAGCCTGCATGTATTTCAAAATGATTAGAAGAATCTGAAAGTGCCCAACACAGAGAAATAATACAAGTTTGAGAAGAGGGAAATGCTAATTTTCTTGATTTGATCATTGCACACTGTAAGTATATATTGAATTTTACTGTGCCCCATACAGCTGTACAAACATTATGTATCAATTCAAAAAGAGAAGAAAGGAGAAGACTTAACCATTTATATCCTCCCCCCTTGATTGCGTAGTGAAAAAAGTGGATGTGGGACAATCGTAAGGCGAGATAAACATATGAAGGTGCGTGCTTCTGAGCTGCCTAAGGGTAGCACAGTTGGCACACAAGATGGAACATTTATAAAAATTAGTGACAGAGAGTACTAAGGAAGGCCTGGCACTTCTTTCCAGGTGTTATAACATCTGATCCTAAGTGCGGACCTCTCCTGGTGTCACCAATAAGAATTAGCGCTTTCTATGAGGCATACATTCACACATCTGGCCAGTTAATGAAAGCACTAGCCATTGAGGAAGGTGGGCTGGACTTTGGGGTATTCTGTTGCCCAGTGTCCTCAGGAACAGATCTGCTTGGGTTCTTCTTGTTGTTCCAGTGTAGGGTCTTTTTAAGCCTTTTGGAGCTTTCTCTCTTGTAGAGCTGGTGCATGCAGTGAATACTTTGCTGGTGTCAGTTTGTTGACTGACTGATTAAAGTATGGTGGTTCTCTCTCTTTGTTCTTGATCAAATGCAGTGGGTTTTTTATTTTTTATTTTTTGGAAAACAGATGACATCTTTATTTTCACCAAGCTCTCACTAAAACAGTTTTTCATCATTTGTTGACAGAAAAAGCCCATTGTAGTAAGGTCACCAGGGTCTGGGACTTTTGTCACTCATGGAAATCGCATTCCAGTTGTGGTAGATAATTTTGAGATATCATATATGATCATTCTCATCTTGAAACTATGGCAAGTATTCTTTTTTATGCCAAAGAGAGGCAATTTTACCACATTTTCCCAGAAATAACTTGAAACAGTTTACATAAACACACACACACACACATACACACACACACACACACACAGAGAGTCTAATTTAG
>NW_008345602.1:4383371-4420448 GCF_000622305.1 Nannospalax galili | reverse complement strand
TATATATAATGAAGTTTAAGGGGGGAAAATAGGAATAAGAAACCAAAGACCAAAGCATTTGCCAACATAAGGACAACTTTGGTGGAATAATGAAGGTTTCCATTAGCTCTGTAATTAAAAAAAAATCCTGATTAGTTTATTGGACTTGCTAACAGAGCATAGGGTGGGGGTTTATTTACATAAGAGGGAGCACCCCCCATTTACAGCTGTGCTGGAAAGTCCACACTCAAAAATAGATCCTGTAACTTCCCCACAGCCACACAAAATGGTGAGAGAGGTGCCTCATGGCTTATATATTCTTAGCCCCTCCCCTATATGCAGTTAAAGTTGACTGGGTGGGAGGGGTAATTGACTCCCCCCTTGACTCCTTGATGAGTGTGGGAAGGAGGTGTGACTATAGTGTGCCAGCACAGTGGTTGGAGGACACTTTTAGGTAACACTCCACCCCTTCCTCCAGCTCTTACATTCCACCAACCTTTTCCGCAAAAGTCCCTGAGCCTTGGAGGGGGTGGTAAGTGTGAGGTGGTCTTCCTCCCATTGTGACAAGTCACTGAACATTTGGGTTTCTACATCATCTCTTTTCCATGGGCTGTTGGCTCATTTCAGTGGGATTCCATCTACTATAAAAACACAAACAGCAAGAAGCAAGAACATCTAAACAGTGGCTGCTATAATAACAACTTATGGGTGTAAGCACAAATGCATGAATAGTACTTTAGCAGGTGCATCACATCCATGTAACAAAACGATTGCAGTGACTTTCCCACTGGGGCCTATATCCTCCCCTGCCATAGGGGGTTGGCCTGGTCTACAGTATCAGGTGTGTGTTTCACCTCTAGGAGTGGGCATTATATCCAATTGAGATTTGTGGTTGTACATACAATAGACATGCCACTATTGCACCAGCAGGAACATCTTGTTTGGCATGTTGATAGTGAAGCACGCAGGGTCCTTTGCTGAGCAGAATTATAGGAGGCGATTCTTCCCCAGCCATCAGCATATCACCTTCTGGCACTATGAAAGCCACCCATCCAGTGGCAGGGAGTTTCCAGCTTAGTCCAAGCTTGATTTCTCCCTCTTCCATGCTCACATCATGCAATGTCTTCAGCAATAGGGTTTTACCTTCCACTGCCAGTGTACAGCCAATATTATTGGCAATGGCCATTATTGTTTTGGGGACCTCTAGGGCCCCTCTGGCCAGCAGATCATAGGGAGGCAACCCACCTCTGGCAGTGGGATTTTCATTTAACGACCATATGACTTCTGGTAGGACTTTCTTCCATCCCCATAGGGTTCCTTCTGGGCTTAAGGCTTTTTTTTTGATTGTGTATTGGGGAATTTTTTTTCCCTTTTATTCCCATAGTTCTTTGTATATACAGCCCTCATTCCCCCCTTCTTTAACTACACCCTTTTACATATTTCTCCCTTAGTCACACCTGTCTCCTACTATTCTTCTCTCTTGGGTTCCTCTTTCCCTTTACCTCCCTGGTTCCCTTCCATATTCCTGGTTTCTTCAGTTACATCAGGATATGCACACACTTATAAGGATTTGGTTCTAGGATCCACAAATGAAGGAGAACATATGTCTTTTGTTTTTCTGAGTCTGTGTTACTTCACTTAGTATAACTGTTTCCAGATCCATCCATTTACCTGCAAATTTCATTATTTCATCTTTCTTTACTACTGGGTAGAGCTCCATTGTGTAAATGTACCACATTTTTGTTAACAACTTGTCAGTTGTGGGACACTTAGGTTGTTTCCATCTCTTAGCTATTAAGAAAAGAGCAGCAACAAACATGGTTGTACAAGCGTCTCTGCAATAGGATGAGTCCTTTGGGCATATGCCAAGGAGTGGTATAACTGGGTCATATGGTAGGCTCATTTTTAGTTTTTTAAAGAGTTCTCCACACTGCTTTCCATGGGGGTTGCATGAGTTTGCAATCCCACCAACAATGAACGAGTCTCTACATCCTTGCCAGCATTTGGTATCATTTGTTCTCTTGCTCTTAGCTAGTCTTATGGGGTAAAGTGAAATCTTAAGGTGGATTTAATTTGCATTTCCCTAATTACTAATGATGCTGTACACTTTTTAAGATGTTTCTTAGCCATCTTTATTTCTTCCTTTGAGAACTCTCAGTTTAGATCTTTAACCCATCTTTTAATTAGCATTTGTTTTCTTGATTCTTTGTTTTTTGTTCTTTATATATTTTGGATGTTAAACCTCTGTCAGGTGTGTCGCTGGTGAAGATTTTTTCCCACTCTTTTTCTCTTCACTATCTTGATTGTTTCTTTTGTTGTACAGAAGCTTTTTAGTTTAATGAGGTCCCACTTGTTGATAGTTGATCTTAATTCCTGAGCAACTTGTGTTGGATTTAGAAAGTCCTTGCCTATATCTTGTAGGTTACTGCCAATATTTTCTTCTAATAGTTTCAGAGTTTTGAGTTTCACATTGAGGTCTTTGATCCATTTGGAGGTGAGTATGAGGTCTTTGATCCATTCAGAGATGACTTTTGTGCAAGGTGAAAGATAAGGATCTAGTTTCATTCTTCTACAGGTGGAGCTCCAGTTTGCCAGCACCATCTGTGTGTTCTTGGCACCTTTGTCAAATATCAGGTGGCCAAAATTGCGTGTACTCGGGTTTGGATCTTCAATGATGTTCCTTTGATCTATATGCCTATTTTTGTGCCAGTACCTTGCTGCTTTTATGACTATACTCTGTAGTATACTTTGAGATCTGGTATAGTAATCCCTGCAGCATTGCTCTTTGTCCGCAAGGTGGTTTGGTTATTCGGGGTCTTTTGTGCTGCTCATACAATTTAAGGATTTTTTTTTTTCTAATTCTGTGAAGTAGGTCATGGGGATTTTTATTGGGATTACATTGAATCTATATGGTGCTTTTGGTAGGATGGTCATTTTTTATGATATTAATTCTTTCAATCCATGAGCATGGGATGTCCTTCCATCTTCTGGTGTCTTCCTCAATCTCTTTAAAGATTAAAAATTTTGGTTATAGAGATCTTTGATGTTTTTGGTCATGTTTATTCCAAGATTTTTTAAAATTTATTTATTTTGCCACTATCATAAATGGGAGGGTTTCCCTCTACTCTTTATCCAGTTGGCTGTTATTGCACCAGCTGCTAGTACCTTTATATAGAAAGGCTACTGATTTTTGTAGATTAATTTTGTAACCTGCCACTTTACTGAAAGTGTTGATCAGTTCTAGGAGTTTAGTGGTGGAATTTTTGGGACTGCTTAGGTAGAATAACATATCATCTGCAAAAAGGGATAATTTGACCTCTTCTTTTCCAATTAGTACTCCTTTAATTTCCTTCTCTTGTCTTACTGCTCTAGCAAGAGTTTCAAGTACTATATTGAAAAGGCATGGCAATAGTAGGCATCCTTGTCTGGTTCCTGATTTTAATGGGAATGCTACCAGTTTTTTCCATTTAGAATGATATTGACTGTGGGTTTACTGTATATAGCTTTAATTATGTTGAGGTATGTTCCTTCCAGTCCAATTCCCTTTAGAACTTTTATCATGAATGCATGCTGAATTTTGTCAAAAGCTTTTTCTGCATCTATTGAGATGATGATGTGGTTTTTGTCTTTGTTTTCTTTGTTTCAATTTCATTAATTTCTGCTCTGATTTTTGTTATTTCTTCTCTTATGATGGGTTTGGGTTTCATTTGTTCTTTCCTTTCCAGAGTCTTGATGTATACTGTTAAGCCATTTATTTGTGTTCTTTCTGATTTTTTAATGTAGGAACTTAGAGCTATAAACTTCCCTCTTAGGACTGCTTTCAAAGTGTCCCAGAGGTTTTGTTGTGTGGTAGTGTCCTTTTGTTGAATTCCAGGAATACTTTTATTTCTTTTTTAAATTTTCCTTTGACCCACTGATCATTCAGAAGTATGTTGTTTAGTCTCCATGAGTTTGTGTAGTGACAAGGGTTTCTTCTGGTGTTGATTTTAAGCTTATTGCATTGTGGTCTTATAGAATGCATGGAATTATTTCAACTTTTTTTTGTATTTGTTGAGGTTTGTTTTGTGCCCCAGTATGTGGTCAATTTTGAGAAAGTTCCATGGGGTGCTGAAGAGAAAGTATATTCTTTTTTGCTTGGGTGAATATTCAGAAGATGTCTATTAGGTCCATTTGATATATTGTTATCATTTAATTCAGATGTCTCTGTTTATTCTTTGTCCAGTAGACCTATTTAATGGAGACAATGGGGAACTGAAGTCCCCTAGTATTACTGAGTTGGGGTTAATCTGTATCTGCAAGTCATGTAGTGTTGTTTTTATGAATTTGAGTGCACCAGAGTTTGGTGCATATATGTTCATGATTTAATGTCTTCTTGGTTAATGGTTCCTTTGATCAGAATGAAGTGATCCTCTTTATCTCTTTTGATCAGTTTTAGTTTGAAGTCTATTTTGTCAGATATTAGAATTGCCACTCTTGCTTGTTTCTTAGTGCCATTTGCTGGAAATATTTTTTCCATTCTTTCCCCTTAAGGTGAGATGGGTTTCTTGCAGATAACAAAAAGATGGATTGTTTCTTAATCAAGTCAATTAGCCTGTGTCTTTTGACTGGGGAGTTCAGTCCATTTGTATTCAAAGTTATTATTGAAAGATGTGTGTTGGATGCCATCATTTTGATTAGTGTTTGCATCTTTTGTCTAATTTTGCATTTCCACAATTATCCCTTCATTTAGTTTATTTCTGTTGCCCCTAGAGTATAGTTGTTCCTATCTCCATTCTTTGTATTGCTTCAAATATTCTTTGGAGGGTGGGTTTTGTGGACATGTAGTCTTTCAGCCTATTTGTGTTGTGGAAGATCTTTCTTTCTCCTTCAACTGTAATAGATATTTTTGCTGGGTAAAGTATTCTGGATTGACATCTATGGTCATTTAGTGCTGGAAATACCTTGGTCCAGGTTCTTCTGGCTTTCAGAGTTTGCACTGATAAGTCAGCTGTAATTCTGATGGGTTTTCCTTTTTATGTGAGTTGTTTTTCTTTTGCTGCTTTCAGTATTCTCTCTTTGTTCTGTACATTTAGGGTTTTTACTACGATATGCTTTGGGGAGTTTCTTTCTGGTCCTGTCTATTTGGTGTTCTATGTGCTTCTTGGATTTGTATGAGGATGTCTTTCCTTAGTTTTGGGAAGTTCTCTTCTACAATCCTGTTTACAATCTAGTCAATACAATTAACCTGAAATTGTTCTCCTTCCTCTATGCCTATGATACATAGATTTGGTCTTTTCGTGGTGTCGCACATCTTCATATTCCATTCCTGTGTTTTAAAAAATTTTTCATAATCTTTGTTTGAGCAGTCCAATTCTTCAACTTTATCCTCTAGTGTTGATACTCTGTTTTCCATTCCATTCATTCTAGTGGTGAGGCTTTCTCCTGTTGTTTCAAATTGGCTTATTGAGTTTTTCACTTCCTTCTTCATTTCAGCCTGAGTTTTCTTTAATGTTTCTATCTCTTTTGTTAGTTCATTCAGTTTACCCTATCTTCTTTTAGTTCTTTAATTTGTTAGTGTGTTCTTTAAATTTGTTCAATTCCTTGATCATGTTTATGATTGCTCTTTTAAATTCTGTGTTCTGGGTTATCTCTAGGGGGCTCTCCTTGTAGAATTTTTCTACAGGACTGGTGGATTTTAGTTGGAACACACTGTTTTGGTTTTCCTTATTACTATTTTTTCATTGTGATTTTGGCATGTTGAATTCTTTTGTTGTCTCTGATTCCGGTATGAAACTCAAGACTTCTGTTGAGTTGAAGTTTGCTTTGTTGTATTATTGGTGTGCCTTTGTTGTTTTCTTATTGGATATGTAGCGCTGGTTGGTCTAGGTTTCAGGTTCTCTCAGATTTTATTTTGGAGGGAACTGACGGCTTCAGATCAGCTACTCAGAAGCTCCCACTGAGGGCCAAGTCAGGCTCCAGTCAGATACACTCATACTTCCTTCTAATGTTTGGACTCCCACTCTCGGGTACTCAGAACATAATTTGGGAAGTTCACTAAGGGGAGGCCGGATTTTGGCGCTCTCAGGCAGTCTACTGAGTTCTGAGCCACTACACCAGGCAGACGCCAGGCTAGGAACTCTCAGGCTGTCTGCTAAGGTCTCAGCCCTACCCCACTGAAGGGCAGAGAGGTCTACCCCTGGGGCCATGGGTGGGGTCTCATGTAATCCCAGGTAGTGGGTTGGGTATGCTGAGATTTGGGAACGCTTTGGGGAAGATCACCACCATCTGGAGGCTGGATCCAGGTGCTCTCTGGTGGTCTGCTGAGGTCTCAGCCCCTACACCAGGCAAAGGTCAGATCTCACAGTGGGGATTTGTATAGGAGATCAAGAAGAGTCCTTCTAGAATCCTACTTTCATTACAGCCTTGGGACTTTGTGGTTGGTATTTATTGAGAGGTAATATCTCTGTCCTGTTGGAATTGATGCTAAGAAGCCTCTGTGAAGTCATAGTGAAACCTTTGGGGTGACATAGATCGAAGTGTGGGGATCTGGACCAGCTGTGTTATCATCACTGGGACTTTGTAAGAGCTGCAGAATGTGTTAGAAACATAGTTTCCCAACCCCATTCCAACTCTTTGTGTCTGAGACTCTGGGGGATTGACCCAGAGAGCTGTTTTAGCCTGTTGTCTGGATGATCTGGATACACTGAGGTTTGAGTATTATTGTTTCATGATATGCCTAATAAATTTTTTGATCCTCACAGCATCACTATTTAAAATATTGTAACTTGGGGCTGGAGAGATGGCTCAGTGATTAAGAGTACTGGTTACTCTTGCAGAGTACTTGGGTTGGTTCTCTGCACTCATATAGCAGCCAATACCCATTTTATAGTTCCAGGGGATCTGATGCCCTCTTCTGGCCTCCTTGGGCATTGCATGCATGAGGTGCACTTACATACATGCATGCAAAACACTCATACACATAAAATAAAAATAAGTTAAAAATTAAAATACTGTAAGCTTTATATAGCTATGACCGACACTTAAGATTGTACGTAAAATGTATATACACACATTGCCAACCAAGTTAACTCACCCATCACCTCACAGTCACTCTTGCACCAACCTTTTGGTGGCACATGCTTCAGACTTACTTCCCAACAGCCTCTTAAGTATGCAGCACAGTGCCAGTTCCTGGTAACCATGCTTCTCATCAGAGCTCTGGAGTGTGTTCATCTTGGGTTGAGAATTTATGCTCTTTGGTCAGCAGCATCCTGCTTCCCATCCCTCACCCCCAGCCCCTGATAACCTCCCTTCTACTCTCTGTGAGTAGATCTAGTTTCTAAAAGTTTCAGCTCCCCCACCCTCTTTCTTTTTAGTGCTAGGAATTGAATCTAGTGCCTCATATATGCCAGGTAAGCACTCTACCACTAAGTACAGCCCCAGTCCCTAAATCTTAATTTTGTAGGTGAAGAGAAAAGAGAATATATTCAAGGTTCTGTGCTAACAAAGTTGGAATTAGAACCCAGAGATATGCTATCCTAGGGACCAATGTCAGAGGGAAGAGGAGGAAGACACATCTCACTGATAAAGAAGGGTAACTTTTGTTTCTGTTCGTCTAACTTGGATTTGGGTTCTGGTTCTGTGCCTATAGATTTGTGAAGGCCAGTGGTAGGCATCTCCTCTTCCCAAACCCTGTTCAGTGATATCAGGTTAGGAGGTGGAAATTCACCATGGCAGGAACATTCATACCAGGAACTGGTGAACACTGTGGATCAGAGCTCTGTCCCTGCCCCTGAGTCATTGTTAAGTTTTCCAGTGCACTGATGCATTAATGAGTGTGTGTATGTTGCTATATACATGATATAGTCTTAGTAGATATCATATACAAATTACACTGTTAATTTAAAGCCAGCATCATTAACTTGTTAATATTTTAGCCACACCCTCATCTTCTCAGGTCTATGCAATTGCTCTGGCAACATTAAAACTCCAGAACCTTAGAATCAGAATGGAGTTTGGCTTATCTTCTCAAGGGCCCCTTGAATTAATTAAAAAAATTAATAATTTTAACAATTTATTTAACCATTTTAATACAAAACAGGTCAGCAATGATCACCTGCCTCTGGGAAGTTCCTAATTTCAGAGTCCCCTGTGGTTCCCTCTCAGCCTGTTAGCTTGGTGGTGCAGGGTAGGTACAGCTGGTGCAGGAGAGACAGCAGCTGCTGGGAAACTGGGTGCTAAAGAGGGCAGAACGGGAGTTGGCTTCTCTGTGGCCTGATGGGTGTGGGAGCCGGTTACAGAGCTCCTTGCTTCTGGCTCAGAGCAATGGATTGAAATGTCAACACAGAGCCTTCTCTGAACTTCTGTCTCAGAGGGATTCACATAGGAACAACTGAGGATTTGAGATTTCAGGGTTCCCAGGCCAGGGGCCTGGGTTTTCTGTAGTTTCCCGCCAGCCTCTAATTCCATCTCTGTCTTGGATGACAGGTTACACTGTTCACGAGCAGGGATGGGGTGTCCCTCTCCCCAGATGGTATCAGGAATGAATTAGCATGTTTCCCTCCTGTAAGTGATCCTCTTTTTGAATAAACATCCCCTGGGTTTCTGTGATGTGTAACTAATGGAGTGCTAAACTCTCAGGGCTGGTTTAAGACTCAGAGCGCACACGTGTTGCCAATCCATCATGCTCCTAATACTAATTAACATAGCAGGGACACAGTAAAGCCACAGATCCTACACACATTACCCAGCTCCAGTTTCGCTCTCATAACAATCTTGCTATTGACCCAGTGAGAGCACACGTTGGGAAAAGGAGGTCCAGCCTTTCTCCCTGGCTTGATTTGATTTGCCAAGTAAAAATGAGCTGCTGTGCACCACCAACAGGGTGCCTCCTGCCTGCTTGGTGTCTGGGCTCTGGGATGGTGCTGAGTTCTCAGGGCAGTGGCTGGGTGAGGGCCCTGGGAGCCTGACTCCCCAGCTGTGCTGGGTGGGAGCCCAATGTTTCTCTGACCCGGTGCACTACTGGTCCCATTGAGATTTCAGAACTTGTCTGGTTCCCAGCTTTTAAGCCTACCGGGAAAGATTTCTGCCCTAATGAGAACTCACCACTACACTGCAACAAACATCTATCCCATATTCCAAATTCAGCCAAACAACAACACATTTAATTGGAATGTTCTTTATATAGGAATTAATATTTGCATTTGTCAAACTTTGCTCAATGGTACGCTAAGTACCAGTCCTTTTCAATGTATATAACTTCTTCCCTAATAAAGACATTTGAAATGTCTTCTGCAGCTACCTGTCTGAATGAGCCAGGAGTTTCCGAGTATCTCTCTATCAGAATAAGATATAGCAATAGTTGCTGAGGCTAATGTAACACTCATAATCCTGTGTGTCAAATCTTGAGGCCGTTTTTCTCTAATGATGTTATTCTCATTAGTGTAAATGATTATGACTGGGAACATACATTATTATCAAAACTAGGAAGTTTTAATACTGAAACCCATCCAGGGTAGAGAATGATGCTCTTGAAAGAGTTGTTAAAGAAATATTAAAATTTCTTGCTTCAGGGGTCTCTTGTGGAGGGATGATCTGAGGGACACTTGAGAAAGTATTCTAGTCTGGTGTTGAAATGTTCAGCAAACAGAGTCTGCTTAAGTTAGTGTCTGACCCAGCTTCACTTTCCTAAATCAGTGTCATGATTTAGGGACCAATATGCTGGCTAGGGTTGGACAGAGGGAGACAGGGAAGCTGAGCAACTCAGGACTCTCCCTTCTGTTTTGATCAGAGTGATTCAGAATTTAACTGCTTCATGTTGGGGATTTCTGTGTAGAAAAGGTTCTTGAGTTAAATATGTTCAAATCAATTGAGTAAATGGTTTCTAATGCCCCCTGTCCAGCTCTCAATTTATGAGTCTAATGCTCTATAGCTTCATTAGATGTTTGTGTGAATACATGTTACCATATGAGATGTTCATTATCTTTGCAGAATCACAGATCTTTCCATTGAAGTATGCCTAGTGCGTAATATAGGAAAAAAACATAGCTATACATAATGTAAGATAGCATAATATTTTAAAAATCACCTACTGGTTGTATGAAACAAATAATAAGGCTGAAGGTATAGCACAGGGGAAGAGATTTTGCCTCTGATGTGCAAGATCCTGCATTCAACCCCTAATATCAGAAAGAAAGAAAAAGAAAGAAAAAGAGCCAGGTAGGGAACAGACAGAAAAAGGATTATGTGTCATCCAGTATATTATAGTATTTAAAAATTAGACATGACTAATAGTTCCATAAAAGTAGGAGAAAAATAGTTTTAAGAGTAGAGAAAGATAGCCCGAGTATGGTTGGTTCGTGTCTTCCCTTACCTAAATATTTTTAAAGATCAGGATTTTGGTAGATGATGGCTTTTTTCACATATTCTCGAAGGATTTGCTATTTAATGGTTCTTCAGTTAGGTAGTTCAGAAGGATATATAAACCAATTAAAGATGTGCCTTGGGAACAAAGATTAAAAAATGATGTCACACTTCCAGATTCAAAAAACATCAGAGACCAGAAGCCCATCATGGAGGCAGTAGCCAGCAGTTAAACTAACAGCCCGTTAGATTTAGAATAACAATGTCAGTACATTGACAACTTGATGATTAGCTAATTGTTGATGACCTTGATTCAGCTGCAGGATTGCACTAAAATAGTTTCATTAAGTCTGACACACTTGATAAATCATACAACTTTATCCTTCCTGTTAATTATTAGCATTGTTTAGGTAAGTTAATAATAAAGACCAGACTCTCTATTGAGAGCTCAGTCTGAAAGATACTGTGGTTGTATAGAGAACAGGTGGGTTTTACCTATTCAGTGTTTCTGGTAACTTAATTTCTTTTCTAGTCAGGCAGGATGCTTTCTCTAGCACACGTGTCTCCTCGAGTCTCTGGTGTTACTGTATCTGTACAGCCAGGCACACATGCTTGTTAGTCCTTTTGTCTTCCTGTCCAGCCTCAGAATCCTCCTCACAGTGCAGCTCCACTGGCAGCCACACTGTCAAGCTGAGCTGGTACTGGAGCCAAAACCCACTTGCTATCCTGCTACTGACCACCACTGTTTTCTGACTGAAGGATCCAATGGGCCAGTGGACCCCTTTGTTGTAATGGCAATACTTACTACTCAGTTTTTGCTTACTAAAGTTCTTAATGGATGCACCTTTAATATATTCAGGATTCTAGAAGTTCATCCAATAGATGCAATTTTTAAAAAATACATATTTTATTTATTATTTTTATTTTATGTGTATGAGTATATTGCCTGCATGTGTGTGAGTGCACCCATGTCATGCAATGCTGCGGAGGTCAGGAAAGAGCTTCGGATTCCCTTGGAACTGGAGTTAAGGAACAGTTCATAGCCACCATGTGAGTCTGGGAATTGAACCCGGGTCCTCTGCAAGAGCAGTCAGTGCTCTTAACTGCTGAGCCATCTCTCCAGCCCAATTCAATGTTTTATGATTCTAAAATTTAAAAGGATGGAAAAAATACACCTGTTAGGAGTATATTTGATGACATTTCTAGCCCCGGACTTGGATCAACACCTTTAACTTCAAGAAGACGAAGATTTCAGTAATGCAGAGTCCTCTTGTTGGAGTTACAACTCCTGTAACCGGGCAAAGTATGTTTAGTCTGGCAAATATTGGTCAAGCACAAAAGATGACACTATGTCTTGCCCAGCTGGATCCTTTTTATACTCAAGGAGATTCTCTGTTTTCAGAAGATCACCTTGATGACACTTGGGTGACTGTGTTTGGGTTTCCACAAGCATCTGCTTCTTATATATTACTACAATTTGTACAGTATGGAAATATCTTAAAGCACATGATGTCTAGCACAGGCAATTGGATGCATATTCGTTATCAATCTAAATTGCAAGGCTGGAAAACCTTAAGCAAAGATGGGAGAATATTTGGAGAATCCATCATGATCGATGTCAAGCCATGTATAGATAAACCTTTACACCACCAATGAAGACCTTAGGCACACCACAACCTGGAAGTACTCCTAGGATTTCTACCATGAGGCCTCTTGCTACCACATACAAAGCTTCTACTAATGACTACCAGGTTATTTCTGACAGACAAATGCCAAAAAAGGCCAAAGTCTCATGTCAAGAATGATGGAGTACATGTTTGGCTGGTAGTGTAATAAGAGCTTAGAACTCTGCTACCAAGGAAGACCTTGCTACACTAAACTGGAGTTAGTGGAGTGCTGCCAGTTTCCTTTGGTTAGTTGTAGAAGCACTTGTGGCAGTGTTGGATAGCTAACTCAGATACTTCTTTTCACAAACCTTCTGTTTAAGGATGTAGCCCCATTTGTAGCTCGCACTTTAAAAGATGCCTGAGATACATTTGAAGAAAAGATCCCTCCGGGTGGCATTTGTGCTTTCTGTGATAGTGTATGCTTAGTACAGTAAACTCAGCAATGATTGCAGTAAATTAAATAATAGAGTTTGAGGTGAGTCTCATTAGCCTTCAGAAGAAGGTAGGTGAATTTCATGGAGAGCTACAACTACTTTCACCAAGACACAGTAATTATAATTAGCTATTCGAATTATAGCCTTTAAATTTAGATAGTATTTAATACATTGATTATCTTTGCATATATCCTGTCATGGATTGTCATCTTTCATGTTGTAAAACCCAATCGTTCTTTTTAAAAACTGCCTGCTACTAAAGTTTCTTAATAATAAACTTGTCAATTTATATGTATTGAAAAAAAAGGATGGGAAAAATCATTGCATAGCTACTTATGTAGTGAGACTTTCAGTGATTAAGTCAGAGCTGGACAAGTTTCCTGGATACCACAACTAATCGGTTCTGGAGCAGTGGCTTAATGATTTCTAATTGCTGATGAACATTAAATTTGGTTTCCCAACTTTAATTTAATTTCAGATCTGCTGATTCCAAGCTTGTAGGAGCTGGTCTGAGTATATTTGGAGGGAAAGGGAGACAAATATTTCAAGGCTAATTTCTACATGTAGCAGAAATGAGAAAGTCTACTAGGGCATGAGGAGGGTGTAGGCATGGTATTTAGTTCGTTGGATATCAAGGAAGTGAGCAGAATGTCTATAATACTAGGTTGCTACAGCCTGGACATAGAGGAGCTCTCGGTACATGTGATGGTTTGAATGAGATTGCCCCCCATAGGCTCCAAGTATTTGGATATTTTGTCTCCAATTGGTGGAGTTGTTTTGGGAGATCTTAAGAGGCATGGCCTTGCTGGTGGAATCAAGTCACTGAGGGCCAGCTTTGAGAACTCTTAAACATTGCCAAATTTTCAGTTACTCTTTGCTTCCTGTGCCTGCCTTAAGATGCGATTGCTTGGCTTTCTTCTCTAGCCACCTTTGCCATCATTATGGACTCTTACTCCTGGAACTGTAGGCTTACCCAAACTCTTCCTTCTAGAAGTTGCCTTGGTTACAGTGTTTTATTACAGCAACAGAAAAGTAATGAACACAGTACTCTTGTTCTCATGTCTCCATTCAACTTAAATTCCATGATAGGATTTCTAGAAATAAGTTGGTGGCAATTAACTTGCCACCAACTATGTAGTGGTACTTGTCAGCAGTCTATGTCGGGACTTACAAATGGCAGTGATGCTAAGGGGAATGCTAACATGATCATATTGCCTATTTTCTGTGCGAGTCATCTGCTTGTAAAACAAAAGCTCTGTAACAAAGTCCACCTGCATCAACTGTGTGACTTGGGTAAGTTTCTTAACTGCACCCCCATAAGTCTATTCCTTCATCTACAAAATGACAATGCTTGACTCAGAGCATTGTTTTTTGTTTTTAATTATTACTTATTTTTATTTTATGTGTCTGAGTGTTTTGCCTGCATGTAAGTATACCACATGCATGTAGTGCCCACAGAGTCCAGAAGGGGCTGTTGCATTCTTTGGAACTGGAGTTACAGACATTGTTAGCTGCCATGTGGGGACTGAGAACTGAACCCAGATCCTCTGCAAGATCAGCCAGTTTTCTTAATTACTGAGCCATCTTTTGAGTCCCAGGACATTGTTTTTTTTTTTTTTTTTTCCTTTTTCAGTGCTAGGATTGAACACATACAAGGCATTATTTCAATAAATGAATGACTAATCTGATCATGTATCTGGCCTAGCAAAATGCGCTGTACAACATATAGTAATATTTAAATTGTACACAAAATAGCTTGAATCATGATTAGATCTTAGACACTGGAGTTCATGCTGAGTGACATAGCTGTTTGAATCTTTGCATTTCTGTTTATGTGAAAAGCGAATGACATTATGCTGATTCTGCTTCACCCCCTAAAGGTTCTATGTGCTTTAGAGTTAAGTTCCAGTCTCTATAATGACCCCTTTGGCCCTAAACCCAAACACTCTTTCTCACTGTGTCTCCTTCCTTCCTTCCCTCCTTCGGATTCACTTCTCTTTCTCTGCTCATGCGAGCATTATTTCTTTCTCAGGGTCTTTGTACTTGCCATTTAAATGGTTGGAATTCTCTTGCATCAAATATCAACTCCTGCTTTAAGTCTCTGCTCAACTATCCCTTTCTCCTCAGTGAACCAACTCTATATAGCTCCCATAACCAGACTTTCCTTTTCTTTCTTACCTATGGTTTTCGCCATGGCATATACTCTATTTGCATATTTTGTACCTTCTTATTTATCTGTTTATTGTCCGTCTGCAAGATCATTGGCTTTTGTTGGTGTTATTCACTGTTGTGTTTTGGATCTTAGCACTAGGCTCAACTGATAAATGCTTAATAGACTAATGTGGGTTGGTCAGCGTATGAAAGATTTCATTTCCCATTTAAATGAAAATGAAATGATATGTTGACTAAATCAGGAGATATTCATTGACTGCATTATTTTCTTCAAGGTATTGTTCTAGGTGCTACTGGGAACATGAAGGGCTTTCAGATATGGTCCTGACCCTTAATAAACTTACAGCCTAGATTTGGAAAAGCAGCTTACCAAAATTATAATAAAAGACATAAAAATAACTGAACATACAAGATGGTAGATTATAAAAAGACAGATATTAAGATAAACCAGAGGTCAAAGGAGGATGGAGTTTCTTGGAAGGGTAGGCAGAGAAGGTTTGGTACAAAAGGGAGGTTCTGAGCAAATCTTGAGAGGTGGCAAATAGTTATTAAAAGAGAACTAGTGTGTGACAACAGGGTGACACAAGACCTGTAGAGGTGTTCGTTTCAATGACAATTGAATTTTTGGAAAAGCAAACAACACTTCACTGGATACAAAGAAGGAGGTTCTCCCAGTTTTTCCACTCTGTAGTAGATGTGACACAGAAAGTGAGATGGGCATTCACAGACAACGCCTGCTCCAGCCCTTATGACTCACGGAGGTGCTTTCACAGATGGACTGACTGCTGGAGTGTGTGTATAGCTTTTCTCTCCATTCTGGTTTCTCTGCAAGTAGCTGCCTCACATTTCAACATGACTCTGTAGAACCTTGGTAGGGCTGACTTGGATTGAGATTAATTACTGCTTGGTTGGATGAGACACCAAAAGAAGGCAGGACTGGAACTGGAGTCCCTGAGGGTAGATATCAAATAACACAGAAGCAGAAAGCAAGCGGCATTGCATGCAATATCCCCTGCTTGTCACTCTGGAGTAACTCCTCCACGCGATGAATTGGTCTCTTGCTTCATTTGTTAGAATATTCTCATAACTGAAGAATTAAAAATAGTCTATTTTGGCTACCTTCACCAAAAGGTTCATTTATACCATATCAGTTCATTTAGTTTTAGATGGTTGAAGAAACATACCATAGAAATAAAAGCTAATTGCAGGGCTGATTATGTAGCTAAGTATTTGCCTAGTATACGCAAGGCCCTGGGTTTGATCCCCAGCACTGGGGGGCAGGGGTGGGGGGAAGCCAACTATACTTAAAAAAAGATTTTAAATTCTATTTTTATTTGCACCAAGTATGAAAATTTTAATGACTAAACCTCCATTTCTTAAAAATGTGCAGACAAAAGCAAAGGTGAGCGTGGTCTCATTATAATGAACATTTCTCAAAATTTCTAGATTAAATTCCACATTAAGAATTACTACTGTCTACAAAATGGCACCTATGCACAGTATGAAATTTCAGTGAATAGTCCAAGTTTCTGCATTTTTCAGTAGTAGGGATTGAACCCAGGGCCTTTCATAAGCTAGACAAGCACTCGTGGAATTGAACTCTCCCCACCCAGGTTTCTAGATTCTTATTTTATATTTCTCTACAATATAGAATCAGAGCTGCTTTTCCCTGATCTTTTTTAAAAAAATAGAGTAACTGTTTAAAAGAAACAACAGCAAAAAGCAAAACAAAACAAACAAAAAACCCAGCAGCAAACCCAACAATAACTGTTCCTGCAGCTGTGACAATAAGATTATAGTTGTTTATCTGAGCTATCAAATACACATGCTCCTGTAAAATGAGTGCTCATTATATTTCTGGACTCATAGAGAAACAGAGGTAAAAAAATCATCCTAAACATTTAATAAGTGCTGTAGAATCTGTAATCTAAAATGATTTATAAGCCACGCTTGTCTTTATTAAGTATATGGTGACTTCCTTCCAAAGGACTCAAGAGTCTTGCTCTCTGTAGAGTAAATTCACAAATACTTTTCCTTTTCAGTTTTTAATGATCAACAAACATACACATCTAGGTTTGAAAGTCAGTGTGTGTTAACTCTCTCAAATAACTAAGAATTAGTTTTCTCAAACTTTCTTTGGAAAAAAAGGACATTCAGTCAAGCTGAGTTTATGCATGAAAAATTTCCTCCCAGAAGGATAATATTTTTGGAAAGGAGTGCAAACAGGAGCTTTGAATGGAAGTGTGTGTGACTGTAAAGGGAGGGCAGAAAGACTATAATTGACAGGTCCCTTCTGTGAGTCATTACAGTAACATTAAGCTATGCCCAATGAGGTGCTTCCTTTACTTGAGTTGTGGTTTGAAAAACATTTGAAATTCAGGAACTGTGAGTCTGTGGCCAGAAAGGAAAAATTAAAACAAGTGCTATGTGAGGAAGTTCACTGACTTTTAAAATATCTTATCTTCAGTCAGGATCAGACAGAAGACTCTTGAAGGACAAATGTTTTAAAATACCAACAATCTGTGGGGACAAGTAAAAATTGAGAAAAAAAGAGGAAAATATTGTAATGAAGCACTGCATCTGGTTGACATTTAAAGAAAGCTGCCAGAGTACAAACTAATTTCAGGACAACAAATCTAGTGATATATTTTTAAAAGAGTGCAGAAAACATTCTTTTTTTGGCTGAACAAATCTTAACACCACATGTGAGGGAACCATCAATATTTATTACATTAAGATTTGCCAAACAACAGAGAGCATCTGGGAATACTATAGAGGATTCAGTAACTGGAGAGTTGATTACGTGCTTTTACGTGTTGGACTACACTCTGAGGCCAGATCTGGTTCTTTTGGAACAGATAAGTCAAGTCCAGTGACTCTGTAATGCTTAAGTGGATGAAAGTTAAGTGTACAGATGTCTGCATGCATTGTGCAGACTGGGATTGAGAAAAACTAACAAAGGAAAAAAAAAGCAACAAGACCCATTAAAACCCTGTTTATTAAACGCTGGAAGGTTGTCTGTTGATATGAATGTGATGGGATTTGAAGAGGTCTTAAGCTGGCTCACAAGTTGTTTTTACTCCCAGGTAAGGGTCAACAGGTTCAGAGTTCTAGAGGTAGGGCTGAGATATATCTGTTGAAGGATCTGATCTTATAACAAAGCAATCTTAAACTGTCTGAAGGAGTCATGACTGTGTTTTGGAGAAACTCTCCCAAGTTGGTTAGAAAATCAAGTAGCATACAACTCACTTTATAGACTAAAATGTAGTATCACCATTTCACTTTGGTCACCTGGCATCAAGCTAGGTGCTCAATTAATGAGCATTTTGTCCAAATGATTTATCACATGGTTGTGAAGTCTAGAAAGTATCAGAGCCTAAGCCCCAGAAATTCCATTCAGTTAGCATAACTAAATCTTACAAACTCAGTGAATGGACAGAAATGCAGTGAGTTTCTCTAGCATGTTGAGCCAAACAGGCGAAGTAACCCATGACATTTGGCTAATGGATGTATAGGTATTAAATGCGCATGTGGGTCATCACAAGTATTCTATTACATTATTTTAGTGGATCTTATGCAATTTGACTTACTTCTCTGTAGTGTTAAAACTAGCTGCAGGGCATGAGAATGGAAACTGACTGACCCTTCCTGCAAAATAACACAGCATTTCTTAGGAAAAGAATGCCACATTCCTTTTGTTCCACAGAGTGAGAATGCTATTTTCTTCATGCCTACAGGGACAAGATCTCTCTAAACATTTGAAAGCCTTGCTCCCTGCTGGCCACAGAAAGGTAAGACTCTACATTTTTATTTGATTGACAGAGAACAGAATGACAACTTCAGTTGAGAGACAGCATTGCCTGAACATTAATAAAACAGGACCCATTTCCATCCGTGATTCTTCACAGACTCTGTTGTCTTTGACTTTACCTGTTACCCAGGACACGATGTTCCTGACTTGAAAGAAAAAAAGAATTAGGCAAGGGAGACCTGGAATCTATTAGTAACCTCACAATGCTTTCTGCTTTAAAAAAAATGAAATTACTTTGCTTTTGCTATTATGAACTTGGGGAACCATTGATCCATTGATACGATCAAGGGAAAAAAGTAATTTCATTTTACAAATGAAGAAACTGAAACTTAGGGTGTGGGTTGCACAGAACTTTTCAGGTTCTCCAGAAATTATTTGGGGTCTTCTGGAGCGAGCGAGCGAGCGAGCGAGCGAGAGAGAGAGAGAGAGAGAGAGAGAGCCCCAGTGGGTCTACACAGCTCCCCAGGATTGTTTGGGGTGTTAGTCTTGAATCATTTCCTACCACTGAAGTTTAATCTTCCTCACTGGCTACAGAGTGAAATTCTGAAAACTGTTACCCACCCAGTGACCTTTATCTTCTCAAGACATTTTTGTGGGCATCTGCACGGAGAGCTTTACAGAGCTGAGGCAGGAGCCGGGGTGCAATGGGAAAAGACTGAGGAATGAGGTCAAGGATAGGGTAGGGGCGGTTCTGAGAATTTGTGCTCAGTTAGCTTTCGGTGGAAGGAAGACCAGGAGGTAGGGTGGGGCTATGCAGAAACAGCTGGGACAACGTTTGTTTCCCCCAGGGCCGCTTCAGCTGACCCCTACTGGGAAAGCTCCCTAGAGGGGGATGGTCAGAGTTAGATAGGACTCTTGCTGCTTGCCCTGAGCTCTGTCGGAGCACCTGGAATCTGCTGCTTTAAGTGCGAAATTGAGCTGCTAAGATGCAGTGACACCAGTTTTGGGATCAGACACCGAATCTGACAAAATGTGCGCCCACAATGGTTGTGATTTCTTCTTCCCCATTTTTCTTCTTGGTAAAGCCACCTTAAGGGTCAGTTTTTGGAGTGCTCTCCCCCATTCTCCCAAGTAGACGCTTCAAGGCAGCAAGGAGCGCCCCCCCCCAAAGCTGACAAGCCCGGACATCTTTCTTTTCTTCGCTGATGGCACTCCACCAGAAGCAGGTAAGAGAAGGTGAAGCTTGTTAAGCGGTTTCCAAGCACACGCCCGGCTTCTGCCCACAGCGCCCCCGCGCGGTCTCCTTGCGCAGTGCAGGCTCTCTGGTTTTAGGGGAACAGGACCCCAGAGCTGCCCTGTTTCTGTTTGGCCATGCAATCTGCTAGGGACTGCTAGACACTGGAGTGGAATCAAAGCATTCTTGTGGAGCCCAAAGCTCCAGAGGTTGCGGTTTTGTTAGCCTGCCTTCACCTAGTCAATAAATTTTCTACGAAAGAAAGAGCAGGGGTGGAGGGCTCAGGGGCTCTAGGTGGCCTGAAGAAGTGGTTTTCTGCACCTGCGCTCCTGCCTGCCGAGTTAAATCAGCATGAAGCAAGTGACATCTTCTAGCCTGCCCCTTTCCAGCGGTTCATCTCCTGTGGAACACCCGCCTACTCTCTGGGGTCAACTCTTTCAAAGTGAAGGTTTCCTACCCCTTAAAGTTTATGCAGAACGTCTTGTCATAAAGTCGAGCTCCAGCTGGCGTCCACCCCTCCCTTCCCTTCTCATTCCTCCCTACAATCCTCAGGGGAAAACAGGCAAGCCTTTCCCGCTTTCCCACCCCACCCAGAAACAGTCAAAATATAGGAAAAGTCTTCCGAGGCGATTAGATTTTGTTCAACCCCTTCATTATGCAGAAACCTAACCAGGGTGAAGGTGAGGAAAAAGGACTTCAGGGCAAGAACCACTTCAGTTGACAAAATCAGGAACAGAACAGAAGAATCCCTAGGAAGCTAGTCTTCTTTTCCCTTCCTTTCTCCCTCCCTCCCTCCCTACCTCCCTTTTCTTCTTTTTCCTCTTCTCCCTTTCTCCCTCCCTCTCTGTCCTCTCTCCCTCCCTTCTTTTGTTACTTATTTGATGGACAGATTGTAAATGTCTGTTTTTGCCAGTTGGCTTGGAGACACAGGATCACCCATCACTCAGATGTTACTTGTTAGCTAAAGACAGAGCCAAGTAGAGTTTGATCCCCTCTTCTTAAACACACTCTCTCAGCCCCACCCCATTCTCTTAGAGGTCCAGAGCATCCTCTCCATCTTCTAGGCTAGAGGAATTGAGCACCAAATAAGGAAGAAGGCCCTCCTCTCAGTAAGAGTACTATTCAGAGAGAATTCCTGGGTCTAAAAGTAAAGAAAATATTTTAGTCCTCCTCAGAACCAAACTCAGACCCAGAGTGAACATCACACAGGACAGGGCTAAAGTGATCTATGTAGTTGTCCTATTAATCCCCCTGACCACCACTTAACATCCAGCCAGAAAAGGCCTAATCTAGAAGCCACAGGATCATTGTGATTTGTGGGAACCTTTTGGTCACTGGAATGAATCCCATTGGGTCTAAACCCTGGAGAACCACTTCTTTGTGAGCTTTGCTCTGTGGGGTCACCCTTTTCCTAGTTGATAAATTTGTTTTTCATGATTTAAAAAATATTTTATTTATTATTTTTAGTGTATGAATATATTGCCTGCACCTATATCAGTGCACCCATGTCTTGCAATGCCCATGGAAGTCAGAAGAAGGTGTTGGATTCCCTTGGACAGTTATTAGCTGCCACGTGGGTGCTGGGAATCAAACCCAGGTCTTCTCTAAGAACAGTCAGTGCTCTTAACCACTGAGCCATCTCTCCAGCCCCTTTCATGATTTTTGATGACATAGGATCAATAGCAGAACCATGGAGGAAAAATGCCATAAAATCAAAATCAATGCCAAAGGTTGATTCTGGTTTTCTCCTTTCTCTTTTGCTCTTCTTAGACTCTCTTCACTCTCTTGATCTTGTTAACCTGAGCACATAGGTCATCACACTGGAGTTAACATTTTGGTACAGCTTTTATGTTTGAGAGAGAAACTGGAAATCATTGAATCTAATTCTTTCATTCTACATTTAGGGAACTCAAGGGGCAGATTGGTGGAAAGATTTGCCCAGCGCGTAATATACAAGGAAGAGGTTTTATTTTCATCCCAGCACCTGCCTACGAACACTTTGCTTCCCTTGTTTCTCCTGATTCTCTCTGCTTTGCTTGTTAGAATGTTGGGAAAACATGAAGAGTGACATAAGATGTAACTGTGGGTAAAATCTGCCCCCAGAACTGTCATGCTCCAATATGAGCGTAACATTCTCAAGAGTAAGTGCTTGGGCAGTCCTGAGCATCTGCCCCAGGGAGGGGGTTGCAAGAAGGCTCTTGTGCTATGTCTGTCTCCCGACATGGCACATCCAATCTCATAGCTACCTTCCATTGCAAGGTCACCTCCACTGGGGTGGAAACTAGGTCCCAATACCTCCCGGAGGACTATTTGGATTGAGTACTGAGAAGACAAGAAAGCCTGCAGTTGCCCCATCTTCTGGCTGCTGTTTGGTCCCCAAGTGAATTCAGCCAGTTTCCCCTTGCGTGGAGGCTGGAACTCGCCTGGGATTGGGGCAGGCCGGCTGGCAGATGGATCCGGAAGATATGCGGGCAGGATTGCAGCACAGTTTGTGTATAAGATTCTGTAACCCACTGCAAAGGGCATGTGTCACAAAACTCTATGAAGGCACTGAGGTGGAAGAGAAATAATTGTGGCCTTTTTGGTCCTGTGCTGCCAGCCACTAAGTAGCTCTGGGTCCCGTCCCCTCCCCTCAGCACGCCCATCTTTAACTCTGTTGAGTCTCAGTTTCCCTTTCCACTTGTAAATGCAGGTCTGTGGACAAAGCAATCTGTCCCTTTCTGTGGCTCTGATTTAAACCCTGCTTCCCACATAGAAGCAATGAGATCCCAGCTGCTCTGAACATTTGCTTTTAAGGCAGGTGGAGCAGAGAAAGGGAGAATTGCTAACAGCCTGGGGGAGAACAGCTATCTCCTGAAAGCTCCCCTCCCTGGCCCTCACCCTGTTGATTGTGACAGGTTGTATATCTGATTACGAAAAGTAAATTGGGAAATCATATTTTCGAAGTCCCATCTGGGATTATTTATTTTGCTGTGTCCACAGCAGGTCAAAGTCATGAGGGTATGAGACCCTATAATGCTGAGTGGTTTTCTTCTAAGAGGGTCATTCAAAGTGATTTCTAGAGAAATCAGACCCACAGTAAGACACTGCAAAGCCCTCAAGCCAAGGTGCCGCAAAGTGTTGAGCACTGTCAGTCAAAACCTTGCCAGCAGAGGTTGATTAAGCCAGTGGTGGAGGGAAAGGTTCCCATGGCTCTCTCTTCACTTCAAGGCCAAAGAGGCTGAAAAGTTGGCCAGAGCACCTCAAAATTTTCTCTACTGCCCAGTTCATTGAAATAAAAAGATGACAAAAATAATCCTCAAGTACCCAATGCTCAGCATGGGTGGGTCACCAGCTGCAGAGTTTCCTCCTTTGACGTTAACTCCACTTTGCAGTTGAGGAAAGTGGGGTTCAGAGGAAGGCTGAGTCCTCTTCCTATCTCAAGGGAGTGCTGGATCCCTCACTCCAATCACCTTATTTGACTCCAAGGTCCCCAAGATCCCTTCCTTCATCTTGGCTTGCTCCTTAGAGCCAGGGCCCCAGGAGGGCCCTGAGGCAGCACGGCAGGGGCAGAGAAGCTAAAGCCCCTTAGTCGTGAAGCCTGGAACCCAAGTCCCCGTGTGGGTTAAGGATAGAAGCTCAGGAGCAGAATATGTACAGGATATCGGACAAATGAAAGGGAAGTAACTTGAAACAAACTTACCTTATTTTAAATTTAAATTTATTTCATTTGTGGACAAGAGTTTGGAGAGAGAAAGCAAGCCCACGGACAGAAACATCACACTACACACTTTCCTCCCCACCCCCTTTTTGTTCTAGTTTTCCTAGCTAGACTCAGCTGGTGGCAGCGAGCAGGCCAGGGGCCGGAAGGGTAGGTGAGAGGAGATTTGGGGTGAAGGGAGGGAGAAGCAAGAGAGGATTTTTCACTTTTGCCAGACGGTCAACAGGGAGAGAAACTAGCTCCATTCGCCAAGTAGCTCCGCTGACTCAACAGAGGCCGGCTGCTGCTGGGTAAGAGAGGCTCCGAATTTTGGTGTCGGTTTACGAGCCAAAAGAACTTGTTTCCTTACCTAACAGACCCCAGTCAAGGAGGCTTTCTAAAGAGAGGGGCGCTAGCAGAAGTGCGAAGAGGTCTGACAAGTGCTGCCTGAGCCCCGCCTCTCCAGCCCCTAGGAGCTCCTGCAGGGTGAGGGCTTCAAAGGTTACTCTTCCCATTCCGAAGATGAGGCACGCGAGGTGCAGAAAAATAATTGATTAAAGTCAAATAGTCTTAGTGGAAGGTGGAAGAACCAGCCAGAACCCAGGCTCCCACATTGTTTTTTCCCCTGAACAAGTTTGTGTATCTGTGGATTTCTTTGGCAGTTCAATCAAAGGTATGGCTATTTACCCTAGGAGAAAAACACAGGATTTCAGTTTTACTATGGGAATTTCTTGAACTTCCACAAGTTCGTCCCAGGATAAATCCCCATCCGCATCCCTTCCTCCCACCATCTCACTTTCCTGCGATTGGTGGGAAAGTGGTTCTTGGGAGGCCTTCAAGAGCAGATGATGGAGTGCAATTCAGCGGGATCTTGGTTACAGCTGCGGGTCCCCAAGTGCACAGATGGCGGTACTGGGAGGAAAGAACCTGGTGGTGATAGTGGTGGTGGTGGTGGTGGTGGTGGTGGTGGTGGTGATGGTGAGGGACATGTGGAGAGAAGGGTGTCCACAGATAGCAGTGAGTGGTTGTTTTCTGTTGAGGGGTGCTGGAGAAGAAGCCACCTGTATCCTGGGTCCATCCACCTGTAACCTGAAGACCCAGCTCCTCCAGAAAGCTCTGCAGCATTGCCTACCTCCTGGTCCCACAGATGGGGAGGCTGGTCTCTTGGGAACCCAAGGGCCTGGTCCTCTGGGTTTGCTTCATAGCCTTAGTCTCCCCAGCCTCAGTCCCATTTGCGTCTGAGCCTCAGCTGGCTAATTTATTGCACACAAACACTATTTGTTTCCTCTCCCAGTGCTGTTGAAAGCTCTAACTAGTTCAAGGGCTGCAGGGCTCCGTAGTTTACTTTCAGTTTAGGAGATCGCAGCCTACACCCTTTCCCTGCTTCTTTTCAATCTAGTTACTCAAAAGTAGAAAACTTGTTTTTCTTGACTTTGTTAATATTTAAAATGACTTAGTGAAGGGCTAATAATTTCATCTTCTTACTCCAAGGGGGGGTGCACAGCAATAAATAAAAACTCAGCCAGTCAGCAGCACTATCTAGCCCCCCGCGGTGGAAGGGTTATAGTTAGCTTTCAGTGGCAGCACAGGAAACACCCATTTGTAAAGGTACAAATGTGGCTAATAAGGCTGAGATGTTGAAGAGAACACACCAGGATTTGAACAAAAAATCCCATGAAGAATCCTGTTAAAGGGATCTACTGTTAATTCCAGGTACAAAAATCAGAAGGGGGAGAGAGGAATTTAAACACACACACACACACACACACACACACACACACACACACACACTGCAAATGTTTCTAGTTGGGAGCTGGGGACTTGCTACTTTCCTGAGACTTCAGAGTAGAGGCCACCCATTCAGGACCAAGGTGCTTGCTACAGTCCCTGGCTTTCCAGGAGAGCAATGTGTCTCCTCTCTGAGCTTGGTTTGGTTATCGGAAAAAATGGAGACGAAAATATGTTTCTACTGAGGTCAATAACTCAAAAGCTTCGGAGGTGAAAAGATGCGCTTTGATTAGATAAGAAACTGCACAAAATGTAAAACTCACTGGACTTACTAGGTGGTACCAAAGAAGTGAAACTCGGGGATTGGTTTGTGTACCTGTGTCATTGTCCAAGAGGTGCTTGCCACTCTCCTCCAGAGAGCCCAAGATCAGCTGAAAAGTCTACAGGAAACTGCAGGAAGGTATCACCACTTCAGGGCTCTGGGCAGAAGCTATGCCACACCAATGGGCACCCAGTGCGGGGTCACCTAGGAAGAACTTTCTAGCCTCCCTAAGCACTTGACATACCCTGAGGCCAGTTGTCTTTGTTTCCATTGGGAGCATGGTTCACTTCTAAGTTTCTAACCAGCTCGCAGAAGAGGGAAGTTAGAATCAGCTCGGAAACTTCCTTCCTTCAACAAATATTTGTCTGCTATTCTGTGTGTCCAGGAGAACCATGTTCATTTTCCTAATGTGTTTCCTAAAGGAGTCCTCCTCCAGAGACTGGAGTGTCTGAAGGAGAGACCAGAAAAGCATCCATGGAACTTCAAGTTTAGATT
Organism: Nannospalax galili; assembly: GCF_000622305.1. Classification (NCBI taxonomy): domain Eukaryota; kingdom Metazoa; phylum Chordata; class Mammalia; order Rodentia; family Spalacidae; genus Nannospalax; species Nannospalax galili. Next base: position 4,394,646 of record NW_008345602.1, on the reverse strand, counting down.
AAGAATACAACCTTGACGAGTTCTTTTCGATTTGTGGGAAATTTAATTTTTGTGAAGGATATTTTGAGGGAGAGGGAAGAAATTCCATTTTCTTTATAAACACATCCATGCACGCTAAAAAGCAGTTATTTTCAAAAGCTTTGTAGAAATGCGTGATTAAAGCAAATATTTTTGTATCTAAATTGTAATGGTGTGCATTACTTCCATTTGCTCCAAAATGAACTGTGGTGGTACCTGCTGACAGCAGAAAACTGTCTAGGTGACTTGTAGTTGACTTGGCCACCTGCCTCACAAAGTAGGTGAAAGAACTGTTTTGCACTTCAAAGTTATCCACAAACACCTAAGATTGCTAGTTGTTCGAATTGCAAAATAAAGTTGAATTTACTGTCGCAGAGGAAGTAAAGTTACCCCTGAGCCCCAGCAGAGTGGCCTGGTCTCGCTGCCCAACTTTGGATCAATGATTAAGTTGCCAAAATATCAGAGATGCTGATAATGTAGAGATCAAACGCTAGTTTTTGTGAGCTGGGCCTGGTCGTTTACCTTTTCTTGAGAACAACGCGATTCCCAAGAGTGTCATCCAGCTTCTTTCCTAGTCCCGGCGAAAAATGGCGACCTCTCCCCAGCAGTCTCTGTCATTTTTTCAGGTTTAGCTTCGGGATCCGGAACCTCGCTGCACCGAAGGCCGGCGATGGACTCTGTAGGAGCTGGTCGGGGAGGGACTCATCTACTGCGCTGGGGGGAGGGCGCCCTACCCGGGCGCTTTGGCCAATCAGCGTGCACACCGCTTAACAACCGACCAATCAGAAGGCGCAGAGCTCGGGGCCGGGGTGAATAATACTAGGAAGGGGAGCCGCGACCCGGGATTGCTGCTAGCGAAGCTGCGCCCTAGGCTGCTGCGGGCGCGGGTGGCGAGAGTTCCCTGTCTCAGTCGGGCTGCCAGACCTTTCCTGCTCAGCTCGAACCAGAAGTGGAAAGCGGCTTCAGCGAAGTGAAGCACCCGGGCTGCAGAGTTCCGAGCAGAACTTTGCAGAGTTCGGGATGTGCGGGACTAGGTTGCTGAGGACCTGACTCGCCTCCTTCCTCTGTCCTCCCACCCCCACCATCCAGTGGGCTCCAGCTGCTGTCGGCCCTCGATTTCGAGGCAAGAGGTGGCGACCCGTTTTCGATTTAGCTTGCAGCTGGAAGGCCTGATCTGAAAGCTGGGTATCTTGATTGGGCTGCTAGCCTGGGCCTCAGAGTCTTGGTGAGTGCTGTGATGCGGGCGGTTCTGGAGTTAGGGAGGGCAAGGGGCGGTATCTCTTGTACTTGAACCTTTCTGCTTTACTTAATTGCCCTGCCTTAACCACCTGCGGTCGCCGAGGACTGCAGCTTTAGGACCAGTGTCGCCCACACGGGGGGTACATAGTTGGTTTAGGGGAAAGCCATAATAGCCATAGTTGGTTTAGTGGAAAGGGTAGTGATGCAAAGACCTCCACATAGGTCTGGTGACGGCGTAGGTGAATCAGGGGCATTTGGGAAATGTGGATTGAAAGGTCCCTTGTAACGAAAAGAAAACCAGTTCTTCCACCAATGTTTTTATATGCATTATGGCCATACTAGTTGAGTGTGCAAAAGTCTGACAAGCGGCCTAAGCCGGCGCGGGTGGACAATGTTTTTGTATGTGAGGTCATTAAGTTACATAGAGATTTGTCTGGAAAGGCCAGAGAGGGCTGAAATTAAAGGTCAGGTGCACAGAGCATTTGGAATCAATAAAATAAAACTTGTTGAGTTGTGCATCTCTGGGTCCCGTAGAGATAAAAGTAAGACCCATGTGGATGGATTGGAGAGACGGGTTGAAAACCGGGTAACTCCAGGGTGGAGGGTGAATTTCCAGAAGTTCTGGGCAGGAGGGTTCCTGACCGCCGCGGGCTGGTCTTCCGGCTTCTTTGTGTCTCCCCAGAGTGAGGGCGTCCGAACCTAGCAAGAGCGGAGCGCCATGGCGGATGGGCAGGCATGCTCAGGAGCTGGGGACTGGGAGATTGACGTGGAGAGTTTGGAGCTGGAGGAGGACAGCTGCGGGGTGCTGCCGCGGGCGATGCCGCCTGGACCCAGCCCGCTGCCGGCTGATGGCGACGCAGAGGACGACGAGGATGAGGACGAGGAGGACGAAGATGCGGAGGACGAGGGCGAAGGCGAGGAGGCGGGCGTGTCCCCAGGGGTATCCGGCCGGCTGGAGCAGCCCGCGGGATTGGCACCCAGGCCACCCCCGGCGCCCCAGACGCTACAGGCCGCTGCTGAAGTCCCTGAGCGTGGTGCCACCGCCGGCGGCCCCGAGCCTCGCAAGCTGAGCCGCACCCCCAAGTGCGCGCGCTGCCGCAACCACGGGGTGGTGTCCTGTCTCAAGGGCCACAAGCGATTCTGCCGCTGGCGGGACTGCCAGTGTGCCAACTGCCTGCTGGTGGTGGAGCGCCAGCGGGTCATGGCCGCCCAGGTGGCGCTCCGGAGGCAGCAGGCCACCGAGGTGCGTAAGGATGGGCTGGGGTGCCTCTTGTGGTCTGCGCACCGCATCCGGGCCGGGATAAGTCAGTCCCCATAGCAGCAGGGGGTCAGGCTGTCACCTGCATTGCTTCGTACCCGCGACCTCAGGTCGCCTGGCAGGAGGGATGTGGACATCTGCCCACGCTGGCCTGCGGGGTCCAGAGGGAGGGAAAGCCGCGGGCATCATTGGAGAACTTGCCATAAAAGTCTACTCTTAAAAAAGCAGAGAGCTTGCGACACTAAGGAAAATTTATTAAAAAATACTTCAGAGTTAATTTTGGTGGGGGTTGGGCAGGAGGAGAGTGTTTGCTGGTGTGGAGGGAGAGTCCAGTCACTGCCATTATAATGCTCACAGCGGATAAAGCAGTACACAGCACGCAGTGCTGTCTCTGCGCTACTGTCACCCGCGCTACTGTCGCCGGGCAGAACTTGCTGCCCATTCTACAGAGGAGACAAAAGTGTCAGCGGAGGTAGGAGCAGCCCAGCCTGGGACTACTGTCCTCGAGAGAAGCTCCGTTGCAGCTCTCTGTGGTGAGGAGAGTCAGGGTTTTCTCCTTGAGAGACTCCAGAACCCCGGAGTTTTTATTTCCCTTTGTTCCTGCTCTTGTGGCTCTAGAAAGTGTTCACAGAGCCTCCTCCCAGACCTGAGGCATGGCGGGATTTTGAATTCTTTATTGTTGTTTGTGATGCTGGGGATAGAACTTTTGGCAAGTGCTCTACCACCCTGCTTCCTCCCCAGCTCTAGGGAGAGTTTGATTTGACTTGCTTGGTAGACTGGTGCTGGGAGGTTGGTCACCAAACACACTTAAGTCAGTGACTCCAAAGGAAAACTAGAGAGCCCTGGAGAGCTCGCAGGACCCGGGGAGGTCTTGGTTCTGGGTTCAGTCTTCTCCCTCATGGGGTATGGATTATCCCAGGCCTTGAGCACCGAGGCTTCTCTGCAGGGCACTGGGTTGTATTTGGGGGCGGGCTGGGGGCACGGGTGTGTGTGTGTGCTTATCCTGCTTTGTTGGCCGCCCCTTAGAGTTTTTTTTTGCCTTCATATGAGGCATGTCCTCCAGAAAACAAGCCAGACTCTTTTAAGCTTAAACCAGTACCCCATCCTGTTCACCTCACCTTGGGAAGAAACGGGCCAGTCTTAGTGCCCTCATCACCTACAAGCCCCGGGCACGTTCAGCTCAGTGAGTGGGCCGGGGGAAGCAGCCTTCCCAGTTCTCCTAGGCAGAATTGCTGCTGTCTCCTTGGTTGTGGATCTCATTCACCTCTGGATATCCCCTCACAGGTCTGGAGTGACCACCAAAGAAAGCGGAAGGGGACCTCTGGTTGGTTGCTCTGAGATTAAGGGGCACTCCCATTAATTTGTTTGGAATCATTTTTCATAGGCAGCCGCAAAACAAATATGTTAAGGCTGGAGAGAATTCTGGAGGCTTTGTGGATGCCCCCCCCCCTCTGCTTTCACTGATTGTTTTCTTGTGTTTACAGGACAAGAAGGGGCTTTCCGCAAAACAGAATAATTTCGAGAGGAAAGCAGTGTACCATAGGCAAGTCAGGGCACCGAGTTTGCTGGCTAAAAGCATTTTAGAAGGTAAAATAAAGCCAAATCGTCCTTTAGCTTTTAAAACCCAGCTGAGGGAGTCTCTTTCAGATGCATGGCCTATGTACAACTTAGGAAGAGATAACTTTCATTAGAAAGTCTTCCTCTGGAAAGAGAATTGAGATGTGGAAAATGCATGTCATATACTTGCAGAGGACTCTGCCAACAGTGGTAATTTTATTCTGTTACTAGTTATTTGGGAAGAAAAGTAGCTATGAATTACTCTCACCCCACTTTCTCACAAGGGCTTAATGGGCAGAGTAATCAAGAATCAAGCTAGCCCGAGGGTTCAACCTCAGGTTTCAGTCCTTATCATCTGTTTTCCTTGGTGGATAGCTAGATAATCTTTTTTTCCACACTCCCTTTAACCACTTTTGACAGTTAAGGTTGTAAAGTGTGGGAAGGCTTTAACCTGAAGTTGAATTCTCTCGCTGTTTCCAATTTCTGTAAATCCTAGAAATAGGTTAATTTTTCTTAAAATATTGCTAACTTTATAAAGCATTTGTATTTAGGTATGTGGTTTATTTATTGACCTGCTAAGCTATGTATTAATTATGACTCCTTCTTTACATTTATCTAAACCAAAGTTACGTTTGCTTTAACCACTGCCACTTCATATGGAAAAGAAGGACTTTTCCTTTCCTTAAAATGGACATTTTAGTTCTGCTTTTTTCCTTATATAGCTTCTGAATGTTGCTGGTTTGGGTATTCTTTAATTGTTGTTCCTGTCTGTGCCTTGTACTTCTGACCCGGTTCTCAAGAATTAAAAAACGAATTTGGTTGCGGACTGGGTAAACATTTATAAATTTATAAATTGAAATTTTGCCAAAGCAAGTTGAGATGTTTGAAGGCTCAGTGGAAAAGTAAATTCAAGTAAATACGTTTCTGGCCCACAGCATAGAAATGGAAACATTAATTTTCAAATTTTATTTTATTTGCAAATGAGTATAATGGGTTTGCCACCGTGTAAACAAAAATATCACCAGGAATCCTTCAGATGAATTTGCTAGTGGTGAGTGCTAGGGAGTGATGAAATACTCAAAATATTTTATATAGCCAGGAATTCTATTTATGTTATACTAGTCTTTGTTTTGGATTTTCTCTTTATTCATGAAATGTGCATGACTTAATCTTCTTTCTAATGATCGCTTGTTGGGTTAACCATTTTGGTATTTGGCCAACATGATTGAGCTTGGGAAAGAATGCTTTAAACATGCTATTTTCAGTGCAGCTGGGAATACCTTCCCCCTTCCCCCGCTGTTATTTCTCTTAGCTTTATTGTATTAGTAGTTGAAGGGAGGTCCTGCCTTGATTGTTCCTTGCACTGTATGTTTGACTAGTTAACAGCTCTTTTCAGTTTTCTATGTTTCTCTGTGTCCTCAAGTCTTTTCTTCTTTTTCTCTTAACTAGTCTTCTTTAACTTTCTTTTTCTTTTTTTCCTAGTTCTCCTTGGATTATTCTACAACTGTAACAATGTGTACATAATGAGACATCTTTAGAAAATAAAAGTGACATCAGCTGTAGGTATAGATATCTTTTTTAATAATGAAAAAGATGACATGGGTAATAAAACATTGATTGAAGCAAGGTGGACAGCTTTGTCTCTTAACATCTAGGGATCTGGGGAGAATATTAAAATCTCAGTCAATAAAATACACTTGCTGAAGCAGCAAGCAGACATACCTGTACCAACAAAAACATCAGCAGCAGAAAGCAACAATATGGATATCTTTCCCCCAAAGGAAACTATATTAAATTGAACCTATCTAGACCAATGCTTTCTATATTAAAATATTAGTGACATGGAATTATAACTGGTTATCCTTCTGGTTTGTGATGCTTCTTCTAGATTTCCAGATTTTTCTTGCCAGGATGTTAATCTTTTTCTTTTGTAATATTTGCTTATTTTAGGCTATCGCCCAGTAACAGCGGAAACGTACCTAGGAGGGACCCTTCCTCTACCTCCACCTGTTAGTGACAGGATGAGGAAAAGAAGAGCCTTTGCTGACAAAGAGTTGGAGAATATTATGCTGGAAAGAGAATACAAAGAGAGGGAGCTTCTGGAAACGTCCCAAGCTGCTGCTTTGTTTCTGCCCAACCGCATGGTGCCAGGACCTGAATACAGCCCCTACAAAAGTGCTTACAGCCCCACCCCCGGGGAGCTGCCAAGTAAGGACTTCTGTAATTTTTTACCAGCCTGCCTTGATCTCACTATGCAGTATTCAGGAACTGGGAATATGGAACTGATTTCCTCTAATGTCAGTGTGGCTACAACTTACAGACAATACCCCTTGTCCTCAAGATTTTTAGTTTGGCCCAAGTGCGGGCCCATTAGTGACACCCTCCTCTATCAACAGTGCCTGCTAAATGCCACCACTTCTATTCAAGCCCTGAAGCCTGGAGCCAGCTGGGACTTGAAAGGAACCCGGGTCCAAGATGGGCTTGGTGCAGAACATGACATGATGCCATCCAAATTGGAAGGTTCCCTGGTTTTGCCTCATCTACCTGAGGTCCCAACATCAAGAACTGACCTTCAGGGTCACCAGGTTGTCCCTGAGAGGTCAGCCTTCTCCCCACCCCGACGGAATTTCTCTCCCATTGTTGATATGGACTGCCTGGCAGCTCAAGGGCACGTTTTAACCAAGATCAGCAAAGAAAACACTAGGCACCCTCCACCACTTAAACATAATCCATTCCACTCAGTATTCCATCAAACACTCAGGGACAAATCAGGTCCTGAGTTGAAAACACCATTCGTCAAAGACGCCTTTGAAGAGATCCCAAAGAAACACAGGGAGTATTTGGTCAAAGAGAACCAGAAGTACACATTTACAATAGACAGATGTGCAAAAGACCTTTTCGTAGCTAAACAAGTTGGAACAAAACTCTCGGTGAATGAGCCGCTGTCATTTTCTGTTGAATCTATTCTGAAGAGACCTTCATCTGCCATCACTCATGTCTCTCAGTGAAAGGCTGCTTAAATGGAAAGCTGGATTTTATGCATCTCAGAGAGTTCTTGCTTTTTTATTTGGAAGATGTTTGTGTAAAGAAATTTCTAATGTAAATGACAGTGATTCCTAAAAATTCTATTTCATCTGCATGTATCTTTTCTTACCACATAAGTATATTTAAAGATGAAGCCTGCTTAATATTCAAATTGTAAAGTTCTATGCTTTATATAGCATTTCAAAAAGCAATAAAAATGACAGTCTTCTAAAGACCCAGTGTTTGCTGAAGCAAATAGCCATCTGTCTAAATGAAAATGCTTGTGTCTTTGAAATGTGTTCTTAATTTTTTTATGAGTGTATGTATTTTCAAGACCTCTTAATGGTTCTTGTGAGTCACAGGAGAATGATTATAATGCTTTTGAAAAAATTATAAGTGGTATAGGTCAAATCTAGGGCCTCACACATGCTAGGCAGGTGTGTGTGTGTGTGTGTGTGTGTGTGTGTGTGTGTGTGTGTGTGTGTATACTCTCTCTCTCTCTCACACACACAAATTTAACTTTTCAAGACTGGGGCAAAATAGCTTGAGGATAAAGTTAGGGCTGTTGGCATATTGATGGAACTGTAATTTCATGTGATTTAACCAAGTTTAATTAATTTGAAGGGAAATCAAGTGCAACAATCTCATTTATTTGATGATGCATTTGGTAATGGATTACTTTGAACTCTGTGTGCCAGGCCCTAAGTCTCCTTTCTAGGAAAGGGACATCTCTTTGAACATTTCAGTTGTTCTCAGCATACAATGTTTTAGCTTGCTGGAGACCACAAAGCAGTTCCCCCTGTTAGGTGCAGTGGGTTCAGCCCATGGTGGTGTCAAATCCCCCATGACTCTTGTGTTAGTTCACTGTTCCCAAAGGACTGGTGACAACAGGCGTTTAGATGTAGGCCTGGTCAACTCTTAGCTGGTCCCTGACTACCAGTTTATGCCCATGTGTCCACCATGTGTCCACCAGTCAAAGGCTGTCAGCATAGTTTTCTTCTAAGATAAGAACGTTTACTATTCAAATGATGTCAACTGACACTTGCTGAACCCTGCAGATATTTATCATAGCATGAGGGTAGCTTCCACTCCATTTGTGAATTCATTGTTACCTTCTTGTTTTACTTGATAAAATATTAAGTGTGGCTTCAAAAGCTTGATAAAATGAGTGTGAGACAATTTATAACAGTATTATCTCTTGAATTCATCTCTTAAAATCTCATCTTTGGGCTGGGGATGTAGCTTAGTTGGTAGAGTGCTTGTCTAGCATAAACCCTGGGTCTGATCCCCAGCACCACATAAACCAGGCTTGTGTATGTCTGTAATCCCAGCAGTGGGGAGGTGGAGGCAGGAAGACTAGAAGTTTAATGTCATCTTTGCCTACATATCTAGTTTGAGCCCAGCCTGGAAAACATGAGACCCTGTGTTATGCACCTGTAATCCCAGCACTTGGGGATTGGAGGGGTATTGGCAGAGGCAGGAAGATGGTGAGTTCAAAGCCAGCCTGTGATACATGACAAGACCCTGTCTCAAAAACCCCAGACCAGCTGGGCATGGTGGTACATGGCTTGAATTTCAGTACTCAGAAGGTAGAGGCTGGAGGATTTCTGTGAGTTCAAAGACAACCTGGTCTACACAATGAGTTCCAGGCCAGCTGGAGCTATAGGGAGGCTCTGTCTCAAAAACCAAAACCAAAACTAAAACCAAAACCCAAACTGAAAACAGAATTGTGGACCCCAAATTAAGTTCGAATTCTAGGGCTGGTGAGATGGCTCAGTGTATAAAGGCACTTGCCACCAAGCCCAAAGACCTGGGTTTGATTCTTTAAGACCCATATGATGGAAGGAGAGAACCAACTCCTGAAATCTGTCCTCTGACCACTATGTGTATACAGTGGTGCTTGAGCATGAACACATACTCATACCAACACCCACACATATACACACTTGCACTAAATAAATATGATAAAAATTTAAAGTTCAAGTTCTAAGCTATGCAAGTCATTTCAACTCAGAAGACAAAGCCTCCAAAATTTCACCTAGAGGGCTTCCATGAGTTGAGTCTGGGTAACAAGAACACTCTGGTCATGTGGAATGTGACCAGGGTTTCAACAGCATGAAAGGTTTCTTGCTTGCTCTAAAAAAACACTTAAAATGCTTGTGCTACTGATGAGCTCATACAAGCCTCCAGGGATTCTCAGAGTTGTTCCTTAGAATTAGCATCAATTTCAAAAACCCAAGCCAAAACTTAGGTTGATTTTCAGTTTGTACTTGTAAAATAATACTTGGTATTGTTGAGTCAAATTTACTTACTGTTACTCTTGCAAAAGCCAGAGCGAATGGAAGCTTGCCGGAAAAACAAAACTGAGAGCAGGCAGAAATTTCAATAGCTGTTGAAGATTATCATTAAGTGGAAAAGGTGTTTTCCAGCCAAGTCTGCCCTAGTGTTAGATGTCTACCCCACGTTCCCTCCTAGTCACCTGGGCTTTTTCTACCCAGTTACTCATTTTTGTCTCCCTATAAGCAATTTGTCTTTTATGTAAAGTATTAAATGTAAACTGAGCTCTGAATCATACTTCAGAAGCAATCAGGGGAAACTCATTAGAACAAAACCACATTCAAATGTCTAGTGAGAAGGGCTTCTTAATCCAAAGATGGATCTTCTTTCTTACTTCATTTCTCTCTACTTTCCAGGGTCTCATGTAGCTCAGACTACCTGCGGATGACCTTGAACTTCTGATCCTCCTGCTTCTACCTTCTGAATGCTGGGATTAGAGACATACGTTATCATGCCTGCTTTTATGCATACTGGGGATGGAATACAGGGACTCTCACGGGTCAGGCAAGCACGCTACCAAGTGAACGCATCCCCAGACTCTTATATTTTTCAATACTTCTATTTCTCAGCATTTTCCTTTTCGTATTTAGATGAGAGCAGCCATGTTCAGGGTGGGATGGCTATAGATGCTTTTTGTAGTCAATGACCATATTGGGACATCTCTGTTCTGCTTAATCCCATTAAGTGAATCCCATTGGCTGTGGTTATTAGTGGTTTTTCTCACATTATGATTGACTGGAATTTTATTGTTCTTAAACTTTTATGAGGGTTAGTGCTTTTCCCTGGCAAATTTATTAGTTCTGCTGTAATGATGAATTCTTAGAATTTTGAACCTACCAAATCTACCACCAGCCATCTAACCAGAGCTTTTTACTTGGTGGGCTATTTGCTTTTTAAGATCATTGTACTTCCCTAAAGGTTTCTACTCTCCAAAGAACACTGCTTTTGACATATGAAACCAAACTCTTGATTGACTTTGATCATTTTCTATGGTAAAGGTAATAAATGGATTTGTTATTAGCCATGTTTTGATAACATAAGGGCTTAATAAAGCATGAATTATTTTTTCTCAGTTTTACTCACAATAATGTAGTTTAAATGGCTTGTTTTCCTTCCATGTCAACTGATCAAGTATTTCTTTGCTCTGTTTGCAATTCTCAAAATGAAATTCCTTAGACTCTTTTTTTTTGGTCTTTTTGAGACAGGGTCTCCCTGTAGCCCCAGCTGTCCTGGATTCACTATGGAGACCAGGCTGGCCTTGAACTCACAGAGATCCGCCTGCCTCTGCCTCCCGAGTGCTGGGATTAAAAGCATGTGCCACCACACCCAGTCCCTAGACTCTTTTTAAAAAATATTTTATTAATTATTTTTATTTTATGTGTATTTGTGTATTGCCTGCATGTAGGTAAGTGCACCTGTGTTGTGCAATGCCCGTGGAGGTTAGAAGAGGCTGTTGGATCCCCTGGGACTGGAGTTACGGATAGTTGTTAGCTACCATATGGGTGCTGGGATTCGAACCTGGGTCTTCTGCAAGAACATCCAGTGTTCTTAACTGCTGAGCCAGCTCTCCAGCCCCAAAATTCCCTATGCTCTTAATGAAGTGCAGATTCTGATTCCACTGATCTGGGTGTACCCAAGGTTCTGTGTTTAAAAAAAAAGTCATTTATTTTTATTATTATATGTGTATGAGTGTATTGCCTGAATGCAGCATGTCAGAGCACCCATATTGTGCAATGCCTGTGGAGGCCAGAAGACTTTGGTCCCTTGGAACTGGAATTATAGGCATTGGCTGCCATGTGGGTGCTGGGAACTGAACCCAGATCCTCTGCAAGAGTAGCCAGT
>NW_008345602.1:4319472-4376994 GCF_000622305.1 Nannospalax galili | reverse complement strand
GTTCCCCAGGTGTCTGGGGCCCCAAGACTAGGAATGGCACAGGGTCCAAGCTAGAGTATAGAATGGCGGGCGGGGGGGCAGGGGGGTGTTGGATGGGGTGGAAGGGTGAATGAGGCTTAGGGAGTCCCGGCGCGGAGAGCTGCGCTATAGACTTACCCCAAGAGGCCTGAGGATAGTAGTGCAGGCTAGGAGAGTTAAGCCAGTACTCTTAACTACTGAACTGCGTCTCCAGTCCGGGTCTATGTTTTTAACAAGCTCTGAGATACTGATGTTATTGGCTTCAGAACACAAGTGTTTACATTTCCATTAATTTAATGCACATTTAGTGCAATCTGCAGCAGTTGTGGGTACTATTAGCCTTATTAGTTTTGTATACATTAATATTAAAAATTTCTCCTACCCCCATTTGGTGACTTGAGTAAGTTAAGACGGAGGCAAAAACATACAGCACACAAGGTTTTCTTCCATTCTCTCAGTCTGTCTCTCTTTTTCCAAATGTAGAGGTTATTTTAGTTTGGTTAAAATGTTATACACACACACATACACACACACACATACACTGTGGAGAAGTAATCACAAAATAACATAAAATATACCATCTAATCCATGTTTAGCCTTTAATCCCAGCACTTGGGAGGCAAAATCAGGTGGATCTTTGTGGGATGGAGACCAACCTGGTTGACATAGCAAGTTCCAGGCTAACTGGGGCTCCAGAGAGACCTTGTCCCACCCCCCCGGCAAAGAAACCCCAATAAACAAACAAAAACCAAACAAAAAAATCAAACCATGTTTAGGTGTACAGTTCAGTGTTATTAAACATACACACACTGTTGTGTAACCATCGCCACCATCCATCTCCATAACTTTCTTCATCCTGTAAATTGAAACTCTATATGCTTTATCCATCACTCCTTCTCCTTTCAGCCCCTGGCAACCACCATTCCTCTTTGTGTTTCTATGAATTTGAGTATCCTATGTACCACATATTGGTAATGTATTTATCAGTGACTTGCTTACTTTATTTAGCATTGTGTTCTGAAGGTTTACTATGTTATAGCATGTATCAGAAGTTCCTTTTTAAAAGGTTGAATAATATTCCACTATGTATGTAAACAGATACACATACAACACATGCACTACATTTGATCTTTTGATAGATACTTTGTTTGCTTCCATTTAGCTGTTGTGAATAATGTCGCTATGAAAATGTATATATTGGTCTATTTTCTGTTGCTATAACAAAATTTCTGAGGACAGGTAATATATAAACAAGAGGTTTATTTGGCTCACAGTCTCGTCCAGTCTCTGGTATGACCCTTTTGGTGATATCACAAGATATCAGGTAGACAGCACTATGGTGGGAACGTATTGAAGAGAGAGAAGTCATGTAGCAAGAGGATTGTGGGGGCGAGGCTTGCTCCTTTATAACAAGTCACTCAGGATGAACTAACATGAGGCTATATTATTCTCTTCTGACTATTTTTGCCCCAGCGGTCTAACCAATTGCTATTAGGCTCTACTTCTTCCCATGATTCCAGCATGTGATGATTTGGGAGATGCACTCTGATAGTATCTCGACCACAGCACTGTGCACATATCTCTGCAGTGTTACTTTGAACTTGTTTGGGCACTGACATCCACCTTTCTCTACACAGGCCTCACTGCCCAATTCACCTGCCTCTGGTCTTTGGGAACTGGGCCTTCTCAGGTACACAGCCCTCCCACATGGCACCTCCTCTAGCATGTGAGCATTTCCACTCAGCACTGCTCTCACACATAGAGGCTCCAATATCAGTCATGTATTTCTCAATACGAGTTTAAGTGTGTTATCAGATCATTTGTACTTAAAAGCTAAATTCCAATTGTGTAAGGAAAGGTTGCAACTTGTATTAAGAAATGTTCCAGGATTCCTTAAACAGAGTCTCAGAAGTGCTAAAGAGCAAAGAAATAGCTGAGGGTCAAGATGAAGAAATAAGAATTCACAATTCCCTATAGAACAATAAAGGCATCACTTAATGTCAAGGCTGAGTTTTCAATTGGGGCAAAAATTATTACAGCCCACCAGATTTCATGACTTTTGGATTAACTCCTCTGTTTCTATTCTAGGTCTAGTGCTTTGGCTAACTTCCACAACTGGGGCCCAGTTTGTGGAGCTGATAGTTTCTGGGATGGCTGGACTCTGCATTATGTAAACTTGGGCCAGTGGCACCCATTTATATTTATTTTCATAATTGTATTAAGCTATCACCTGTGCCACAATTCATTTGGCTTCCAATTTGTTTGGTTTAAATACATTTAGAACATGCCAGACAGAGACACCTGGAAATTCGTTGGCAAGGTGCAATAGTAAATGTGTAATAGTAATAATTACATGTATCCTTCTTTAGAACCTTCCAATTTAGAAGGTATATTTGCATTTATTATCTTTCATTTTCTTTATATAAATTCTGTGAAAACTTGGCAAGTGGACATACTGAGTTGAATCCCTCTTTCTTCCCCCTCCAAACTTGGATATTTTCCCAGTGTATAGTGTGCCTTGACATAGCCTAATATTTCTACACTTTCGTATTTAAATGTCAAGTTCAGACTGGGAGATGGCTCAGTGATTAAGAGCACTTACTGCACTTTCAAAGGACCTGGGTTTGGTTCCCAGAACCCATATGGCAGCTGACACCCATTCTTAACTCCAGTTTCAAGGGATCCAATGCTCTCTTCTGGCCTCCATGGGTACCAGGCACACATGTAGTACACTTACATATATGCAGGCAAAACACTCATATACAGGAAAATAAGAATAAATAAAATCTTTAAAAATATTTTATATATATTCTTACACACACACACACACACACACACACATATGAATCTCTTGGGATTTTAGGACCAATTGAGTTAAAGAATGAGAAAGAGAATGTCCTGGAGAGGAACCAATGACTGACAGTTCCAGCTGTCACACCTTTGAACCTGCTGTGGCTTTCACATCAACACCTCACTTTCCCTGGGCTGCTTCCAGCATATGATAGAGTAGACAGGGTTGCTGGAAATGAGTTTCTCTGCTCTGGGAATCCTCTAACAGGCTGGGGTCTCCTCATCTAAGTGTGTTATTATAGATGTTTAATGAGCCTAAAAACTAGCACCTCTGTTTCAGGGTGGGAGTGGAAGGCATTTCCACCACCAATCAAGATACAAGACAAAGGAAATGGTATTTGGAGGTTGAAATATTCTTACCTACTCTTATCTTGGAGAATAAAACTTAAATCCAGGAGGAAGGAGATTTCCTAATACTAAACTCCCCAATGATATAGACTATTTACCTAGAAACATCTGGCCCATGACATCTGTGAGGAGTGATTGAGAGTCTGCTGTCTCTGCCTGAAGATTGGTGGGGAGGAAGAACTCCTCAGGCTCTTTTCCTATCCCAAACCTATTGATCTGGTAAGGTCTTCTTCTTCAATGAACCCTCTGATTGAATGTGTATAAAGTTGTTACTTTTTGTTTTGAGTTGAGATCAGTACAAGGACCATATACACCCATATTTGAAGACTACAATCAGAATTTGTCATTGCTGAAGATAAGCTAGGGAAAAGGGAATGGTATAGTGACTTCAGATTTGCTAACTTGTTTGGAAATTGTATGCATTATTTTTTAGAGTAAAAAGAAAATTGGAGAAATGACTTCATTTATACCAGTTTAACTAGTATGTTCAAGACAAGCTCTGACAAGAACAGGAGTATCATAGTACTATGTGGTCACCACTTGATGTCATTAGGTAGCATGGGCTACGGCGGGAGCTTTCTGCTTCTCTCAGACATCACCAAATAGTTTCCACGGGATGTTATCAAAGGAGTTATCCTAAGGAGGTACCTGAGATGTGTAAAAGACTGATGGGTTTACTTTGTTGGTATAGTTACTACAGAAGTAGTAACTGTATCAACAGCAACCAGGAAGATGTCATAGACGATTGTGTCTCAATTTAGTAAGGCATTTAGCCAAGTCTTTCAGGATGAGGAATTTCAGTATCAAGAACAATGAAGTTGGGGGCTGGAGAGATGGCTCAGTGGTTAAGAACACTGACTATTCTTGCCGAAGACCCGGGTTCAAATCCCAGCACCCACATGGTGGCTAACAACTGTCTGTAACTCCAGTTCCAGGGGATCTGACAGCCTCTTCTGGCTTCTGCGGGCATTGCACGACACGGGTGTACTTATGTACATGCAGGCAATATATGCATACACATAAAAAAAGAACAATGAAGTCAAGATTTGTAGCTGTTTGAAAAACAGCTAGCTTCAAAAACATTGAGCAACATATCAATATTAATTTTGAGGATGATCTTTCACCCACTGCCCCCCCTGGAGCCTTGTTTTAGCTCTTATAGTCTAGTGGGCAGATGACAGCACAAACAGTGCCTATCAAATTTGTGGGTAGTTGGGAGGCTAGGCTTAAACTCTTGATCAAAGGACAAGTCTTATGTTGGATATTAAAAATAACTTTCACCTAATTATGAAACAATTTGTTGGACGAGAGTTAACTCGATGTTAGCTTTATGCGAAAATGATCTGAGAGTCATAGGGGACTGCAAAGCTCAAAAGGGACCAAGAGTGAGTCAAGATTATAAGAAATTGCTAATACAAACTTGGATTCCATTGCTAGGACATCCAGATCAAAGGAAATGCCCGTGCAAAAAGCCAGGTGTGCTAGCTGGTACCTGTAAGCCCAGAGCTGGGAGATGAAAACTGACAGATGTATGGGGTTCACTGGCCAGCCCACCTAATTTAATGGGTGAGTCCCAGGCCTCAGTGAGAGATTCTGTTTCAAAAAACAAGGTGGACAGCTCCTGGGGAACGACACTGAAGGCTGTCTTCTAGATTGTATGCACATAATGCAATGTCCCTCAATAAAAATGCATAATCTGGAAGGTTAATGTATTGCATTGGTTATTTTTCTCTCAACATACTTTCTAAACACAGGCAGTCCTGTGCTTCCCATTTTCCTCTACATCCCACTTGAAGACACACCATAGTTATGTCCTGCTGTTTCAGAAGTGAATTGTTTGGACTTGACTCAATTCTCTTGCCTTTGCACATTTTACTGTGATTCAGTCTTTTAAAATGAAATCTGTGGAGTCAGAAGTTTCCTATATGAAAGTAGTGATTTGTATCTCAGTTTTCCCAATTTGCTCTCATACTTAAGGATCGTGGCTATAAAACCAACAGAGGCTAGTCATTGCTTTCTTTTTAGTGTGTGTGTGTGTGTGTGTGTGTGTGTGTGTGTGTGCATGTTTGTGAGTGTGAGAACACAAATACCATGGTGTGTGTGAGGAGGTCAGAGGACACAGAGTACCACCTCTGGTGTCAGTCCTCCCCTTTTACCTTGCTTGAGACAAGGCTGCTTATTTTTTCACCACTGCACACACCAGGCTAGCTGGCCCATGACTTCTGGGAATTCTCTTCTCTCCCTTTCCAGCTTGCTGTAGGAGGCAGTGGGGACTACAGGGAAAGTAGAATTATAGACACTACTGCATCTGGTTTGACACAGGTTGGTATTCAAACTCAGGACTTTATGCTTGCCCAGCAAGCAGGTTACCCACTGAGCCATCTCCCAGCCCACAGCCATTGTTTAACCCATATACTAAAGTCACTGTGGACCCAGTGCAGTCCACATACAGAAGGCACTAAAAACTTGCTGTTAGTGATGATTTTGTGGTATTTGTAAAGTCCTAGTGGAGAACAACTCCAAACCCTCAACACAGTTTTCTGAGGCAATATGTTGAAGACTCAGGGCAAACAAAAATTAGGCAGATAAGTCGTAAAGCTGTGGGACCGCTTGTGGAATTTAGCTCAGTTTAATGAATATTTATTGACATTTTGTGTACCAGACACATGCTCATAGTCAGGTCTATATGTCATTTTGGTTCTTTGTCAGTGGCTAATTTGAGTTGGCTTTTTTTTTTTTTAAAGCAAAGTTTATTTGATGGAGATAGAGACTGGAACAGAGAATGTGGAATTCAGCAAGCCTCTGAGGGACAAGGGTGTGGAAAGGCTAATCTCAGATTCAGCCCCCTTGCTTTCTTATTGTTCCTTTGGTCTCTGAGTGCTCTCCTTGGAGGGAGTACCAGAAGCAGCTAGCTGGCTCTTCAGTATCTGCTCTCTGGTCTGTTAATAACAGAGCTTTGGTTCTATTTAGACTGGTGATGTGCTCAGGTAAAAGCAGCACTTCCCAGCCTAGTTTGCCTTTGCATCCAGGCATGGCCACTGAGAAGCAGGTGGCCAGTCATGGATGGGACTTCAGGAAATCTTTCTAAAGAGACCTAAACAGAGAGTAAGAACACATTGTGATTTTTTTTTCTCTCTAGCCTATTTTTTTTCTGGAATTTGGACCTCTTCTAGCATATTCTGATCTTGAGGTTGGCTACTATGTTTAAAATAGGTTGGAATAGAAATACCAAAGGACTCTGGATGCCTATATACTGAGGATCTGCATAATGAGCTCAGGATTGTGTCCCTCATTCCTCACTGCTTATTCCTCATCCACCTTTTATAGGAGATAAATAGTTCTACATGGCAAACCACTGCCCATGGGTCCTGGTTACAGCAACTGAATACTAAAGGGAATTCTACTGGCCCTATCCACCTTCCCTGTGGTCTCCACTGACTCCTCTGTATCCTCCTTACTCTTGAGGATTCCCTATTTTCTCTGTGTGCATCTTTTGGTTTCTGTCTCTATAACCCACTATCCCCTTATATTACACAACCTTCATTCAGACATGAGTGAGATCTAAAGAGTTCAGTTAATTTCTTCTGTTCTCTTTGGGTCAAATCTTATCATACAAAGACTCACTTTAGGGACTAAATGAAATAATATATATAAAATGCCTGACCCATAGTTAAGTCCCTTTCCCCACCTTTGACCCATGGTCCTGTTTTCAACTGATTTCTTTTTTACTCAGTGCCAACAACTTTACAATCTATAAGAACTGACTTGTTTTAAAAAATAAGTATTAGGGGAAAACTAAGCGTCATTCCACAGAACTGTAGCACATGTCATCTGATTTTTAAATGTTATAATAAACAGATATGCATTATAAAAATAAATTACATGTAGGTAGAACTACTTTGTAGTAAACACACGGACCCCTTTTCTAGATTTTAAATTATTTTTTAAAAAGGTGAATCTTACACCTGGTAAAAAGCTACAAATTGTGCACAGAGCAAAGTAAGTGTCTTTCTTTCTGTGCTCTGAACTGTGCTGCAGGAGCCAATTCTTAATGTGTCTTTTTTGAGACAGGCTAGAAAACCTAAGCGTAATTAGCCTCTTCTTTCTACATGACATGGATGGAAGCTTAACTGTGAGCACAGTTTGGAATTTTGCTTTCCTCTCTGAGGAGTGTGTCTTGAGATCATCTCACACTACTGCCTGTGAGCTGCTTTAGTGTGGTCTCCAGCTCTTAGGCTCTTTATCTTGGAGAAACTCTTCAACTAACTCAGTACAATCTTCATTACAAAGCTGAGAACACTGTGGCCCTTAAAGGACTGATGAGTTGCTCAAGGTTTCAGGTCCCTTGGTTTTCCTTCTGAGGAGTTTTCCATGTCATCATGCTGCATATGAATATACATATGTGTAGGCACTGCTATATGTGAGCACCTTGGGCCAGTGAGTCATCTAATATTTATTTAGTGTTAGTAGCATACCAAGTTTCACTTAGAAGGCATATAGAGAGAGTGAGGCTTAGTTAAGTGATTTGCTAAAGTTCTTTTTCTCTGCCTCTGAATCAGATCGCCTTACCTGGATGGGAATGCACCTTGTGGAGTGTTGGTGGGGCAGGGGAACTGGGAAGGTTGATCATTGGAGGTATGGGTCATGGCTGCCTCAGGTGTGGTCAAACAGGGCTTCGTCTGCAGTCCTGTAGGCTCTCAGGTGGTATTAACTGGCTTTGCCTCCATAAGTATCAAACTTGCCAGTCAGCTTGATTGGCAGCCCACTTCTTTTATTTTATTATTATATATTATATATTTATTAATATATTTTATTATTTTCATTTTATATGTATGAGCGTATTGCCTGCATGTATGTAAGTCTACCTGTGTTGTGCAATGCCCAGGGAGGTCAGAAGATGGCGTTGAATCTCCTGGAACTGGTGTAACAGACGGTTGTTAGCTGCTACGTGGGTGCTGCTAATGAAACCTGGGTCTTCTGCAAGAGCAACCAGTGCTCTTAACTGCTGAGCCGTCTCCCCAGGCCCTACTTTCTCCTTGTAAACCACAGTATAGTCCATCCTTGTTTCACTGTGACATCTCAGCTTATTGTAAGACCTTCACCCTTCTCCAGGAAAGTACTCCATTCATCTAACCTCGAAGCACAAAGTCACTTGAGCCAACTTCACTGTGTGGTCGTCCTGATCCCAGAAAAAAATCCTTGAACTCCTCATCTATGTTTAGAAGGTGGACTTGCTTTTTAAAATTACCACCACTGATAATCTTGGCTCTTGAATGGAAGTCAATATCAAGGAATATTATAAATTAGATAGTAACTTTCTTCTGTAGAGTTCTTGGGAATGAGAGCAAGTAAGCAAGTCTTAGGCCACGAGCAACATCCACAATGAGCTTTTTAGTGGTTGAAGTTGAGTCTCTTCTTCTTTTCCCTTCAAGAGCCTGGATTCTTGCTGCTTCCTTCCTGCCTCTGTGTAGAAAAGGGTCTGTCTTAGCTTGGACCCCATTTCATGTCTTGTAAGTTGTGGGGAGATGTGTTTCCATCTGGCTGTTCTGGAAAAAGAGTGAAGAACAATGACTGAATCTTCAGTGTTTCTCATGCCTTCCTGTGATGAACTCCTAGGAAGGGGAATAGTTACCTCAGGGCAGGTCTTGGCTGAAGCAGTGTTTACCCTGTGAGGCCTGGGTGATTTGGGGAAGCATTGGGAAAGTCAAACTCATCTTCAGTTTTTTCTTTTTCCCTGACTGATTCCTGAACTTCTGCCTCTAGCCTTGGTATAAAGTCAACACGTCTAGGAACAGTAACTTTGGCAGTCCTGGCCACACTCTGTATGATCTTAGACAACACTAAGTACTGAAAAATTTGAAAAAGGACACTGGCCGACTGGACAAATCCAGAGAAGTACATGCATGGGAAAGGTCTAGAATATCTTGTTGAAAGAGACCAAGACTACAACAGCAGTCTCCTCATAGCTAAAGACTTTCTCTGGACCAGAATAAAATTTTCTTTTTAAAGAGCCACAGAATGGGATTTGAAGGTGTGGGTAGAAGTTCCAGAGAAACTCAAGTTTTAGGAAAATCTTCCTGTCCTTAATAATGCCTAAAAGTAGAATAGATAGACCAAAGTTACCACAGATGCATACTGGGATGGGGTTCCTGCTCTAGGAAAGAAGTCAGTCACCAGAACCGCTAAGAAACCTTCAGTAAGTACTCTTACTCCTAGACTCTCCTCTGGGATAAGGGAGGCTAAGCCTCCAAAGGATGTGGGAAAGCGGAAGAAGGAGGAAGTCAATATAGTAAATAGAGATCTAGTCAGTCAATGCAATATGTCTGTTTAGAGTGAAATTGTTTCTTGTTCCATTTCATATGCTTAATACCTAATTTCATCTTTCTTATTACCAGTTCTTTACCTTTTATATTTTTAGAAACAAATTTAGTTACATAGTACAAAGGATAGCAATGTAATATGGATAGCATTAACCATAATGGTAAAATAAAATTCATACTATCTTATTAGTTAGTGTTTCTCATAGAACCAACTTAAGGGAACAGGGATTTATTTTGGCTCATGGTTCCAGGGTATTGCAGTTAGACATGGTGGGAAGACACAATGGCAACAGTGGCTCAGTCTTTAAAGGTGGGAGCACGTAGCAGAAGTTTCTTACATTGTCATGACCAAGAAAGCAGAGAATATGGCAGAAAGCAGATCATAAGGATCTTCCTTCATTGACCTAGTCCCTCTCTGGCTAGGTCCCTCCTAAAATTTCTACAGCCTCTTAATGCAAAATGCCTTTAGTCCAACTTCAAGATTCCTTATAGACTTAATTGTCACAACACCATCCAGAAGTTCAGAGTTGAAATCTCTATCAAGACTGAAGGGAAGCTATGAGCATCAGTAAAATAGAAAGTTGCATACTTCCAATATACAATGGCACAGGATAAATATTCCCATTCATAAAGGAGAAAAGCCAGACCAAGTTCAGCAGGACAAACATGTTCTGTAGTTCTATGTTCAGGATACAGGGTGGGTGGTGGTATGATGTGAACTCCAACAGTCTTGGGCATGTTCTGGATAGTTTTGTCAACTTGAGATACCTCGGAAGAGAGGCTCTCAGCTGAAGAACTTCTCCAACTGGTCTGTGGCCATGTCTGTGAGGTATTTTCTTATTGGTAACTGATGTGAGAGGGCCCAGACCACTGTGGCCAATGTCATCCCTAGTCAGGTGGGTTTGGGCCGTGAAGAGTAGCTAACAGGGCAGAGGGCGCAAGTAGGTAAGCGACTTTCCTCTGTGGTCTGTGCTTCCTCAGTTCCTGCCTCGAAACTCCTGCCCTTGGACTTGTAACTTTCCTTGGCAGATGCCTCACACTGGCATCTCCAATACCCTGGGTCTCCATAGAAACTTTGGCTTCACCTCAAATCCTCACACATTGACTCCTCAGGGTTTCCCTGCAGGGACTCCAACCCTGCCATACATTGCTTCACATCATCATTTTTTTTTTCTTGGACTCCTTCTTGGTTGGTCCAAACTTCTGTGACCCTACCACTGCTGCACTCTGCATGCCTGCAGAACCAAAACATTGTAGATTATGTAAAGTTCTGTTGCTACTTGAGATATAGCTGGGAACCCCTGAACCAACACACTGCAATAGCCTTTAAGCACCTATACAGCTGAATCAGAGAAGATACTCCCCTAAGTTGATCTGTTGTTCTTTCAGGTACTCTTCAAATGAAAGTTTTTCAGTCTGCATTTTTACATCCTGGAACCATTGCTAGGCAGGGTCTTGCAGTCAAGGTATCTTTCTTATTTTTCTGTGTAAAGTGTGTGGCTTTTCTTTAATGGCCCTAACCTTTTTAATGACTACAGCTGATTTAGACACAATGCCTTTTTCACAACTTAAAATCTTCTTATGATCTTTTCCTTACCAAATTGCACATTTTCCACATATTTCTGCTCTGCTTTGGCTCTGGATTTTCACTATAAATCTGGCTACAAGCAGCCAGTAATAGCTGCACTACAGTCTATATGTTATGTTGTGAATTGTCTTCCAACAAACAAATTAACCTATTACTTTTGAATCTAAAATTTCAGGACACAGGCAGAGCACAGCCAGATTCTTTGGCAGAAGGTAACACAAATGGCCTTTAGGCCCATTCCCAGGAGAGTCCTTGCTCTCACCTGCAACCTCATGAGCCAGACCTTGACTGACTGCATTTGTCTGGTCTTCTACACTAATCAGAATGGCCATTAAGCTCTGCTTACAGCATCCTAGGATTTCTCAAGCTGAATAAAAAAGTAAGGGGTTTTTGGAATACTTGAGTTTCTTATAAAGTAAAGAAAAATTTGGAAATCGAATCTCAGCAAAGGCAAGAAAACATCTGAGCTTTAGAATAATTGGATCCAGGATACTTGTCTCCCAAGATTCAGTTGTAGCGTTTACCTGTCATTTCTTCTTTGCTGTAGTCCTCCATCATTCTCTCTCATTACATACCATTTCCTCCTTAACAGTGCCCACTCCTGAGAATACTGAACTCCACCCTAATTGGAAGTCCCATAAAAAGCTCTGATTGATCAGGCTTTGGTATAGTGGCATTCCTGGACCACCCAATCTTGACCAGGAAGATGACACAGGACACAGGCAAGGGTGCTGGAGATCAGAATTCTCATGCCAAGTAGACCCCCCCCATTTGGTGTCCATCTCAGTGTGCCAGTCCTGTCTTTTCCAGATGCTCCAGTATCTTTTCACATTCCCTGAAAAAAATTAAGCATGTGTATCTAATCTGAAATGTTTCTGGGTTGATCTCTGAGAGCAGAGGCCTGGAGGAACTCTGAGTGTCATTTCTGCAGCCAACATCTAAATCTCTGGCCCAGAGGACAAGATTCTCTTGGCCAAAAGAGAAAGTGTGGGGAAAGTATAAAGAAGTGCCACTAATTCCACAGGAACACACATTTCTTAGAGCCAGAGATAAACATGAACACAAGTACACGCTGATATTTTCTTTTGCTTATGAAAGAAAAATCAAACCACCAATGCATACAAGTGTTTACCTTTAGAGACGTGCCATCCCGTCTCTCCATCTGTCTGATTCTCAATAGAGACACTCATAGAATCTTACATCACAAATAATTTGTTCTTCTGGATGAAAGTGTGTGCTGAGGCAGCAGATTCCCTGATTGATTCTTTACTCGTGTATTAAAATATAAAAGGTCTGCAGTCTTCATCTTGGACCAAAAGGAACATAAAAGGCGTTTGATCTCTGGCTGGTGATGTAGCTTCTCAGGTCTTGGACAGATTATTTCTGAGGAGGTGCCCTTCGCCCAGAATTCCAATGAGTACTCCAGGGTCAAAGATAAACTGTGTATCCAGAGATGAAAGGACAGTTGTTTCCCTACAAAACCTCATAAATCAGTTTAGATAGTATTCGGGTTTTTTTTTTTTTCTGGCACCACAATATTGGGGCTGTTTGATGCATTTAACTGAAAATATTTGTATAGGGCCTTTTGCTTTTCGTTTTTGATGAAAAGCGTTACCTCAAAAAACGAGCTGATAAACTGAGCATCCACCCAGCATCAGGCTGAGAATCCAACATCTGATTGTACTTAGCCGGAGGAAACTTGAAAAAAAAAAAACAAAAAAAACAAAACCCAACCCAACTTTCATTTCTTACTTCTTTTATCCTTAAGCTCAGCAATAAACTAGCACTCTTTGGTTAAAAAGTCAAGGGAACAGATGTATAATTCTAGTGCTTCAGCATCTATATTTCAAATGGAGCATGTAAATTATGAAAACTCTCAGTGCTCCTCCGGGAGACGGGAGAGCACGCAGGAGCATGCGTGGCTGTCAGTCACCTTGCTTCCCGCCCACTCTGGGAATCGCCCCTCCTCCGAGTGGCTTTCTCTGCTCCCCACCCCCAACACCCCGTGGTGCAAAGGAATCCTCCTGGAAGGCTGTGATGAATTTCAAGGCAAAGTTAAGTGGTTGTATCCTGCAGAGCTTTACCTCCAAGACTTGGTATCTGATGGGTCACGGGACGACTTGGAAAAGGTACTTGACAGGAGCCAAACCAAGGACAGAATTAAGACCCATCTTAACTGTGATCCATCCACCCCTGGGATCTTAGGGAAGGTACCCGTCATAGGTTTCTGTTGAGTCCTGGGGCTTCTTCAGAGATTGGTTGGGAGTGAAAAGATGTGTGTAAAATGCTTCTTTCAATGCTCCTATGTAGGTGTCTTATAAAAAACATTACAACTCATCACACATAAGAAAAGTGGTATAGATTAAGGTGTCGTGGAACAACTGAAACTCAAAAACTGGAAAGGACCTTTGAAACCGTATGGGCCAATGTCCTCATTCTGAATTGGGTGGAGGCGTTTCCACAATGTCTGCATGCCTTGGTCTTAGCCTAGTGCTCAGTCTAGGAAATCGCACAGCTGCTGGACTCCAGAGTCAGCAGATGGAGAACTAAAAGGTGTATGTTCAGTACCTGCTACAGTGCCTGGCATTTGGATCTGTTCACTTGGGAATCAAACAGGCTTGCTACCAGATGAGACTTTTTTCCTTTGCATTTTGGCTTTTAAGTGGTTCTGAAGTCAATGAGTGTGGTCACCGCCAGCGCCGCTCCTCTGTTCTCCTGGGTGTTTGCTCCTTCGTTCTCCTGGGCATCGAGGGTGCTCCTCCTCTCTCCCTGGGCTGAAGCTGCTCTTCTGCCTGCCTTGGGCTGAGGCGGTGCTTCTGCTAGCCCTATGCTGCCTCCTGTCAAGGCTGCTTCTGCCTGGTCCCAGACCCCAGGGCTGCTGAGAAGACTGTGTCAGCAGAGCCACATTCAGACACAGGAGACCAGGTTCAGAGACACAGATCTACTTTATTTCAGGAAGGCACAAGCTTATATAGGGGTGGTGGTCCAATCACAGAACAGTGAGTAGGATACCTTATTAGCATAACAGACTTAGCATCCTATTAGCATAACAGACTTAATGTCCTATCACAGAATAGAGGGTAGGATGCCTCATTAGCATACTGGGTTTCAGATTACAGAGCCTGGATTCCTGGAAACCACGTGACCCTGACAGTTGCACTATCACCATAGGCTCAAGCCTGTCTCCGGCAAATGAGCACAATATTGCAAACTATTTAATGCAAGACACAGA
The DNA here is from genome assembly GCF_000622305.1 of Nannospalax galili. NCBI lineage: Eukaryota > Metazoa > Chordata > Mammalia > Rodentia > Spalacidae > Nannospalax > Nannospalax galili. The sequence continues at coordinate 4,362,638 of NW_008345602.1, read as the reverse complement.
TTATTAAACAGCTTAAGTAAAAAAAGTTCGGATGTTAAGGAAAACTACTAATCCAAGTTTGAAATACAGTGGGAACCCCATTTATTCTACAGCAATCAGAAAGCATTTTTCTAGGGGGCGCCAGTCACCCCACAGAGATGAACTCAGACAGACAATTCTCTTGATATTCCCAAATTACCTTTTGGATTTACAGTTTTCCATTTCCTCATCCTAATAATTAAGATTTTTCAAAAGGCACTTGTGAGACAGGTGTGGTGCCACCCATGTGTAATGCCAGTACTTGGGAAAGTAGAGGCATGAAGGTCATAAATTCAAGGCCAGCCTGGTTTAGTCCAGGCCATCTAGCTTTGTTCCCTTAGTAAGCAGAATCTACAGAGACCTTTATCCACCACATCTACCTCTTCCTACCAACTAATCTAGGCTGGTCAGGGGAAGGCCTGGTTAGACACTAAAGGTCTGCTTCAGGAAGTGACAGTCAAGCTTTAATACTCTAAAATGAAGGGACTTCTGCAACTCAATACTCTTTTCCTGGGAAACAGAGTCAGACAGAAGCAGGTGGAGGTCGGCCTTAAACATCTGCACTATATCCATGTTTACTTAAGCCACATTTAGGAAACCAGTCAGTGCCCATTTTTTTCCCTCTTGTCAAACAAATTACCTGCAGTTTCAACCATGATTTTCCAACATGAGCAGCAAAAGCCCTACACTATGGTTGACTGGGGTCTTTGTTCACTGAAATGTTTAAGGCTTTCTCTTAAGGAGGCAGTTTACCCAGGGCTACCATGGACTGATAAAGCTGTGTGCAACTTTGCATTATGGTCTTGTGGTCTCTGAGTGTGAAAAACCCTCTTATTTTTACTCATATATTTCCCTGGGAGAAGGACCACACACAGCCCCACCCCCTACAATTTATTACAGGATTCTTTCTGACCTCAAAAAATGCTTTCTCTAAGAGTGATAGGAAAAATAATTTTCCATCTTGCTATAATTCTAGTGATATTTTTCACACCTCTTAAATAGCAGCACCCCAGGCAACTCCTGTCTGACCCACCCTTTAATCTGGCTATGCGTGGAATGGAGCACACAAAAGAGGAAAGAAGAAATTTGTGGTAATGAGAGATCACTGGAGATATTTAAAAACTCATAAACACAGATGAACTTGCAGCGTGTGATGCTTAGGTGGGGTATAAATCACCATTTGTCAGAATACACCCAAGAACCAGAATGTTAGGAACAAAATCTACTTTAGCTCACTTCACTCTGCTTCAAATGAAGGAAATAACAAACTATAAACTGTAAAGTTTATATCCTGTCAGAGGGTTTTTATGAGTGTGATGCAATTTCTTTTTAGTTGAAAGTGCAAACTTCTCAGTTCATAATACCCTATTGTTATTCATCATCTGTCTATGGAAAATCTTTCTCTTCCGTTATTTTCCCTTATCCTCCAACTTCCATTCCTAGTCCCCTAGCCCAAATAAATTTTCAATATGTTGATAATGAATCTTTATAAATAGATCCTAGAAAAATACTGAGTGCTGTTTAGAACATATATCTTTTTTCATTTAGCATTCAATCATATTTTGAGGAAATTTAAATTTTTCATTGATTTGAGAATTTCATGCAATATATTTTAATCATATTCAGCTCCCCCTCCTCTTCTCCACATCTACCTTACTAGCCCCTCCCACTTCATGACCTCTATTATAATTTCTCTTCATTTTTATTTAAAGGCCCACTGAGTCTAATCTGTGTTTCCCAAATGCTCTTGGGTATGGGTCTATCCCTCAATCACTGGTCAACCTACCAAATGTCACACCTCTAAAGAAATCTGACTCACCCTCTCCCAACAGCTGTCAATTGCCAATAAATCCTCAGCTAGGGATGATGGTTGTTAACCTTCATGCAGGTGCTGGGAACTGAACCCAGGTCCTCTGCAAGAGCAGCCAGTGCTCTTAACTACTGAGCCACCTCTCCAGCCTCTCAATCATTTTTAAAGATCATTGTTGCTTTAACTACAATTAGGTCATAATTTTAAATTCTTGCAAATTTTTTTGTACTGTGTATTCACTTTATTTTTCAAATCTTCCAAAAAAATTGTGGTCAAATATTACAATAGAGATCTTATCATTTTATCTGGTTTTTCACGCAGAGGTTTTGGCATGAGGATGCATTATTGTGTGTTTACCATCCCCATCTTTCTCCAGCATTTTCATTGTTCCAAACTGGACCTCTAACTATTAAATACTAACTCCTCAGCCCTCCTGACCCCCAGCCCTGGCAATGACCATTGCACACACTGTATTTTACTATTCTCCTATTGATGGGCACATAGATTGTCCCTAAGGCCCACCACCACAGGCTGCACCACAGCCAGCTGCTGCATGCAGGAGCATTTTACACATCGTGTAAAATTTTGATGCATGGATTCATTCAGAAGAGGCTTGGGAAACAAGGAGGATATGTTGGTTTCTGGACAGTGTCCTCAACAGTGTATCAGTTTTCCCAGCTTGTTATATCCTGCTGCCTCTGAAATTATGTTGGTGTTTTGCATTTTAATAACCTTATTTTATTTCAAGATTTTTTTCATTTATTGAAGAGTTTGAACATTTCATAATATTTTGCTAGTTACTTGATATATCCCCCATCTGAAAATTGTCCATTTAATACTTTGTTCCTTTTAAAGTTGAAGTTCATATCTTATTTTGTGTTGATTTTCAGGATTAAAAAATATTGCAGGTGTTTTTGCTGATTTTTTTGTTATAAATAGTTTATCCTAAATGCATCAGTTTGTTTTTTGTGCTGTTTATGTTTTGATAGAATTAAATTACTCATTAAAGGAATCTTAGCATTGATGTTTTTAGGGTCCCTCTGCAAGTCCTTTCCTCACGCCCATGTAAAAATATGCTGCTCTGCATTTTCTTTAAGATTTAGTTGGTAGTTTCTTTATATATTTTCTATATATTTTTAAAATAATTTGATCTCTCACACTGATGTCTCTAGGTGCGAAGAGCACCTTTTAAAGTTAAAATGTCCACATTATTTAGCTTCATCATAATAAACTATTTTCTAACACAATTTTCATTCCACTATTTCTTCATTGCATCAGACTTCTGCTACAAAGTTCTCCTGTATGTACTGTTCTAATTCTCAGCTCTGTTTTTTTCAGTGGCTTATGTTTGTCCCCATTGTGGAACCATACTGTTTCCACAGCCCTGTCATGTGTCTGCATTGCTGTTGTCACGAGTCTCTCCTTTCTGCGTGTCTGTCTTAAAATGGACTTAGCTATTTTCTGTATCAATTTAGAATGGGTTTGTGGTACTTCTTTAAAAATCCCATTGGAAATTGATGAGATTTGTGAATATGTAGATTAATTTGTGGCACCCTGACACCTTTACTCTTAAAGTCCATTCTGTACATGAATAGGTGATACCTCTTCCTTTACTTGGACTTTCCTCTATGTTCTTTAATAGAATATTATTAATATTATTATTTTGAGACAAGGTCTCTTTGTAGCCCCAGCTGGCCTGAAACTCATTATGTAGACCAGGCTGGCTTTGATATCACAGAGATCCACCTGCTTTTGCCTCCCTAGTGCTGGAATTAATAGAATATTGCTATTTTAAATGTGATAAGAGTATATGTATTCCCATAAGGAAATATGCATCTTAGATACACTATTTTGTTGCTATTATGAGTGACATCCTATTTTAAGGCTATCATTGATAATATATAGAAATTAAAAAATTTATCTATAATTTAGTAGTATTCTAATAGTTGGTTGATTCTCTAGGATTTTCTATGTGGCTAATGCTGTTATCTGAAAATAAAATTGACATTTCTCAATTAATTCTTATACTTCAAATATCTTTTTGAAATCTTACAGTGTCACTTAATTCTTCTTGAACTATTAATTTTTATTTTATGTGTATGAATGTTTCACCTCATGTATGTAAGTGTACCTGTGTCATGCAATGTCCACAAAGGCCAGAAGAGGGTGTCAGATCCCCTGGAACTGGAGTTAAGGATGGTTGTTAGCCACCATGTGGGTACTGGGAATTGAACATGGGTCTTCTGCAAGAGCAGTCAGTGCTCTTAACCACTGAGCCATCTCTCCAGCCTCTTCTTGAACTATTTTAAATAGAGACAGGATAATAGGAATTTTTGTTTTATGTCTGGTACCATTTGGAATAAATTCCTTCCTTATACATGATGCTTACTGTGTTTTTTGGTAGGAAGCCATTTACAGTCACTGAAAATACCTTATATGCATAATTTTCTGGGAGTCATTAAACTCTGCCAAATGCTGCCTGTACATTCTTGAACAGCTAAGTGCTTTTTATTCTTCTATCATATTGCCTCTCACTGTAAGGGACAGAAGGAAGGGGAGAGAAGACTGAGTCATGAAGCATCTCTATCATATTGAAGAATCCTGGCAGGCTAAGCCAGAAGTGGAGGTGGCAGGTAGCTTTCAGTGAACAATACTGCTATCAGGTAATTGAGTTTTTTTTTTTTTTTTAAGGTTTCATAGGGAATAGTTAGAGCCTATAAGAAAGAAAAAGTCAAATAAAATTGTATAATGCTGTAATTAAAAGAGAGAAAAGTAATGTGAATTTTGTTGAGTGTTTATTTTGTTTTATTTCATTTGAGACAAGGTCTCACTATGTAGCTCTAGCTGGTCTACAACTTGCTATGTAGATCAGGCTGGCTTTGAACTCACAGTGCTGGAATTAAAGGCACACAGTACCATATCTGGTGTACAATGCCCACAGAGACCCGAAGAGGGTGTTGGATTCCTTGGAACTGGAGTTACTGATGGTTGTTACCAATATATGTATGCTGGGTTCTGGACTTGGGTCCTCTTGAAGAGCAACCAGTGCTCTTACCCACTGAGCCATCTATCCAAGTCCCTAATAAAAAATGTTTAATTCGCTTTACCCAAAAATATTCAGGAGCACGACCTTTGACTTTCATTTTACCTGAAGTAGAGAATTTTCAAAATTTGAATAAATTTTAATTTAAAATATAAAATAAGAGATAACTGGGGATATATTGTTATGCCAGAAAGTAAAGATAAAAAAAGATAGAGACCATCAAAAGAATAATAGGAACCAGGTGGAATGGCTTTCAGCACACCAAATGTGGAAAAATCGAGCATTGAAAAAATAATTCATTGCAGTCCATTGAATAAATATGATCTCATGAGCCCGCGCTGATAATAATGAAATAAAAAGGGGAGAAAGATTTTCTTCCTTGAGATAGAATACCAACTATTAAATGTGGAGAAAGTGGTGTCGGTGGAAAAAGTATTTAAAAACCATCAGAGGGAATGGAGTGATAGAGCTCAGTTGGTAAAGTCCTTGCCACTCAAACATGAGACCCTGAGTCTGAATTTGCAGAGCCTACATAAAGAGCCAGGCATGGAAGCATGTGTCTGTAAACCCCGTGGAGCCGTGGCGCGGGAGACAGTGGCAGCCGACACAGGTGGATCCTTGGGGCTTGCAGTCAGTTAGGATAGCTGAATCAAGGAGCTCCAGGTTCGGTGAAAGATCTTGTCAAAAATACAAGGTGGTGAGTGACAGGGGAAGACATCTGATGTTGACCTCTGATTTCCACATATACACATATACACCTTCACTCACACAAGCATGTGAGCACAGACACAGACACACTGATAGACACCGGCACAGACAGACACACACACACACACACACACACACACACACACACACACACACATCAATGTAAAGATGGTCCCAGACTGGAGACCTCTGTGAATGCTTTACATAGGATACAAATTTAGGGGGCAGGAGAGATGGCTCAGTGGTTAAAAGCACTGACTGCTCTTGCAGAGGACCCAGGTTCAATTCCCAGCATCCACAAGGCGGCTACCAGCCATCCTTAACCCGGGTTCCAGGGGAAACCAAAGCCCTCTTCTGACCTCCGCGGCATTGCACGACATGGGTGCACTCACATACATGCAGGCAATACACTCATATACATAAAATAAAAATAAGAAAATATTTTTAAAAAGATACAAATTTAGATGCAGATCATGGTGTCAAATTATTATTGATTACTTATCATGTACAAAGGAGGAAACAGTAAATATGGAGTGGAGACACTGGATAACACTTTGACCTACTAACAAAAATCAATATTGGGGCTGGAGAGATGGCTCAGCGGATAAGAACACTGTTCTTGCAGAAGACCCGGGTTTGAATCCCAGCACCCACATGGCAGCTAACAATTGTCCATAACTCCAGTTCCAGGGGATACGCCAGCCTCTTCTGTCCTCCATGGGCATTGTACAACACAGGCGCACTTACCTACATGCAGGCAATACACACATACACATAAAATAAAAATAATAAATATTTAAAAAAAGAACATATTTTTTGAGGGGGGTGGGGAAAGATAGGGTATTATGTAGCCCAGGCTAGCCTGGAACTCACTGTATAGCTGGAGAGTTCTTGGACTTTGAATCCTCCTGCCTCTACCTTCTGAGTGCTGAAATGCTGAGATCACAGGCATGCACCATCTCACCTGGTTTGTGAGGTGTGGGGATTGAGCTCAGGACCTTGGCCATGCTAGACAAGCACTCTACCAATTAAGCTACATTCCTAGTCCCCTATATGCTTCTCTGTACCTACAGGGACTGAAAACCATTTTGATATTTGTTTAATCTTCAACTACGCTCCAAAATTGTGCATGGATTTAGAGTTAATTTGGGATATGGTTTGAGTCCTACCAAGGATATTATCCTAATCATCTTATTTTTCCCATCCAAGTACTAACTAGGCTTAACCCTGCTTTGTTTCTGAAATCAGATGCGGTTAGGTGTGATCAGGGTCGTATGGGCAGACCCTGATTGTATAATCTCTAGTTCTTTACCTGTCATAAGTGAGTGGGAATTTCATAGTTTCCTTTCTTGCTGTGATGGAATACCCTGATAAAAGCAACTTAAGGAAGAGAGGGGTTTGTTTTGGCTTATACTACACAAGGATAGTATATCATGGCAGGAAGACATGGCAACAGGAACAGGAAGCTGACTGATCAGACTTTATCCATACCCAGGAAGCAGAGAGTGGAGAACAGAAAGTGGGGCTAGGCTATAAAACCCCCACTTCTAGCAAGGCTTCACATCTGAAAACTTCTCTAACCTCCATTAACAGTGTCACTAACTGGGGACCAAGTGTTCAAACATATGAGCCTATGGGGAACATTTCTTATTCAAAATTTAATACATTAAAAGTTGTGGTAAAATACACTGAGCAAAATTTACCATGTCAGTTTTTTTTTTTTTGAGACAGGGTCTTAATATGCATTCCTCACTGGCCTATAACTAGCTACATAAACCAGGATGGCCTTAAACTAATAGAAATCCACTTGCTTCTGTGACTTCTTAAGTGCTGGGATCAAAGGTATGCACCACCTAGTGATGTTTAATTCACAATCCAGTGGCATTAAAAGCATCATGTAGCTGTCCTACCATCACCGCTTTCCATCTACAGAACTCCTCATCTTGCAAAACTGCATCTCTGTGCTCATTTCACAATGACTTTCCAGTCCCGTTTTACTCAGAACATAGCACACACCATTCTACTTCCCGTTTCTATAGATTTAACTACTACAGTCCTAGTGCTTATTTCACTTAGCACTATGTCCCCAAGGTTCATCTATGTTGCAGTATGTTTCAGAATTTCTTTTTAAAGGCTAAACAGTATTCCACTATATATAAATATATATATGAGTTTGTTTATATGTTAGTAAACATTTGAGTTACATCTACTTTTTAGTTATTGTGAATAATGTTGCTATGAACATTGGAGTATAGATATCTGTTTGAGTTCCAGTTTTCAGTTTTGGGCAAATGCCCGGAGGTAGAATTTCCAGGTGATATTTTAACTCCATCAAGAAGATGGCATATTGGTTGTGATGATACTTTCATTATCAACTTGATGACATTAGAATCATCTAGGAAGCAGTGAGGAACAGCTCTAGGCATGTCTGTCAGGGTTGTTCAGAAAGGATTGACTGAGGAGGGAAGATTCATCCTGAATGTGGGCAGCATAATTCCTTGGTCTGGGAGCCTGGGTGGAGTAAGAGAGGAAAAAGAGAATCTAGCGGAGGGCCCACGTTCCCCTTCTCTCTACTTCCTGGCCTGTGGTGATGTGGACTGCTCTGCTCCATTCTGCCCTCCCTGCCATGATGGAGTGAGCCCAGGAGCCAAAATCAATCAATCCTTCTTTTCCACTGTTTTGTGAGGGATTTTTCACAGTGACGCAAAAGTTACCAATACACCATTTTTAATAGGTAGTGTACCATTTTATTTTTTCATCATCTGTAGTGTCGCTACAATTTTTTTTCCTTAGTAAACTTGTTTTAATGGGTCTAAAAATTCTGTGATAGATTTTTAGTCAAGTTGTTTCCATTAAAAAGCACTCAATTTTTATAGCCTGGTGTCGGGGCGCACACCTTTAATCCCAGCACTCAGGAGGCAGAGGCAGGCCTCTGTGAGTTCAAGGCCAGCCTGGTCTACGTAGTGAGTTCCAGGACAGCTGGGGCTACAGGGAGACCCTGTCTCAAAAAGACCAAAAAAAAAAAAAAAAAAAGCACTCAGTTTAAAAACTAATAACTTAAAACTGCCATACAAAACATTGGTCCATGAAACATTTTTTTTTTTCCTTCAGAAGGTTTTATAATGCATTGTTATCATTAACTAGTCTTTTACCATTAAACTTAATTGGCCAATTTGGACAGTTCTGAGACTGTTCTTCCACTAATTAAGACTGGGGTGGCAGGTATTAGGGACAATATTCATTTAGCCCTCTGAGCTTTCTGGGCAGACTTGGTGACCTGGCCAGCTCCAGCAGGCTTCTTGTCCACAGCTTTGATGACACCCATAGCAACTGTCTGCCTCATGTCATGGACAGCAAAATGACCCAGAGAAGGATAATCAGAGAAGCTCTCAACACACATGGACTTGCCTGGAACCACATAAACAATGGCTACATCACTAGATTTCAGGAATTTAGGGCTATCTTCTAGCTTCTTACCAGAATGGCAATCAATCTTCTATTTTTTTAAATTTTATTTTTTTGGTAATTTTTATTGAATTGTTGTATGTTTCATACAGAATATCTCATTCAATCTTAATCATCTTTATACCCCCTTCCCCACTGACATCTTCCCATAGCCCCCTGACTGGAATTAATACATTCTGTCATTTGTCTTAAGGCCTATTGTGTCAAGTTAGTGTCCCCAGACATCCCTCAGTGCAAGTTCATCTACTGAGGCCTAGCCAGCCTATCTAGTCTCTCTCTTTAGGAAGATCAGCTCTTCCTCACCCAGAGGTAATCAGTTGATAATATTTCTTCAGCTAAGGTTGAGATCAGCTGTCTATTTCCCCAGTTCTATGCTGGGTTTTTGTCTGAGTTTGCATGGGTCCTGTGCATGCTGACACCATTGCTGTAGGTTCATATGAGCAAGGGCCCAGGAGCTTGTGGGGTTACAGGAGTGACTCCATTTCTCTTTGTGTCTCTTTTGAGTCCTACCATGTTATCGTTTAAGTTTATGCTGCCTATTATCACATTTGGTCCCTTCATGACCGTGGCGTGCTTTTCACATTTCCTAGTCAGTATCCCACCCTTTCCTGCCTCCTACTGTCACTAAACACTTGGTGACTGAGCAACCAGATCTACCGATCCATGGAAAAAATATACTAAGAAGTTCAAATTGAAATACCCCTTGGCTGTTACTATATGGACAATTTCTTTTGGTCTGTGTTTCCAATCATGGGTTAAGTTAATGAGTTTTCAGTCCCTTAATCTGCTCACTATGAAAGAGAAGAATTTATTAATTCTTTATTGTCTTGTTCATATGAGGCAGACAGTCTCCTTGGGAATGTGCTGTGAACACAACATAGTATATCGACTGGTGACTTCATTGTTTATTGTGAGCTTGAGGGGGGAGTGGAGAAGTAATATCTTACCAAGAAGGTACCATTTAAAGTATTTTCAAGGTGACCACTCAGAAAGATTTAAAAGAAGGGAGGTAAGGGCTAGAGCAATGGCTCACCAGTTAAGAGTGCTGGTGGCTCTTGTAGAGGACCTGGGTTCAGTGCCCAGCACCCACATGGTGACTAACAACCATCAGTAACTCCAGCTCCAGGGGCTATGACTCTCTCTTTTGACCTCCGAGAGTATTTCACATTACAAGTGCAATTACATATATACAGGCAAACACTCATAGACATAAAATAAAAGTAAAAAAAAATAATAAGGGATATGGTAGCTGGGTCAACGGGCTGGTGGCTTGGAGTGCACTGGTGTGGTGAAGACAGTGGAAAGCAGAATTGAAGAAGTGTTTGGCGGACAGCTCTGCCAGCTGAGACCAACAGGCTGAGTAAAGAAGGAGTTGAAAGGTGTGATGGCAAGCAGCAGGAGAGCCAGCATGGGGTGCTGTGGTACTGACATGTAAAAGGGGAAAGAGACAAGGACAGGGAGATGAGTGACTCACAGGAGGTACTGTGTTTATAAGGGAATGTTCCTGAGTGGTGGGAGTTTGGGGAGAGGCATTGCATATCAGTTTATCCCATTTGAAATCAACTCAGCAAATTGTTAAAAAATGTTTGTTAAGCATCATAGAACAATACCCGTCCCCCTCCCCAATTCTTGGAACCTGTGAATATGTTTTCTTACACGGCAGAAGGACTTGAGAGAGTCTAATGAAATTAGTGATCATGAGGTGAGAAGATGATGTGGCTAATCCAGGAGGGTTCAGAGCAATTACAGAGTCTGTAAATGAAGGAGGGGGAGACAAGATTGAGAGGGAGGGAGCATGCAATCACGAGACATGCTGTACTGCTGCATTTGAAACAGGAGAGAGGGGCAAGGCAAGGAATGCAGGTGGATCCTAGATGCTAAATGGGGATGGAGTTCTTTTTCCATAGAGGAAGGATCACTCTGGATGTACTCTTATAACTACTATTCTGGCCTGTTGAAATCCAGTTACCTTCTCAGTGTAAGTCTTAAAAATTGTTTTTAATGGATTTATTTTTATTTTATGTGTGTATTTTGCCTGCATGTATATAAGTGCACCATATGTGCAATGCCCATGGAGGCCAGAAGAGGGTGTTGGATTTGCTGGAACTGGAGTTATGGATGGTTGTTAGCCGCCATGTGGATGCTGGGAACTAACCTAACCCAGCTCCCCTGGAAGAGCAACCAGTGTGCTCTTAACTGCTGAGCCATCACTCCAGCCCCATAAATTCTTTTAAAAAAATTACATCCCTTTCAAATATTAAAAATTTCTCAGTACATTAAGATGTCAGTTCACTTCCGTTTTAATTTGAAAATTGTAGGAGGAAGAGTGGACTTTTCATTTTGTTGGTATGTGACATCATTCATGTATTCCCTGTGATGATGGGGGTGGGGAGGGCAGGGAGGGATAACTGCACCGCTCCCAGGAAAACATCCCGAATTTCCAGGCATGCATCTTGTTTACCTTTATGAGTGTTTCACTTAAAACACCACTGTATCACCATTCTCTCAGGCTGTAAAACCAGCTTGTATTACTGGTAAGTCAGGGAGAGGGAGAGGTTGGGCAGCAGCTGGAGCCAGCAACAGACCCAAAGAGGAAGGCCCAAGGTCTTTTAGGGTCACAGGGGCGGAGGACTCATTTGTTACTACCCATGTCGGCACCCTAAAACTCTAAAAACAAAGCAGATGCTCAGGACATGATGCCAGCACTGCCTGTCACTTGGCCAGAGCCAGATCAGAGATTCCTGTTTTCATTTTGGTAGTCTCCAAGGTCAGGATGTGATAAACGTCTCAGATTTTGTGTTTAAATATGGCATTAAAACATGAGCGTTTAAGTGTGCTCGTCTTTAGGGCACTTCTCTGTCTTCCTAGCTTCGGCCAAATCAACTGAGCATGGCTTGACTGGATTTTCAACCTTGCTTTGTATCCCCTCTGGCTTTGTCCTCCCTGTTTTCATTTCCTCCATCCTCCCTGTCTCCGTCTTCTGAGTTTTTGCTGCACAGCAGCCTCCTCTTAGGGGTTGTAGCTGTGTAGTCTGTGCTGGGAATCCCAGGCCCTTCCCTCTCCACAGCGCCCACTAGGTGACGCCTTTGAATGCAGCAGGCTCTCCACACTGAGCTGTTTTCTCCTTCTCTTCAGAAAATTCCTAAGTGGCTGGAACTTGGAGAGATTCTTTTATGTCCAGTCTCAGTCGCTATCTTTTCTTTTGATTTCAGGTCTTGATGTTTCTGCTCAGTGTATTTAATAGTCAAATTATAAAAGCAGGAAGACATATCAAACTTTGGACAAGCCCAGAATTCTGGGCAGAATCATCACTGCTTTACAAATGTAAACTTAAATATCACAAACTGAGGTGAAACTGAGTTTATGAGGTTTCTGAAAGGAAGATTGGAGACAGGTCTGATGTGATGGCTAGAGACTCACCCATGGTTTCTGATTTAAGTCTTGTGAGGGGTCTTTTGTCTCTAACAGGATCTAGGGACCTCACTTAAAAGGAAAAAAAATTTATGTATATAACAGCATATTGGGTGTTGTACGTGTGAGAGAGAGAGAACAGAGCAGAGAGGAGGAAGCCAGGCTGTCATGGTATAAACAGATTCCCTCCTGACCTACTGCAAAAGGCACTTTCCTCTTTCCTACTAGGGCTTTCCCAGCATTCTCCTTAACTCCAAAGAATGCCATCAACACGTTGCATGTTTGTTGGAAAAATTTACAGGCAGGGATACGTTAAATGCAATGGTAAGTCAGGGACAGATAACCAGGCAGCCGGTCCATTGCTGGAGATACGTCAAGGTGATTCATTTAAATTTGCTTGATTGTTTTTCTAGTAGGGAAATGAAATGTTCTCTCTGTACTGCTGGTGTTTAAAATGTTTTCTAAATGGCTAAATACTTAAAGTGACAGTCAAGTCAAGGTGAAGGAGGTTGTGAGTGAATATTCATCGTCAGGGTTTTCAGAGCATACTGTACTTTTAAAATAGGGGTGAGAGAGTGGGTAAGTGTATGTGTGTATGGAAATATAATTATTCACATCATCTCTCAAATTGCTCTCTACGTGTCAGCACCATTCCAAACTTCTCCCTGTGATACAGCCTCTTTCTGTAGACTATTGGATACTGATGTCTTTTCTTCTCTTTAAACTATTCTGTGCAGCATAAGGCAGATGGATGTGATGACCTCAAATTCTAAGGGAAGGACTGTGGTCTAGGGAAAGTAACTGATAGGTAGTCACTGACTTAGCATTCAAATGGGAAACGAGAGAGCCTCAGACTAGAATTTCTAGGCTCTATGTTTTTCAGCCCTGTCCTTCTGCCTTAACTCTTAAAACAACTGTCATGCAAATTCTCGCTAAGATTGCTGCAGTTGGATCTGGTCTTCACTTGCAACTCGGCCCCTTAAGAAGTGCTGTATTTCCTGCACTGAAATGTTCATCCTCGGGTTGAAAGCATGGCAGGCAGGCAGGCAGGCAGGCAAACAGACATCCTCCTCTCTGCCTTTTACACAATAGCTATGAAATCCTTTCCATGAGAACATGCAGGGTTTGTTCTGTTCTGTTCCTAATTTCAGAACAATGTATCTGTAATGTACCACCACCCACCGGAAAAAGAGCACAGGGTGACTGACAGGGTGAGGTCTTTGTTTGGTTGTATTTCAAATCTTTTGCTTTCTGAAATCCTTAACACTTTGGCTATAAATCACCAAAAGGTGGATGTTCTCTAAAATGAATTTTGCATGAAATGTCAGCCAGAGTCTAGGGGACAGCTACAATATTTATGACTGGTGGTATTTATTAGGGGAGGTAAAAGACTGGGTCCTGCAGAGAAAAGGAAGGTGAAGAGTAAATCCATTTCACTCACTGATTTTTGTTTCTGCCATTTTCAGTGCAAATAAAACCTGCTATTCTCAAAGCAAAGGGTTCTGGAGTGTTTATCCATATGGGTAAAGCCTGGCTTAGAAGAATGTGCGCAGCTGTGGAAGGGGAAGATAAATAAACCCAAAGTGCTATGGGAATGCACTTGTTAAATGGGAGATTGTTTTACCAAGTCCCGCCTTTCTGAAGGACAGCTTCATCCTAGTCACTGTTCCTGGTAGTTAGTCTTGGAAAGCAAACTGCAGTGTTTATTTTCAAGGAAATGTTGCAGAGTTAAGGTACTATCCCCTCCCTCCCCATCATCAACAGCAAAATCCGTAAGGCCTCTCTGCCTGTCATGTGAGGGCCTTCAAGTCTGTAACTAACAGGTTTTCAACATTTCTCTGCTGCCTTTCTTCTTAACTCGATTCCTGTCTGTTCCATGGAGCCCTACAGAGTACTTCTGTTCTTGACTGAGATTTTAATAGTGATTGTGTTGAATTTGCAGTCCCGTGTCTTTTCTTGGACATTTTTCACCTATGGCATATCCTCTTCCTTCTCTTTACCCAAGTGCCATTTGATCAGAAAAATAAATCATTATTGAAATAATCTACATGCCACATAAATTCACCAGTTTCCATGTACTTTCAACTTTTTTTTTGTCTGTAGAAGTTGTGCAACATCACTACAATTTTTACATCCCCCAAGAAATTCCATATGCATTAATGGATTTGTCTATTTTTAAATTGTTTTTAATTTACAGTTTTATAAGGTAACAAGCCTCAAGGCATCTTCATGCATAAGTGTCATAGATTTTGTTCTCATTAATTACCCTCCCCAATGCCCTCTCTAGTGCCTTTTCCCCACCAGCTGGTTCTTTCTTCCTCCAATTAATCACACCTCCTACTTTCTTATACGGGTATCCCATTACCCTATTTCCTTCCTTTTAAAATCTTTCTCTCCCTTCTCATGATCCCTTTCTAGTTTTGTGACCACCCCCACATATATAACTCAATACATAGAGACATATGTGTAATTTCAAATTTAGATTCTGCACGTATGTGGCATTTGTCTTTCTGAGTTTGGTATATTTCAGTTCATATTATGATTTTTCCAGTCTCATCCTGTTTCCTGAAAATGTCATAATTTCATTTTTCTTTCTGACTGCATAAAATTCCATTATGCATGTGTAGCACATTTTCTTTATCCGTTCAGTTGTTGATGGTCCACTAGCTGGTCCGTTTCCTGGATACTGTGAACATATGTAGTAAACAAGGATGTGAAGTATCTCTGTGGTATGTTGACTTAGAGTCTTTTGTGTATATGCCCCCAAATTGTATAGCTGGGTCATACGGTAGTTCTGTGTTCAGGACGTTTTTTGGAAGCATTAATTCTGATTCCATAGTGACTACGGCTGCTTATTTACCTGCCAGAAGTGCATCAATGTTCTTCCTTTTCAAATCTTCACCTGCATTTGTTGTCATTTGATTTGTTGATGATAGTAATTCTGAATGAGGTGAGATGGGATTTCATTGCAGTTTTAATTTGCATTTCTCTAATGGCTAAGAATGTTGGACACATTTTCAAGTATTTATTGGTCACTTGTATTTCTTGGTTTGAGAACTGTATATTGTGTTCATTAGCTCATTTTTTTGTTTTTGGTTGGATTTCATTTTTTCAGTATTTAATTTTGGCAGTTTTCTATTTACCCTGGACATTAATCCTTCCTTTGGTGTGCAGTTGAAAAAGACTTTTTCTCATTCGGTAACTATTACTTTGGTGATTGTTTCCTTTGCTGGAAAGACGCTTTTTAATTTCATTCACTACATTTGTCAGTTACTGGGATCATTTCCTGTGCTATTGGAGTCCTTTTCAGAAGAAAGTCCTTGCTTCTTCTGCCTGTATTTTGAAATGTTTTTCTTATGTCTTTCCTTAGCAGTTTCAAAATTTCAGGTCTTACACTAAGGCTTTGATCTCCTTTGAACTGGTTTTTGTGTAGGGTGTGGTAGAGAACTCTAGTTCTTTAGTTCTATTCTTCTACATGTGAAATCCAGGTTTCCCGACACCATTTGTTAAAGAGGCTGTCTTTTCCAACGAATCAAGTCTTATTAGCTGTGTGGGTTTATTTCTGGGTCCCCCTTTTCTGTTCTGTTGGTCTACATGTCTGTTTTTGTGTCAGTATCATTCTGTTTTTGTCATTATGACTTTGTAATGCCATTTGAAATTAGGTATTATGGCACCTCTAGCATTTTTCTTTCTACTTAGGATTGCGTTGTCTATTTAGGGTCTTTTTTGTTTCATATGAAGTTTAGGAATTTTTTTTTAGTTCCATGTAGACTGTCACTGGGATTTTGGAGGGGATCGTGTTGAAACTGTAGATCACTTTTGGTAATACAGTCATTTTCACACAATTCTGCCAATCCATGAGCATGGGAGATCTGTCTATCTTCTTCAGTTCGTTTCTTCAGTTCATGTTTTTATTGTCACAGTCACCTTCTAGGCTATGTTTATCCCTAGTCTTAAAATTTATTTTGAATGTTTTTTCTTGATTTCATTATTTGCAAGTTACTAATGATGTAAAGAAAAGCTGCTGATTTTTGTGTGTCGATTTTGTATCCTGCTACTTTCTTGAATGTGTTTATCAGGTCCTAGAGTTTTCTGGTGGAATCTTTAGGGTCTTTTACATATGAGATCATGTCTGCAAATAGGGACAATGTGACATCTTCCTTTCCTATTTGTATCTTTTTCGTTTCTTTCTCTTGTATTATTGTTTTAGCTAAGACTTTTTAAGCAGTTTGTTGACTAAAGTAAGAGAAAGTGGGCACCTTTACATCTTTGTCTCATTCCGGATTTTAGGGGAAATGTTTTCAGTTTTTCCCTAGTTAGTGTAATGTTAGCTATAGATTTGTCATATATAACTTCCATTATTTTCCTTCAATTTCTACTTTCATTGGGGCTTTCATTATGAAGAGATGTTGAGCTTTGTAAAAGGCCTTTTCTGTATTGATTGAAATGATTATGTAATTTCTGTCCTTGTCTACTTATATGCTGAATTATACTTATTAATTTGCCTGTGTTGAACCAGCCTTGCATCCCTAGAATGAAACCAACTTAGCCATGATGTATGATATTCTTAATGTGTTCTTGAATTTGGCTCACAAGAATTTTATTGAGAATTATTGTGACAATGCTCATCAGGGAAAGTGGTATCTAATTTTCTTTCTTTGCTATGTCCTTGTTTGGTTTTGGTGTCAGAGTAATGCTGGCTATATATATGAAGCCAATAATAGAAAATTATTATATATATGTATGCTGCCATCCACAACTATTTATAGTTCTACCTTTTGACTATTAAGAATAACAAATAATACTATGTTATATAATGTTTATATATATGCTTTTAAGTAGACATAAGCCTTAGAGTGAAATTGTTGTGTCAGGTGGTAACTCTGGTTAGCTGCCTGAAGAGCTTGTAGTCTATCAAAATATCTGTACCATTTTATCATCATCATTATTAAAAAATTTAGTCATCCTAATGGATACAGGGTAGTTTGATTTACATTTTGCTTAAGAACTCATGAAACAATAAGAACATTTTCCAATTGGATGTTTTGTTTACATGGTGTGAGGTAAATGCTCAGCATGCATTCTTTTTCATTTCTAAGCACCAGTTGTTGAGAAGATTCTTCTTTCCACATTGAGTTGTCTTGGCACTTTGTCTAAGATCAGTTGGTCTTCATTTTTAAATTGAAACATGCATATCTAAGATTTCAAAGCTGGCATCCAGCTATGAGAGACGAGTATGTGACATTTGTCTTTCTGAGTCTTGGTTAGCTCACTCAGGATGATTGTTTCCAGTTTCATTCATTTACCTGTGAATTTCATAAATTTGTTTTCTTAAAGGCTGAGTAATATTCCACTGTGTATATGTGTCATACCTTCATTATCCACTCATCAGTTGATGGACATCTAGGTTGTTTCCAGTTTCTGGCTATTATGAAAAGGGCAGCAATGAAGATGGATAAACATATTTCTGCAGTAGGGTATAGTGTCTTTTGGGTATATGTCCAAGAGTGGTATGGCTGGCTCATATGGAAGGTCGATTTCAAGCATTTTGAAGACTCTCCACACTAATTTCCATAATGGCTGTACTGGTTTGGACTCCCATCAGCAATGGATAAGAATTCCCCTATCTCTACATCCTCGCCAGCATTTGTCATCATTTTTTGGATCTTAGTCATTCTGACTGGAGTAAGATAAAATTTCAAAGTGATTTTAATCTGCATTTCCCTGATGACTAAAAATGTTGAATGTTTTTAAGTATTTCTCAGCCATTTGTGTTTCATCTTTAGAGAACTCCCTGTTCAGTTTCTTGCCTCACTTTTTAATTGTTTTTTTTTTATTTTAAGTTTAGTGTTTTGTGTTCTTTGTATATTCTAGATACTAACCCTCTATCAGAGGTCTAGCTGGTAAAGATTTTTTTCCCACTATATTGGTTGCCAGTTCACTCAAATGATGGTGTCCTTTGATGTACAGAAGCTTTTTCATTTCATGGGGTCACGTTTGTCAATTGTTGGACCTAATTCTTGTAGTATAGGCATCCTGTAAAGATTCTCTCCTACTATGTGGGCTTCCTCTTCATTGTATCGATTATTTCCTTTGCAGCATAGAAGCATTTTAGTTCAATTAGGTCACATTTGTCAATTGTCAGTCTTAATTCCGGAGAGAACGAAGTCAGATTTAGAAAGTCCTTTTTTGCACCTATATCCTGTAGGGCACTGTCTATGTTTTCTTCTACCAGCTTCAGTGTTCCACGTTTCACATTGAGGTCTTTGATCCATTTGATACTGATTTTTGTGCAGGGTGATAGGTCTAATTTCATTCTTCTACAGGTGGAAATCCAGTTTTCTTAGCACCATTTCTTGAAGATGTTCTTTCCTCCAGTGTGTATTTTTGGCATCTTTCTCAAATGTCAGGTGGCTGTAATTATATACACTTGTGTTTGGGTCTTCTATTTATTTTTTTAAGGTGAACTTCACTGGAGAGTTTTATTGGCTCGAAATAAGCTCTTGGTCCTCCAGAAAAGAGTAAACACAAAGCATTGCTCTGGGGCCTTGTGTCTGCTGGACAGCCCCCCCCCCCCCGGGAAGTTATTGTGCCTATGGGACAAAACTATTCCTGCCACAGGAACTCAAGGGCACACCTTCTGCCTTAGTGGCCTCCAAAACCCTGATATTGAACCCCCCATGCAGAGCCATTGATCTACGTGTCTGTTTTTGTGCCAATACTATGATTTTAAAAATGACTATCGCTCTGTAATATAGTTTGAGATCTGGTATGGTAATCCCACAAGCATTGCTCTTTTTACCCAGGATTACTTTAGCTATCTGAGGTCTTTCGTGGTTCCATATGAATTTTAGGATTTTTTTTTTTTTTTTTACCATTTCTGTGAAAAATGTCATGGGGATTTTGATTGGGACTGCACTGAATCTGCAAATTGCTTTTGGTAGGACGGTCATTTTCACTATATTAATTCTACCAATCCATGAACACAGGAGGTCTTTCCATCTTCTAGCATCTTCCTCAATCTCTTTTTTCCAGAGATTTAAAGTTCTCATTGTAGAGGTCTTTAATGTCTTTAGTTTATTCCCAGATGTTTGTTTTATTTATTTTTTTGAGGCTTTTGTGAATGGGAATGTTTCTATGATCTCTCTCTGACTGCTAGTTACTAGTACATACAAAGGCTAGTGATTTTTGTAAATTAATTTTGTATCCTGCCACTTTGCTGAAAGTCCTGATTATTTCTAGAAGTTTTGTGGTGAATTTTTTGTGATCTCTTCTATATAATATCATTTGCAAATAGGGATAATTTGGCTTCTTTTCCAGTTAGTACCCCTTTATTTCCTTTTTCTTGTCTTACTTCTCTAGGCAGGGTTTAAAACACCCTATTGAAAAGGAGTGGAGATAATGGGAAGCCTTGTCTCTTTCTTGATTTTAATGAAACGCTTCAATTTTTTCCCATTTAGATTGATGTTACCTGTGGGTTTTTTATATATAACTTTAAATGTGTTGAGGTATGTTCCCTCCAGTTCAGTTATCTGTAGGACTTTTATCATGAAAGCATGTTGGATTTTGTCAAAGGCCTTTTCTGCATCTATAGAAAATTTTTAAAGCTTTCCCTTATGAGGGAGCACATTTGGTGTTTTGTCTTTCTATATCTGATTTTATAGAACAAAATGACATAATCACAAAGTCTTACTAATTTAACCCCCTAACTAATATATTTTCTCCCTCTCCTTATTTTCATGGCTGGCCTAGAACATTTAGCAGTCTCCTAACTAGTATTCTTATCTCATCTTGTTTTTCTTTAATTCATTCTGTGCACTGAGTTTTCTAAAATAGACCTCATGATTTCACATCCCCTATTAGACCTTTTAAAAGTGCTTTCTTCTGGCCTCCTGTGTGTGTGTGTGCGTGTGTGTGTGTGTGTGTGTGTGTGCATATGTGTGTGTGTGCATGTATGTGGAGGCCACAGTTAATGTCTTGTATCCTCCTCAGCTGCTCTTCACCTTATTTTTGAGAAAGGCTGCCTCACTGAACCTGTAGCTTATTGATTCAGCTAGACTGATTGGCCAGTGAGCTCCAGGGATCCTCTTGCCTCCACCTTCCCAGTTATAGGTGTTATAGGTGTATGCTGCCACATCTAGCTTTTAAGCAGTTTCTGGGGAATCCAAACTCAAATCTTCCTGCTTGAGCAGCAAACCCTTTATTTACTGAGGCATCTCTGGCCCCAAGTCCTCTTAATAAACATTTTATGGTTCTTCCTCTGTCCATTCACTTTTTTCTTGTTCTAGTCTATGGCTGTAGTACTCAGATTTTTCATTTTTCTACATAGCCATTTGTTAAAAATAAAGCTAAACTCATCTTTACCAAGATTTGAAAGATTTAAGTTATGAAAGTTTTGGCAATTTCCTAGGACTGCCATAACAAAGTACCAACTGAGAAGCTTTGAACACCACCACCTGCTTCCCTGGTCTCCAACCTGCAGATGGTAGATGGTGGCCTCTTCAGCCTCCATAATCCTGAAGGCCTATTCCCATGGTAGATCTCCTTTCTTTCTCATTCCTTCATTCCTTCCTTCATTCAAACATTATAGGAACACACACACACATATATACACATATATATGAATGAATGACATAGAATATGTATACATACACAGAAATGGATAAATATGTGTACACATGTTTGGATGTCCATGCCTTGCTGGTTCTGTTTCACTGGAGAACCTGCCTATTACATCCACCTTGTGTGGACTTGGCTTGTGGTTCATTTTAGAGTAACAGGCTGAGAAAAGTAATGCTGTGACTTCCTAAATTAAGTCAGGACAGGCTGTAGATAGCTTCTGCTCTTGTCTCTGGTAAAGCTTGCTTTTGGGTGTTTCCTCTCAGATCCCAGCCACCTCACTGTAAGAAGCCCAGGCCATATAATGAGGTCAGATGTAGTTGCTTAGTAACAATTTCTAGCCTGTAATTGAGCCTCAAGTCTCTTATGTCCATCACATGTAAGAACCGTGGATCTGGAGTTGGTTTGTAGGCAGTGAGTGATTTCAGAGCACCTTCCATCTGTCCACTAAAGCCTGTGTACATGGCTTGTCTAGTGTGCCCAGAGTTGACCTATTCGGCACTTCAGTCCAAGTATAAAAATCTAGAACAAATGGTGACGGGTGGTGGAGAGTTTATTGTGGGAGCTATAGCAGCATCCTGGGTCTAGGGCACAAGCAGCAGTGGTGTTGGCTGCATTGGGCAGTGCTCAGATTGGTAGCAATGCCCTTCCTGTTTCTGTGATTTTGTGATTTGGGCTCCATTTGTTTTTTGGGTCTATCTTGTTTCTGTCTGTTTATGGATTGTCCAGTATTTCTTGGAATTCTTTAGGATGCTGTAAGTCCTCTCATCAATTTCTCTTCTCCAATCAGTCAGATAAGTACTTTTTTGCTTACAGCTCATAACTATAATGGTTAGATAATCAATTGTTATTTCTTGTTGTATTCTTTGGAAGAACCTGTAGAATTGGGAGACTAATCTTTCTAATCTTCTGAGTAGTTAGTTTCACTGAGTAAGAACAGATTGGATGACTGGATGGAGGAGGCATCATGGTGGAATGAGAGAAAACAGACACTGAGCTTGGGAGGATCAGAAGTGTGTGTTGTAGCCCTAGAACTTCCACTAATTCTCTGTGTTGATCTACAGCACATTGCTTTCCTCTATATATATCCAGAAAGACATATATATATGCATATATATGTAAAGTAAGACATATATAAAGTAAACTTACATATGTATGTAAACACATATATATGTAAAGTAAGACAGCAGATAATTCCTAATATTTTTTTGGCTGTGAAAATGTTCCAAGGTTTCCCATGTGCATTTTAAGCAAATATGTTTCCAGATGTCAGGAGTAGAAGGTCCATGTGGTACCTTGTGAACCTCACAGCCCTCAGGATATCCCAGGAGATCTGGGTGTCATACATTGTATCAGTGCTTCTGAATTAAATGGCTGTGTGGTACTCTCTCACTACTTGGGGTTAATGATACAAAAACAATGATTCTAGAGAAACACAAGAAATTATAATCCAATGTGACAAACATTGATATGAGAGTCTAGAAGCAAAGACAGAGGAAGAGCACACTCATGTCAGCTGACAGGTGTGTGGCCTAGGCTGGGGGCAGCAGTGAGGAGAAATACAGAAGTGCAGTAGTGCCCACAGAAGAAGCCATGTTTATTCTGGAGAAATTGATGGAAGGAGCTCCAGGCAGAGAGAACAGCAACAGTGAGTGCTGAGGGCTGTGAAGGAGTTTTCAGAGAGTAAGAGTGATACATGTCCTTGTAGGATAAAGGTGGGAAGCAAAGGTTGGACTGATAGGAGGCCATTGAGAACACTAAGGTTAGACCCTTTCCTGTAGGTAAATGAGCCAGAGAAACTTATTCAGCTAAGTGTTACAGGTTCAGATGAATACCCCAGGGCTTTCTGGGTAGAATGTTGGCAGTCAAGGGAAGTCTCTTCTCTCCCTTGAGAGATATTTTTGGGTTATATCTAAACAGAAGTTTATAAAGTGACCTGAATTTGCTCTTTCAGGAGCCAACTTCTGAAGCTCTGAAGGATAGGGGAGCTTCATGGAACAAGATACTCAATTTCTGTTGGTGTGGGTGCATATTTTACCAAATACATGAGGAGATGAGGCACGCAGATGAAAGCATTGAATGTTCTAAATCCCATGTGGATTAAGTTGGTGAAAGGTGACATTTTTCTCCTTTATGGGCTAATGGCATATTCTTTTAAAAATTAGAAACTTTACTTAGGGTTTTTAATACTTTAGAAGATTTCTCCATTCATATGGTCAGAGTGATAAAAGACATACTTTCTTATCTGAATGCAGTGACATCTTAAAAGGGTTTCCTTTGTTATATCTAAACTTACATGTCAAAAATTATTCTCTGTAAAATTTTTTCTCTATTTATTCAATGTTACTGTACAGCAATGTTGATATGGAATTGGACAGTACTTTTAAGTTCTAAACTATAATTGTTGGACAAGAATCTTGGCAATGCCACACTAATCTCTTCTGACTGGTGCTGTATTGATACAGGCCGATGACATGAACCATGCCAGAGTGTTCTAATCCATCACCTGGCATTGAAGGCGTTTTTATCTCAGGCTTTATGAATAGAGAGTTTATTTACATTCATGTTTCGAAATGAGTTTCCCTAGGAGTGTGACTTCCCCAATCTACTACGCACCTCTTCCTGAGGAGGGAGCACATCAGGCCATCTTGAAATTAAAGAGACAGCACCGAGGTTCTAATGTGCCTGTACTTCCATTCAGAATCACATATAGCCATGCCTTCCAAATTTTCTTTGTGCTGTTTTACAACCCAATCCCCATCACATGGAGGAGCTGGGCATACAGAAGAACCTTCACAATCTTCACATGCATTGTATATTCATACACGTGTATGAATACACTTGATCCTTGTTATCAGAGTAATTATGTTCTATAAAGTTTCTGGAAACACTCAAACAGCAAATATTTTTCTTTTAGTTATTGAAGTTTTGAAAATTTCATATAGTACATCTTGATCATATTTAGACCCCTCCCCTATCTACACAGCCCTATAACCTCCCCACCAGATTTCATGCATTCTGTCATATATGCTAAGGCTAAGTTTGTGTCCCCAAATGTCTCTCAGTTTAAGTCCATCCACTGGAGCCTGTTCTACTTATCCAGTGTCACTCCTTTAAAGAAAACCAGCTCTTCCTCTCCCATTAGTTAATGGTTTCTCGGCTAAGGCTGGGGCTTCTTACCCATTTCCTCAATTCTGTGCTGGGTTTTTGTCTGGTTTGAGTGTGCATGGGTCTTGTACACATTGCCACTATTGCTATAAGTTCATATGAGCAACTTCCCAGCTGCTTGGGAAACTGTTTCTTTGTGGTCATGCACAACCCCTGGCTCTTATAGTCTTCCTGCCTCCTCTTCTGCAATAGCCTCTGAACCCTGGGTGGCAGAGGTTTAATACAGGTATTCTACCTGGGCCAAGCTCTCTGCAGTCTCTTATTCTCTGCACTTTGGCCATTTCTGGCTTTCTGTGTTAACCATCTATTGTATGAGGGAGCTTCACTGGTGAGAGTTGATGAATGTATTAATATTCTTTCTGCTCCCTGTTCTGCTATGTTCCCTGGGCCTTAGGTGTAGAGGTTGCATTGTAGATGTGTCACAGATACTTATTTTCTGTGTGTGACCAGTTGTGAAACTCTAATAGTCTCAATATGTTGCAAAAAAGTTTTTTTTGATGAGTAGTGAGAGATACATTTATCTGTAAATATAAGGGTACATATTTAGAATATATGCCTTAGGATTTGGTAAAGCAATTCCTGGGTGTTATCTGCGAGGGTCTTTCCAGAGATGATTGGCATGAGGGACAGCAATGGAGGAAGATGAGTCACTCTGAACATGGGCAGCATTGTCCAATAGCCTGGGAGCTCAGGAGGAATGAAAGTGAAGGGGGAAGCCTGCCAGTGAAGGCTCAGGCTCTGCTTTCTCTTCTGCTTCTTGGATGGCATGGGGTGCGCTGCTTTCCTCTGCCATGCCTTTATGACACGGTGCTTCACTTCATGAGAATCCCAGAAACACAGAGCCAAGTGACCATTGATGAAACCTCTGCAACTATGGTCAAAAGAAATATTTCCACCTTCAAGATGATATTCTGAAGTATTTTATCACAATGAGAAACTGGCTAATAAGACTGCTGAACTGCTCAGGTATTGATTTTGTGATTACAAATAAATTTACAAATGTGGAATTTTCAGATAATGAATGTTGATTATGTGTCTAATCGCATTCAGTTCTTTCTGGTTCTGAGATGTAGGATCAGATGCTGCTGCTCCTCACCCATCCCTTATCCCACTTACCTCACTGCCTCTCTTTAATGTTAAATGAGATAATGTGTAACAGAATAATAGTATCAGAAATATTCTATTTTTTTAATCCTCCATGATTCTGGGCATGGGTTTGACGTGCAGAAGATGGCATTCATACAGATGAAAACAATATAACTAAGGAAGTGCTAGGACAGAGTTTCTGTTTCCTAGTTCCCATACCAAGATGTAAGTCTGATGACAGCTTTGCCCATGCTATAGAGTATCTATCTCCTAACCTTAAGACTTAATGTTTCCATGAAGGAATAAGAAGAGTCCAGGCAGATAGGAAGAAATACAAAACTTGCCTCTTCCCCTAAGTAGCCAATGAGAAAGAGAAGGGAGGAAGCAAACCAGAGCAGACTGGTCACTTGGGTTATGGCTGTGCCCCTCACCATCACCTATGAAGGGCCAGATCCTGAGGAAGGGGGACATTAGGTGCATTAAGAGCAAAGTGGGAAACAGATGGGGTTTCCCAGGGAGCAGGCTGGTAGAACTGTGTGTGTCAGAACCCACTGCTGCAATATTACATCCAGCAGGACTTGAGGGAGGGGAGCCTCATACGGTTCTGCAGGTTGTCTATGGAATGTCTCTGTAGATCACCACTCACATAGATTTCTGGAATGCTCTGTCCTCTTTAGTTGCTCTCTGTGATGGCCCTGACCTTACTTAACTTTCTAGTCTGTTTTGGCTTTGCTGTGGCATGGGGAGACTCATGTTGTGATGATACCGGTGTGGTAGCTGTGATGCCTAGTGGCCAGCACTCTCCACGTGAGTGTTCCAAGCTTGATGGAACAGAAACTCAGGCCTGCAGGATAGCTTCCTGGGCTGAGAATCACATGGGAGTTGTGTGCAGACCCCAGAGGATACATGTGTGGTATTGGAGGAGGGCCAGTCCAGTAGAAAGGACCTGCCAGGCCTCATGGAGTTAGGAGAAGAGAGCTTAAGTTCACGATGGGTCATGGTTTCTATTGAAAGAAGCCTTGAGTGTGAACAGTGAGCATCAAGACTACCCTGTTATTACAGGGGCCAGAAAAGACTCAGAGGTGAGTATCTAATGTGTGAGACAAAACAAACTATAGGCTTTGCTTCCACTTTCTCATAGGGTGAAGGAAAAGACAGGCTGAAATAAATATAGAGGTTAAAACTTGATAATACATTAGAAACTTGTTCAAGAGCATGGAGACAACAAAGGGCGCTCAGTCTCACCTGGGGAAGAACAGGAACAAATTCACAGGTGATACCTTTCTGAGTTTTGGAGTATAAGGAATCTGACAGGTTGATTAGGTGAGAAGGCATGATGTGGAAGGCAGAACGACCAGCATAAGCAAACCCATAGGAATGTGAAATCTGGGCTTTGTGCTCTAGTCTGGACTAGCCTCTGGAGTATAGTGTGAATGAAGGGCCCTGTGCTGGGGAGTCCATACTATGTGGTCATAGTCAGCAATCCTTAGTAATTTTACCTTGGAACTGGCATTTGTGAGTGCTGTTAAAGGGAAGATAGAGCATGAGTATGTGAGTTTTTGAGCTTTGACTCCCTGTGATCTGCTTCCCTAGGAGCAGATCTTAGCTGCCTGCTTCTTTCCCCTACCCCCAGCCCTCTGCCCAGGCCCCCACGCTCTACCCATTGTCTCTCCATCTTCCTCCTATCACCAGAAACAGTGCTGCTCTTTGCTCTGGTATGGGGTCTGGGTATGTGTGAATAGGACTTGGCAGGATTTCCTATGTTCTGCAGATGTTGGGGTGTGTTGTGGTAGTGTCATCCCTGTCCCACGCTGGCAGCAGCGTGGTACATTCTTTAGATGCCTTTGTAGAGGTGAGTCTCTTGCTATCCCCAAGTCACACTCCCACATTCCTGGTACAGAGGTGGCAATGCTTCAGGGTTCACAGATCCACCACTGATTGGGGCAGCAGGCTGTGGAAAGGGAGAGGGCAAGCTTGCTGCAGAGGGACTGGCAGCCAGGGATTTGAACTCTCATTGAAGGTATCCCAGAGCTGAGGGAGTCTAACATTAAATAGCAACTAAGAAACTACGTGATAGGTCAAGAGGAAGGCTAGAAAGTGTTTCAGTTCCAGAACTCTCTCTCCCTGCTTCCTCCTCCCATCCCTACTATTTTATTTTTCAATGGGTTCTTAAAATTAGGTAACCTGTCTGAGAACGGGCAGAAGGATGAATGAGTGACTGGGTGGGAGGGTGCTTTGTGAGGACTCCAAGTCATCACATCTTTGTGTTCCCCCTTGGGTGTTAGATAAAATTTCAAATTAGTTCCTGATTTATAAGCATAAGGCTCAGATCATGATTCCACTTGGAATCCATTTGATTTCTACTTTTTACCTGGAAAACTGATAAGGGTCTCAATACCTAGAGGCCCCAGCCCCAGGATTTTCCCTGCTGTTAAGCCAGGGGCACCTGCTCTTTCATAATCCTGGATGGTAAGAACCATATAAAAGTCCTTACAAGGTTTGCACAGGGAAAGGAAGACAGCTGATTCATCACACCAGAAAGAGGTGAATGGTACCCTAGTGGCTTAAGAGAGCTAATGCATCTTCCAAAGCAGGTAATTTACTCCCACTGAAGGAGAGGGAAGAATATGTGATCAGAAGATCCAAGAGGGGTTCCTTGGAAACATGGGATGTTTGAGGATGCCACTTGGGGGTCAGGAGGTGAGGTGGTTCCCTTACAGGTCCATTTTCTTCCTTCTAGGGTAGGCTTGACCTACGTACTTTCCAATGCCTGTCTAGTTCTGCTTCTGATACCCACAACCAATAAAAATGACCATATATCTTATAGCAAAGAATTCATTTGACATTTGCATGGCACTTTATATACGTAAATTCAGAGTGGTTTTCCTGACAAGAAATGTTATCAATGGCCTAATATCTATATTGATCAATATTTTTTGAGTATGACATTTATTATGATGTATGTAAAATTGGCTCTCATCAACAGGGCTGCCTAACTGACTCTGAACATGACCAATAAGAAAGCCAGGCTTGGGGACGGAGAGATGACTTAGTGGTTAAGAACATGTACTATTCTTGCAGAGGACTGGAGTTTGGTTCCCAGCACCCATGTTGGTTGACTCACAACTGCCTCTTAACTCCAACTCCAGTGGATCAGATGCTCCCTTTTGGACTCCGAGGGTACCTGTACTCATATGCATACACCCATCCCCATAGATACTTACGAAGAAATAAAAAAGATCTTCAGGAAAGAAAGCCAGGATTTTCATCTTTAAGTGTGACTGTCTCCCTCTGGCTAAGTCAGCAGCAGTTGACACAAGATGCTTTGCTTTTATCTGCTTGAAGTCGAATGCCAAGGACTTGCAGGTATGCACAGCATGGGAGCTGAGAAGTCACAGGGCTTCCTGGGATAGGAACACAAAGAAGAAAGTGGTCTGGCAGAGTCCCCTTCCGAAATCATGTCTTTATTATAACCCAGGTTAGTTCATCTGCTCCTTAGCACCGGTGTTCTCCCATTAAGTAAAAGTAAAAGTTTAGAATTGTGGGCATAGCTTCAGAAATTCCAGTTACAGAAAATTGGATGGGTCATGGTAGCTTAGCACACACAGGCAGGTGTTGAAGTGAGAAGGAAGATGGGTTATTTTCCCAAAAGAATCATCTTTCTTTGTTTTACTAACAAAACAAGTGTTAGTAAACAAGTGACACTGAGTGGAAGTGGAGAACACGCTTTCATTTTGAGACTCACTTCTGGATGAGTCTTGGAGAGGCTTGTGCATCACATCCCTAGTGGCTTTGTGTTGGCTGACTAGCTCCAGTCTCAGCCTTCCTCAGCCATCTCCCGCTCCCTCTCCACTGCTGGTGCCTTATGCTAATAGAGTATTCTGTGTCATAAAGAGAACTATGGGGTGTTATAACTTGAGGAGACTCAGACCTGGTAATCAAGCTCCTCATCGTATAGACAGGGAAACTCGGAGCTGGAATTTAGTTACTTACTCTGTAACCCCACCCAGTGGGTTAACAGCATGTTTAGAGTAGAACCCGTGTTTCCTTCCATTGTGCCATAATACATGCAAGCATGTCTGTAGCATATATTATGTTAGGAGAAACTCTTGTAATAGTAGACTGGGCTTTCAGGAACAGGATGTCAAATAATGTCTTAGGAAAGCTGTCTCTAGGAAATAATTGGGTATAAGCTCTGATACAAGGCAACACAGTCCCCATTGAGTCTATATCATGGGATTTCTGCAGATGTGATATGGACAGGTGGCTTGGCTTGTCAATTCTTCAGTTAACAGCAAGGAAAAGAAAGAGTCTTCCCAAAGATAGGACCTTATCTTATTCAGTGCCATCCCAGTGCTTACTGTGGTTCTCCGTACAGGTAGCTGCATAGAAGCTCACAGATTTCGAAGATATGTTAGCAGAAACTCTTCCTGGTGCCTTCCAAAGAGATTCCAAGTTATTTTTACTGCCATATTTTCACCCTACTCACATAATGTTGATCAGAGAACATGCTACTGATCAGAGGATGTCAGAATAAAGAGAACAGCAGAGAAAAGATGCCTTTGCTGCTTTTTAGCCTTAAAAAATTCATCTAACTTCTCTGGACCCGAGTTTATTCATCAGACAAGGGAATCAGACTAGATACTGTTCTTTCCTGTAACTTCACATGGATAAAACAAAGCAAAACAAACAAGCAAGCCAAAACCCAAAGCACGTACTTTTAGTAAAAGGAATTTCGATTGAGACACTTCATACAAGTGTGTGTATGTGTATTTGGCTTGTTCTATAGACATAAAGTATGGGAAAGTGGTTTTATAGTTTTGAAAATCAAATAAATATGGGTCTAAATGACCCTCCAATTGTAAATGGGCTCACCATTTCTTCTTGGCCTACTGGATAAGAGTAACAATAGCTATCATAAAAATCAAAATCTTTTTAGTGGTTTATGGAGGAAAAATCCCCAAATTTTATTCTCAGTTAAATCAAAATGAAATTTGAGGAAAGTATTTGCTTAATTTGAAAGGCATATTGCAGCATTTATTTGGAAACCTTACAACTTATTCCTCTGACCATCATAAAGCACTGTGCCCTGACAACCTGGATACCACAGTGCACATTGTGCTGAAGCTGAAGACGCTGTAACTCACATTTAGGGTGTTGGGCTGAGCTTAAGCTCCAGGACTTGATTTATAACTTGAGGTGAAACCATGAAACCACATGGACTGTTGTCTGAGAATAACTATGACCAATTGCACCTGTATTCCTAAAGCAAACGCCACTAAAATCTCCACTCAGCATACTTTTACTCTCAATAGTATTCGGAAGATATTAATCATTCAGTGCTCCATGGAAAGAATTTACTTAAGGGGAATTGACAGTACTTTTATAGATTTCTCCAAAGTTCAAGCAATAGGGGGTCATGGAATCAGAGACGCTTAAGAGTGAAAAGAGGCTATTTAATTCAGGCTCCTTATTTTATAGATAAGAAAATTGAGGCAGGAATGTTAAGGGACTTGCTTATGGTCACACAGCTAGTTCCAAGATTTCTCGGGAGTAAGAACACATGTCTGTGTGGCTCCCAGTGAGCACGCTTCTCTGTTCCCCAGCCCATGAGCATAACCATTACTTAAGCCTAAGGCTGGTCTAGCATTTCTTGCTTCCTATGTGCTAAACATTCAAAATGCTACAAGTCCCATAATCCTTAAATGAATTCATTGACCATCAAGGAAACTTGGCTTAGAGTTGTCCCTAATGTGTTAGAGTCAAATAGCTACTAAGAAGTGAGACCAGGATAGAAATTAAGGCAAGTTCAGTTGAAACCCAAGCTAGGATAAGCAGGGTACTCAGTTACATTTGGATTTCAGGTGAGGAATACACAATTTTTCAAAGCACAAGTATACACCAACTATTGAATGAGACAAATTTAATAAAGTATCCTGTTTTTCCATTTTCAAATATGGTGACTTTAGCATAGGTTAGCCCAGGGTCCTCTGGGTTGTTTCATCTCTTTGGCTTTAAGAAGCAGCATGCTAGGGCCTTCTTTTGGCTGGCATTTCTATGACCCTTTCACAGCTTGAAATGAAAGACATCTATTGTCTCTTCCATTTTGATTTCTTACAGTGAAAATTTATCCAAGGCTGCTGGGAACTTGATGCTGAGAGGCAGTCTGATTTAAATAGAGTAAGATGATGCTTCTGGTACGTCTCAGTACTGAAGGTGGCATATGAGCAGTGTTTAAGTGTTGGTGTAATCTGCTGTTGGATATGATTTCTATTACTCTGTTTTCCTCTGACTTGAGATTTTTCCATTTCTGTTTAGCGAACATTATTTGTTAGTAAACTGGCAAGTGACCTGGTACTACTTACATACATGCAACAATACACTGATACGCATAAAAAAACGAAGACAAGAAATGAACAGTGTTTGGAGGTAGCTAATGTGATAAGTGATAAAAAACTAACAAGAAAGAGGAAAAAACTACAATTACTAACATACAAGGTAATTGTACAGCAAGGAAACCCTCTACTAGCAATAAGAAATTATTAAAATTAGTAAAAAGTTTAGGAATGTGTCAATATATAAGAATATTATCTATAATCTGTTAGACACTTTAACAGTAATAAGGTGAGTAGAAAAGCATTAAAACAACAAGAGATGTTTGTAAATAAGAACACTCTGGATGCAGAGGAAGTTTTAAAATCTCAGGAGGGTACTTTATGTAATAATAGTGAGTTGACATACGGAACTCCTGCGAACCAATGAGAAAGAGAGAGCAACTCAGGAGACATGTAAATCAGATGCCCTGGAGAGATGACACGTATCAGAGGGCAGCAGTCTGGGGGAAAGTGGAAGTATTATACACATTTATGTGACTGTAAATTGGCATATATCCGTTTTGGAATTCAACTTGATGAGGGCTATTAAAATTTAAAATCCATCTCAAGGAATTTATCTTACAGAAAAATTCATATTGGGCTCACAAACGTGGACAGCGATAAACAAAGAAAAATATTCATCTTCAGCAGATTACTTACATGTGTCAAATATTAGAGTGAAGTTGTTGAGTAAATTGTGGGTCATATGACCTTTGAATTTTAATGTAGAGATGAGAAGATAGATCTGACTGTCCATGTAGGAGAAAAATTTCTAAGACATTATTAAACAAAAAAGAGAGCAAGTTCCAATCTGATCCATTATGATCCAATGTGTGAAATGCTTCCGACTCACAAAAAGGACTGGAAGAAGATGCTGTAAGCTATCAACAGCAGTTACTTTTGGGAGCAGGATGGAGAACAGGGAAGAGGGGTGAGGAAATGCTCCCTTTTGATTCCACTAGAGCTTCATTAGAAATTTTCATGAATATTCGTATATGTATTTGTTTGAGTTGTTTTATGAAGATTTAAAAAAAGGAATCCTAGTTTGTTTATGGTCTGAATTTGTAGTGAGTGCTTGAGGTGGGAGGGAAAAACAAATAAGATAGATGAAAAGGATAAGGGCATTTGAAAAAACTAGGCTTCTATGTACACAGTGTATGAAAATGTAGATACTAGTAGGTATATAGAACAAATTTGGAGGGACACATCATAGCTACTAACAGTGATTGTTCTAAGAGTAAGGAGCCGAGAGCGATAGGGCCTCAGTTTTTATTTTATACATGTATGTTACATGATTTTTGCCATAAAATTATTGGAAAAAGTGAAATTCAGAGTGAAGCTGTGGTTTGTTTTAACATTCATGGTTTCAAGGGTTGGCATGGGGGCGAAGTAAGAGGGAATATATTTGACAGGGTTCTAGATTCTTTTGTTGTTTTTTGACACAGAGTCTCAGTATGTGGCCCCACCTGGCCTAGAACTCGCTACGTAGACCATTTTAGGCTGGCCTCCATCTCACAGTGGCCTGTCTGCCTCTGTCTCCCAAGTGCTGGGATTAAAGGTGCAAGCTACCATGTCTGGCAGGGGGTATAGAGTGTTTTAGCAATGGTAACAGCATCCACAAATTCCATGTAAGCTCAAGCCAGACAAAAATTCTAGCCTAGACGTGTAAAAGTGGGCAAGAAGCCCCAAACCTAACTGGCAACTGATAGTTGCTGGGAGTGGGAGAGTCATACATGTTACATGAAATCCCTAGAGGGATAGTAAGGGGGGGTGCAGATAGGGGAAGGAGTCTAAACATGATGAAAGTACATTGTATGAAATTTGCAAAAATTCAATAAAAAGGAATGACAACAATAAAAATGTCTTGTATTACCTTGAGCACTGAGAGAGCTATGAAGAATGGCCCATTTTTAGGCAGTGGCTATCCATTTACTATCACCTTTGTCTCTTCTGTGATGAGTTCTTGCCAGAGCCAGCTGCACAAACAGGGGCTTCATAGATTCTTCTGGAAGTGAAAGGAGAAAGATCAAAGTTTCCCACAAACTCTTGGTGAACCTTGTAAAATAGTGGCTATTCTGCAGGTTGGGGAAGATGCGGCTTCCATTTGTCTTTCACATTCTAAATATTCTCAGTGATTTAAAGGGTTCATTGCTTCCCTTTGCTGTCAAGGAAATGAAGGAAACGCGCTTCAGTAGCACTTCGCTGAATGCACTTATCTCTAGCTACTGCTATAAATATGTGCTGATCAGATTCTCCCAGTGCCCCATAAATCAAGGTCTTTGGCCAGAACTTTACTTATATCCTATGAAGTAGTCCCCTCCCCAAGTTATGTTATGAATTCTACAGTAAATCCTTTCCCTAGGGAGAGAAAGTAACCAAAGGGAAATGTGGGTTTAAATAATGCTAATTTCATGGCTTGATTTATAGTAGTCTGTGGACCATCTGTGTGAACGGGTGACTGACCAGTGTGATGATGTCTGAGAGTCCCAATCACGTTTTTGTTGCAAAGACGCAAAAGAAAGGAAGTTATGGCTGTTCTGTCAGGAGCTCAAACTACACATCTGAGGTGTGGCAGTGATTTGTCTTGAAAGGAAAGATCAGCTGGTAAACGACACAGGAATTTGAGTTTGAAGTTTGACTATTCCATGAGTTTTCTCAATTAAAATTCTAGAATATCATCACCATTAACGATACCTCTTTTCTTTTGCGGGATTTTACTTGTTTGAACTTCAGGTATGTGTTCTAGGATGCTTTCTGTTGCTGTGATAAGCACCATGACCAAAAGCAACTTGAGGAAAGTGTTTATTTGACTTCTACTTCTGGGTCATAGTCCATCACTGAGGGAAACCAGGACAAAAACTCAAGCAGGAGTCCTGGATGAAAGCTGCTTACTGGTTTGCTCACTGACTTATGCTTAGCTGTTTTCTTACACTGCCTATGACCCCTGTGTAGGAATGGCACTGCCTTCAGCGTCCTGGGCCTGTCTATGTCAACTAGCAATCAAGACTGGATGGACTGACTAGACTCCAGTGGACACATTTATACTGAAGGACATTTGGGTACACTCACCTGAATGAATAGGACTCAGCATGTAGGGCAGAGTGCACACAATTTGGGGAGGGGCTGGAGGAGGAATGGATGGGGAAAGAGGTCTGGATTTGAGTGGGAAATGTCGTATGAAATTTTAAAAGCTCAATAAAAAAATTTAAAAAAAGAAAAAAGAAAATTCCCCATAGACATACCCATAGGCCACTCTGATCAAGACAGTCCCCCAGTTGAGACTCCCTCAGGTAGTTGGGCTGTGTCAAGTTGACTGCTAAAACTACCTAGGAGAGTGTGCAACAAGGCCCTTTGATCATTGATACATAGTGAGCACTGGTTGCTAACATTCCAGAAAGCAGTGCAGGTCCTTTTCTACCACCATCCCTGAATTTCTTTATGAAATTGATTGTGATGAAATCAACATTTGTGTCTTCCTAACCCCCAGTTCTTGAGATGAAATCTTAACTTCCAAGGTTATTGAGCTCCTGAATAGGATTAATGCCCATGTTAGTTACTTTGCGTCTTTGTGACCACAACACCAAACAGGAAGAACTTAGGGGAGAAAATATTTATTTTATTATTTTTTCAGTACTGGAGATTGAATGCAGGGTATGGCATCTGCTAGGCAAACACTGTCAGTGAACTTATATCCCTATCCCAAAAGGTTGATTTTGACTCCAGGTTTCAGAGGGTTTCTGTCCAACACATCAGGGATGCAGCTAGTTCATAGCTGTGGGAACAAGTGGCAGAGACTGTTCATTTTGCAAGAGATCAGGGAGAGAGAGAGAGAGAGAGAGAGAGAGAGAGAGAGAGAGAGAGCAAGGATGGTATAATCTTCAAAGATTATATGTGTGATGAGTTAATTTTCTCTTTTGCTAGATTTTTCAAAATTTTGTGACTGACTTTGACATTGACTGACATTTGACATTTAATTATATATAGTTTGGTGTACATCTCTCTATCTTCAATCTATTTGGGATTCTATGGGCTTATTAAACTTGGCTGAATGTCTTCCTATGTTAGGATCAGAGATTTGGAAATTATTAGCTTTTATTTTCTTTTGTTAAAAATTGCATTTTATTTTAGTCAAAACAAAAATTATATGTGTTTATGAGGTACAGTATAATTCTTAAAAGCAATATAACATTTATTAATTCCTTGAGAATTTAATACACAGTGTCCTAGTTAGCTTCTATTACTGTGATAAAACATACTGACCAAAACCAACTTGGGGAGGAAAGGGTTTATTTGGCTTACATGTCCCTCCATGAGTAGTTTGTGTTAGACATCAGCTCCATCGATGCCCCATGGGTGCCTCTTATCAGACACTGGTGCCATTACCACTGTGAGAGAAACCACATGCTAGAACCAGTGACAAAAGGATCACCTTAGTCACAAGGAGACCTCAACAGTCATCACTGAAGTACCCATAATTCATGCTGGTTTCTGTAAATGTAATTATGTCATCTGTAAAGAGGGACAATTTAAGTTCTGCTTTTCCAATTTGATGGCTTTCATATCTTTCTTTTGACTAATTGCTCTGGAATGGACTCTCAATATTATACTGAAGAATAGCAATTATGGGCATCCCTCTCTTGTCCTTGATCTTAGAAGAATAGTGCTCAGTTTTTTGCTGCTGAGCAGTAATGCTACTTTGAATTTGTCACATATGACCTTTATTGTGCTGAGGTACAGTCCATTTGTACCTAATCTGTTGAGCATTTTTTTTTTAATAATGAAAGGTGTTTATTTTTTCAAGTGCTTTTTCCCTGCATTTATTGTAATGATCACATGGTTTTCATCTTTCATTTTGTTAATGTAGTGTGTCATAGTTACTGATGTGCATATGCTGAACTAACTTTGTTGTCCTAGTTACTTTCTACTGCTCTGATAAAATAGCCTGTTTAAAACCAACTTGGGGAGCAAAGGGTTTATTTTATCTTACACTTCCCATTGACATCACTGAGAGAAGTCAGGGCAGGAACTCAAGACAGGAGCTGAAGGAGAGACAACAGAGGAGTGCTGCTTACTGGCTCGTTCCTCTGGCCCGTGTTCAGCCTGCTCTCTTATATAACCCAAGACTTACTTTGTAGCCCAGGTTGGCCTCAAGTTTGTGGTGATCTTTTTGCCTCAACCTCCCAAATACTGGTGCTACAGGTGTGTACTATGAAGCCTGGCTCTGGAGTTTTCCTTGATGGGAAACTTACTACTAATTCAAATCTCTTTTCTTCTTATTAATCTATTCAGGGTTTTCTACTTTCTCATGAGTTAGTCGTGGTAGAATGTCTGTGTTTACTAATAATTTATTTCTTTATTTGAAGTTATCCCATTTCTTTTTTTTCCTTTTTAACTGAATTTTTTGAGAACTTCATACAATATATTTTGACCGTATTTAGATTCCCTCCCCTATCTGTATTTCCTTACTACCCCCCACCAAATTTCCTGTACTCTAACACACACACACACACACACACACACACAAATACACACACAGACACACACATACATACATATAGTTCCTGTACTTTAACATACACACAACACACAGACAGACAGACAGACAGACACACGTATATGTGGGGTTGGGGTTTGTTATCCACTCGCCCCCCGACATGTACACGTAGAGTTGGGGTTTGTTATCCACTTCCCCACATCTATGCTGGGATTTTGTCTGGCTTGAGCTTATGTGGGGCTTGTCTGTACTGTCAACATTGCTGTGAGTTCCTATGAGGAAATGGACCAGCTATTTAGAAAACTTTGTTTTCTTGTGGTTATCTACCATCTCTGGCTCTTACAATCTTTCCAACCCCTCCTCTGTAATGATCCCTGAGCCTTGGGAAGGAGAAGTTTGATATATGTGTCCTATTCAGGAATAAACACTCTGCAGCCTCTTATTCTCTGCATGTTGGCCAGTTGTGGGTTTCTGTGCTAATTGCCATCTGCTGCATAAAGAAGCCTCTTTGATGAGAGTTGAGAGATGCATTAATTTATGGGTACAGCACTAAATCATTAGGAGTCACTTTAATACTATATTTAGCAGGATAGTAGTATTAAGCTCTCCCCTACGGCCTGTGGCCTGTCTAGCCACATGTTCCTAGGCTTGATGTCAATGTCAGGGTCAGGTATGCGCTCCATCTTATGAATCAGAACTTAAGTACAATTAGAAAGTGATTGTTAACAAAATGACTGTTTATTTCTATATGATTTGTATCATGATAGCATCAGAGGTCATATCTTGCCAGGCCAGTTGTTGAAGTCTGCAGGATTCACAGCTTGGTAGGCTCAGGATTATTTTTTTCTTTCATGAGCACACATAGCACCTTCCATCACTATGGAAGCCAGTAGAGATAAAACATTAAGGTGAGTATCATCTTGATTTCTCCTTCTTTGTTCTACTGTCCATAAATGTGTCTTCAGCAAT
This sequence comes from Nannospalax galili, assembly GCF_000622305.1. NCBI lineage: Eukaryota > Metazoa > Chordata > Mammalia > Rodentia > Spalacidae > Nannospalax > Nannospalax galili. Next base: position 4,324,473 of record NW_008345602.1, on the reverse strand, counting down.
AGAATTTTACTATGATGTTTGGTGAGTAACAAGAGCAAGGGCAATGGCCAGTATTGTTTGAGGGTCTACAGGACCCCTGGTCAACAGCTTAAAAAGAGGGAGTCCATTCCTGACATTGTGCTTATCCCATTTCTTGATGTGTAATTGCTTGTAGTAATCTTTTATGATCCTTTACATTTTCTGGTATCAGTTATAATGACTTTTCTTTTTTTGATTTCAAGTTTTTTTATGTTCTTGGTGAGTCTAACTAAAGCTATATAAAGGTTTACCAGTTCTGCTTATCTTTTTAGAAAGTTCTTAGCATCATTTTAATGGTGCCCTTTCTTGCTCGGTGTTTCTATTTCGATCTTATTTCTATTGCTTTGTTAACTTCGGGTTTAGTCTGTTCTTTCCTCCTCCTTGAGGTGTAGTAGTTGATTGTTTCCTTGAGATATTTCTTTCTTGATGTAAGCATTTATTACTATACATTTTCTTGATTTTGTTTAACAACTTGGGCCTGCTGCATTTTTATTTCCATTTGTCCTAACGTATTTTTGAATTTCCTTCTAATTTCTTTTTCAACTGCTTGGTGGGTCAGGACCATGCTGTTTAGCTTTCATATGTTTGTGAATTTTTCAAGACTTCTCTTGTTATTGACTTTCAGTTTTATACTATTGTGACTATAAGATATTTGGCATAACTTCAATTTTCTTCAATGTGTTTGGACTTGTTTTGTGACTTAGCATATGCTCCGTCTTACAGAATGAGTTTTTTTTTTGTTTCTCTATATATTTTTTTGCCCTAATTTCTATTTCAGTTACTGCAAATACAGCTGCCTATCTTCTGGTTTTCATTTGTCTGGAATGTATTTTTCTGCTCCTTTACTTTGAGGCTGTGTGTGTTCTTAAAGTTAACTGTATGTGTTGGTTGGAGGAAACATATATTTGGGTCTCATTTGATTAATCCATTCAACTTCTCTATGGCTTTTCTTTGAAACATTTACAGAATAATATTCATTGGATCATTTTGGAAGCAGACAATGTAAAAAAAGTATATGGACTTGAGAGTTCAGTTAGAATTGAGAGTTGTGTTTTCTTCCTGTCATTAAATATCAGCCATGGCAAAATCCTGTCTTAAAATAATGGAGATGAATCTTTATTGCACAAACTGATTAAAATTGCTACATATATGTCACTTTTCCAACAGGTATGATGATTACAATGCCTATAAATATACATGAAAATTAGACATATAGAGTATAAAAAATTTACTGTACTAATATCAAGAGTCTATAAAGGTAACGTTACGAACTGTTTAACAGTCAGCAGCAGTTAAGCACAATAGTGTATGTTGGCACTCCTCTGCTAAGCCTGAGAGCTTATATATTTAAATGATGACTGCTGTCCCCATGAGAGACATCTGAGACATGAAAAAGCTGTTAAAATATGTACTGTTAGTTTCACAAGCTAAAAAAGCAAACCCAAGTATGATTAAATGAACTACTTTGCTTGGATCAATAAATAGAGTTTCAAGTGTGCTAACAAGGAGAGAAATTGTCAATTGATCATTTTCATTTATTAATGCACGCTAACTTGTCCATGGACTTTAAACAACAAATGCATGAAAATTATGATTGTTTTTTGTTTGAAATTCGCATATGATATCCTTTAGATATTTTCTTCCATCATTCTCTTAGAAGGATGAAATTGAAATAACTTATAAAAGTAAAACTTCTACAATGGGTCGTACCATCAAGTTCTGGAGGACAGACAACCAAGAGCGATGGCAATAGCCAGGATTGTTTGGTGGTCTCTGGGATCCTCCTCCCCCCTTGTCAACTACTCCAAAAGAGGGAGCACATTGCTGGCACTGGACTTTTTGCTTAATAGCCCATGGCGTCTGGTAGGGGCACTGTCCCTCTGTTATAGAATAACTCTATTTAAACTCTTTTTATATATGTATATATTTAAGAAACTTCTGCAGTAGTGGGTTTCCATATGACTTTTTCAAAAGACCTTTAGTGTTTACTTATCCTTCCTATGCTCCCTTCTCTCTGCTGCCGTCCTATCCCTTACCTCACTTAACCTTTCCTAGTCCATTATTCCCCTTTCTGCCTTCACATCACTGCGTTCTGTCTCCCCTGCTATGAAGGCTTCCCCCAGGGCCCCTTACTAATTCTCTGACCTCTATGGATTTTCCAACTGAAGCATACATGTCTAAAGATTAAAAGCTAGCATACTTGTGGTCATCTACCACCTTTGGCTCAGTTTGGCTCAGTTAGTAAGAAACCCCAACCCTACCTGAGGAATCAATGGCTGCTGGAAGCGGGAAATTTAGTCTTTCTAAACGTGACTTTTGGTAAACTCACCAGGCTCCAGTGGATGGAACCACACTGGAGGACACATGGGGACACAATATATAATAGATTGAATTTGATGGGAGGGCTAGAGTAGGGGAGGTGTGAGTAGGGGAGGAAATCTAAATACCATCCAAATATATTGCATGAAAATTGCAAAAATTCAATAAAAAAGCTAGCATCCATGTATGAGAGAGAACATATGATGTTTGCTTTTCTGGGACTGGGGCACCTCACCGGTGATGATTTCCAGTTCCATCCTTTTATCTATGAACTTTATAATTTCATTTTAAAAATAGCTGAATAATACTCCATTGTGTAAATGTACTTTAGTCATCAGTTGATGGACCTCCAGTTGTTTCCAGTTCCTGGCTATTGTGAATAGAATGTCAATGAACATGGATGGTATCTTTGTAGTAGGACATACAGTCCTTTGTATATATGCCCAAGAATAGGATAGCTGGATCTTGTGGTACATATATTTTTACCTTTTTGAGGAACCTCCACACTGATTTCCACAACGACTGCACTAGTTTGTGCTCTCAGCAGCAGTGAATTAGTGTTCCCCTTTCCCCACATCCTTCTCAGTCTCTGTCACTTGTTTTTGAATGGTGGCCATTTCTGACTGGGGTAAGATGAAATCTGAGTAGTTTTAATTTGCATTTCCTTGATGGCTAAGGGTGTTGACAATTAAAAATTCCCTTGATATTTCCATTTCATCTTTTGAGAACTCTCTAATTCCAAGTCCCATTTTTTTATTGGGTTGGATATTTTCTTTTTTGATTTCTTTGTGTATTCTAGATACTAACCCTCAGTTAGATATATAGCTGGTAAAATATTTTTCCCCTTATGTAGGCTGTGTCTTCACTGAAATAAGAGTGTCCTTTGCTGTACAGAAGCCTTCTAGTTTCATGAAGTCCCATTTGCCAGTTGTTGGTCTGAATGTCTGCACTATCAGGGTCCTGTTCAGAAAGTCCTCTCCTGTGCCTAAAAAATTCCAATATAATCCCACTTTTGGAGTTGAGTTTTGTGTGGGGTGAGAAATAAGTTTCAATCTTCTACATGGAGCTATTCAGTTTGGTCAGCACCATTTATTGAAGATGCTGTCTTTTCTCCAATGCATATTTTGGATCCCTTTGTAAAAAATCAGATGGCTGTAAGTGTGTGGACTTAAATCTGAGTCTTCCGTTCTGTTCCACTGATCAGTGTATCAGTTTTTATGCCAGTATCAGTATCATAATGTCTTTATTACTATAGCTCTGTCGTATAATTTGAAATCAGGGATGGTGATGCTTCCACTTTTTCTATTGTTCAGGATTGTTTTGGCTATCCTGGGTTTTTGTGTTTCTATATAAAATTTGAGATTTTGCTTCGATTTCTGAGAAAATTATGTTAAAATTTTAGTGGGGGTTGTGTTGAATTTTAGACTGCTTTTGGTAGTATTGTTCTTTCCACAATATTAAACCTACTGATCCATGATCATGAGAGGTCTTTTCACCCTCTAGTATCTTCTTCAATGTCTTAAAATTTTTATTATATGAATATTTCACTTCTTTGGTTAGATTTATTCTGAGATATTTTTGTTTTCAGGTTATAGTGAAAATGGGATTGTTTTCCTGGTTTCATTCTCAGTATATTGTGTTTGGTATCTAGGAAGGCTACTGATTTTTGCTTGTTAATTTTGTATTCTGTCACTTTGCTGAATGTGTTTATCAGCTCTAGGATTTTTCTGTTGGTCTCTATGGTCTTTTATGTATAGAATCATATCATCTGAAAATACACTCCTACCTCTTCCTTTCCACCTTGTCTCCCCTGTATCTCCTTCACTTGTCTTGTTGCTCTAGCTGAAACTTCAAGCACTATTAGAATCCAGGAGAAAAATACTAGAAAAATTAAAAACTGTAAAGAATGTTTAGAAAAATTTGAATATGTAACACATTAAACAACATACCATTTTATATTAAATTTACTTTATAATTATACAGGCTTACATGTGTCATTGTCTTGCAATATATGACGCAGTTTGAGCATATTCTCTTCCATACCCCACGACCCTCTTATCTGAGAAGACCCTCTTACCCTCCCTCTCCCATTAGTACCCCAGACAGTTTTGCTTCTAATTTTATGCCATCAGTACATATTCAACACTATGTGTCTGTTATATCTGGAACTCACAAGTGAGAAAACTATCCAACATTTGTCACTCTGAAATTTGCCTAATGCCTCTCTAGTTGCATCAGTTTTCCTGCAAGCAACATAAACTTGTTTTTCTTTATGGCTGAAAAAAGTTCCATCGTGTGTATAAAGCACAGTTTCCTCATCCACCACCGGCTCTTGTTTCCGGTGTGGAAGCCATGAGTATAGGGAACCCTTGCCTGGTGCTGTGCTGACTGGTGTGGGGAGAGAAGTGACATGGTCAGAGTGAGAACATTCTACTCACCCTTCCAATGTGAGTTTTCTTTGGTTATGTAGCATCTGCGGATGTCTCAGTCTAATTTCCAAGTTTTGGGATTTTCACAAGAAAATCTGTGAGAAATTCCTAATTAGATTTTTACGGGAGAAATACATTTTGGAATTTTCTCTTTTTAGCCATTTGGTTGATGCCTGTGCTGTAGCTTTTCAACTTTCATTCTTGAACTCTCCTGAGGCTATTTTCTTTTCTTTTG
>NW_008345602.1:4317711-4319457 GCF_000622305.1 Nannospalax galili | reverse complement strand
TTTTTTTTTTTTTTTTTTTTTTTTTTTTTTTTTTTTTTTTTTTTTTCCGTACGAATTAAAGTTTATGTACCATTCAGGGTGTGTATCTTTAGTTCACAATGGAGAGTTGTACAATTTTCCCTAAACAAAAACTTGGAAAAATAAACATCAAAAAACAACCCACACCACAACTCTTATAGCAATATAGTGTTCTGAGAACCATTGTCCATTATGAAATAGCAGCATATAAAAGTTTGCCAGTTTCTGGTTCATTTTTTCCCAGGTGTTTGCTCTTTGTTCTCTTTCTTGTTTGTTTCTTAAGTATCTGCAACCTGCTGAGGTTTCCTCTTGTGAATGTTAGTGACAGGAGCTTGCATTTTATTTCCAGAGCTCACAAGATGCTTCTTTTTAAAAATATTTTATTTGTTATTTTTATTTCATGTGCATGAGTGTTATGCCTGCGTGTAGGTAAGTGCACCCCTGTTGTGCAATGCCTGCGGGAGGACAGAAGAGGCTGTCAGACAGTTGTTAGCTGCCATGTGGGTGCTGGGATTTGAACCCAGGTCTTCTGCAAGAACAGTCAGTGTTCTTAACCCCTGAGCCATCTCTCCAGTCCCACAAGGTACTTCTTGATTGTGCCTCCTCAAATAAGCTGCTAAGTTTAAGACTGAAAGGAAGTAACTGGCCAATCATCTGAGGACCACCTTGTAGGAGACAAAAGAATCAGCAGCTGGAAGACTAAAACAGACCTTACCAAATGGCTGCTTCCGGGTATCCGTACAAGGCAGGAATGGTTCTGTGCTATGAAAGGAAGTGACAGGATGCTCTAATGTTCAGATGTTATGCTTGAACCTCTGGTAAATGCTCATCAGTAGCTACAGTGAGCTCTCAGTGATGTTATGGGAAACTGAGGAAGGGGGGAAGGTTACATACCCTAGTAGGCCTGAGATGAAAACAGATAACTCACACCTTCCCTTTGGGCAGGAAAGGGTGAAGAGGTTGATTAGTGAGATCCTCCAGGGGCAGAGGAAAGAAGGACTGATGGTGAAGTCCTATGGTCTCTACCTCCAGTGAACCTCACTCTACTCCAGCTGTGGAGGATCAAACTACTGGTGAAATAAGGATGCTGTGGGCTTCTTTTTAAGAGGTACCAGGTATTCCGGATCCCTACAACTTTCTTTAAAAAATAATTTATTGAGAATTTCATACATGCATATAAGGTGTTTTGATCAAATCCATGCCCACTCCCTCCCTTCCAACTCCTCCCATATCGACCCATCACTTTTTTTCTGATAATTTCATGTACTCTTTCTTCTTTTTTTAATGGAGCTTTTGGCTACTCTAACATTCCCTCCTCTGAAGAGGTAACCCTAAAATCTTTTAAGGATTAGGTAAAAGTTCCCATTTTTGGCCTTTGGAATGGAGTATGTTGCTAAGAAGCCCAAGGACATTTTGACTTTTAGCCAAGAAACTGGCTACTTTTTTTTTTTTTTTTTTTTAACCCTAACTGCCTAGCCAATTCCTACCCCCTATTCTTATCACACCATCCTCTGAAGAGGTTACCCAACTTGCTGGTAGGGAATCAGGACGCAGACAGCTCTGGCTTCTTCCATGCTGAACAGGCATGCAGGGTGAAGCAACTGGAATATCCTTTCAGTGGGTCTATCTAAAAGACTCCCAAATTGCATAACTCTTATTTGTAGGGAAAGTCCTTGGTCCTTGACTGGTGACTAGGAGATGTGAAGGAGAAGTAAAGGCAAGAGTACT
>NW_008345602.1:4305041-4317678 GCF_000622305.1 Nannospalax galili | reverse complement strand
TAGACAGGGAACTAGAAAAAAGTCAGAACATGGCAATTTTCAAATGTTCATATGAGAGTCCACTGGAATTTCTTGACAAGGCCTTCCTAAAGCATCCCTCTATTGGGTTCCTCCTCATTTTTCTTTTGTCTTCCAAGGCTGGGCTTGAGAGTGATGGATTCAAGACTTGCTTTCAGGCATTTTGATAGCTGTTGGAGTGGTTAGAACCAGTGTCAGTTTCCTCTCAAGGGCTTGTAGATAGGATGAGAAAACAAAAGTAGCCATCATTTTAGAACAATAGCAGGTTGTCTCCCTTAGCTACAGGTGGGCACTACAGTATTGGAGACCAAGATTTGAAGTCTTACATCTGAGCACCACTCTGGTTAGGAACAGAATCATCAATGAGAAATAATTGTCTAAATAAGTTTTTATATGGACTTAAGCCTAATGTCTGGCAAATGTAATCCCTTGAACTCTGAAAGAAATATACTGATAACTTTACTTTTTGGTTATACTTTCCTTTTGGGTGTTTAAGGCCATACAGTTGGCCCAGATAAACCAATTTATTTTTACACTTGAGGTCGTTTGAGGATCTGTTCTTCAGGAGTCACATGGGCTTGGAAGGAGCCCCAACTCCTTTCTTTTACCAGTTCCATCTATGTGAAGATAAGTCAAAGGTCCTGCTTGACCACATCTGGCTTCACTTGGAAGCATGGATGAAATGTTTCCTCTGAGGTGACCCTCCTCTTTGTAGACTGGACACTGGTTCAAGTCCATCTTGTGGGGTCTCCATGGTCTTCCTGAACAAGAGGACAGGTGACTCACTACAGTTACAAGACATTTTGAGAGATGTTCCATAGTCTCCTGGAACTTAGTCGACCTTGGAGGGAAAGAAACAAAAACTGTCCTTTAAGTCCCTCAGACCAGATTTGTATAGGCTTCAAAGTATGGCTGTTAAACATCCAAGAATGTTAGTTCCACCAGTCTGATATTTTAATTATCATGTGCTATATATTGGGTAAAAAACCCAATATTCTTAGATAAACCTTGACTAGATACATATTTTGTTCCTTAAACTAGTTGGCTAACTATGACCTTAGAAAATTTTTTTTTGGATTTTTTTGAGACAGGGTCTCCCTGTAGCCCCAGCTGTCCTGGAACTCGCTATGTGGACCAGGCTGGCCTTGAACTCACAGAGATCCACCTGCCTCTGCCTCCTGAGTGCTGGGATTAAAGGCATGTGCCACCACTCCCAGCTTGACCTTAGAAGTTTTAAGATTATGGGTACATTATTTTGTCTCATCTTTTATCTGTCATAACAAACCCACACAGACCTTCATCACTTGCTTAGGCTTTTTTCATTTGTTGACGGATGTCCCCATTTTTCACTTCAGAATTTTGAATATAAGAGATATATTGGAATTATTCAGTACAGCTATATGGTCTTTATGGATCATATCAGGATAATTAACATTTTGATTCTCTTAAACATCTATCATTACTTCTTTGTTTAGAGCCTAATAGCACTTCTCTTCTAGTTTTATTTATTTATTTTTTGGTCTTTTTGAAACAGGGTCTCCCTGGAGCTTGGAGACTGGAGTCCCAGCTTGCCTGGAACTCACTATGTAGACCAGGCTTGGCCTTGAACTCACAGAGATCCACCTGCTTCTGCTTCCCAAGTGCTGGGACTACAGGCATGTGCTACCACACCTGGCCTCTTCTAGTTCTTTATAAAATATATGTTGTCCTAAACTATAGCTCTCCTGTTGTACTGCAGAATGCTAGAACTTATTTTTCCTGTTGATCCCATTGTTCAACTTTTCTTCATCCCTCATCAATGTACACTTCTTAGTCTCTAGACATCATTGTTCCTTTTCTTTTTATAACATAGCAACTTTTTAGCTTTTGTGTATGAGTAAGAACTTGTGGTATCTCATCGGTGTGTGGCTTATTTGACTTAGCAGTGTCCTCTAAGTTAGTTGTCCTTAGTGTTGACAGAATTTCACTAATTTTTATGCCTGAGTTGAATTCCATTGTTATATATGATGCATTTTTTTATTCATTCATCTATTGATGGATACCTGGGTTGATTCCGAACCTTGAATATTGTGGATATTGTGTGTAATGCTTCAGTGAACATGGGAGTTAAGTAGCTGTTTGATGTGTTACTTTTGTTTTGTTTGGATATATTTCCATAGGTGGGATAGTTTGATTATATGGTGGTACTATTTATAATTTTTTGTGGAACATCTATACAAACTATACTGATTTATATCCTTGCAAACAATGCACGATTTTATCTCTTTTTGCATCCTACCTAACAGTGGTTATCACTTGTCATTTTAATGAAAACCATTATAACTGTTTCTTTTTACTTATGGGTAATTATCAATTTGATTGGACTCTTTCATTTTCAAGTGTTTTTTTATGAACACAAGAGAAAGTTTCAAGTAGTCCTTGGATTTATGAATCTGAAGCACAGAGGATGACTCTGACTTGGACATAAAAATATACGAGTTATTTTCAAACAGATAAGTTATTTCTCTTGTCTGAATGGGGTCACCTAAGAGAACATAGAGTGTGAAAAAGACAGGGCTGTATTTCAACCCTTGAGCAATAAAACATTAATTTTCTAGACAGAAGAGGATGAGCCAGCAAAAGGAGAAAATTATAATATGGACACAAGGGAGAAGAGAATGTCTCAGAAAAGGAAGGCAGATATCAGCAGTGATCAAATGATGTTGGAAGTCGGATGCAGAAGAGGAATAAGAACATTGTGCTGGCTTAGCCAGACAGGGGCCATTGATGACTTTAGCTTTATTTTATTATTTTGTATAGATTATTGTGGTGGAAGATAGTTGAGTGGGTTGAATTATGAGTATTCAGTAAAGGAATGGAGATTATAAACACAAAGCATTTAAATACAGATTGTATTTGAAATGATGTGATAGATTTGAGATTAAAATTATTCAGCGGCAGGACTCTTTCTGGTAATGACATAGACACTATTTTAGAGGAGCTTCCCCTGAAAGAAGCTAGAAACCTGAAAAGTATTTTAATCCTATTAAAGGCATTATAAATCTGTAAGACTCTAGAGATGCCTTAAGTCCACTATCTAGGTAAGAAAGGGTCTGAACAGGGAATGATTACTTTCCTCTCAAGGGATTTGTTTATTTCATTTGCTGATAATGAGATGAACAGAGGTTTCAAGAGATTTATGGAACTCCAGCAAATGACAATTTTTGGTTTGAAACCACACATAGCTAGGACAGAGTCATTGTTGAATAAAGTTTACCAAAAATAGATTAACTGAGCAGAGGCTAAAGTCACTTCCCATTCTCCACCAGAGGGGCTGGCTGGGAGAGAGCTCAATAGGTAAAGTACTTGCCTTGCATGCATGAAGACCCGAGTTTGATCACCAGTCCTTCGTTTTTATATTTTATTTGTGTGTGTGTGTGTGTGTGTGTGTGTGTGTGTGTGTGTGTGTGTGTATGGGATTGTGCATCAGAATGTAGGTGCCAGAAGAGGCCAGAGGCATCAAATCCTCTGAAGCTGAGTCGGATCTGGAGCTGGAATAATGGGAGGTTGTGAGCCACCTAACATGGGTGCTGGGAATGAAACTTAGGTCCTCTGTAAGAGCAGTATGCAATCTTTTTTTTTTTTTTGAGACAAGTTCTCCATATAGCCCTAGCTGGCCTGGAATTTGATATATAGACCAGAAGTATGCAGTCTTAAACACTGAGCCATCTCTCCAACTACATCGTTGGGCGATCTTCAGCCCTCACTTGATTGTGGTGTCTATTTATAGTGATTGCCTTCCAGAAGAAAAGTAAATCCTCTCTATTATGTGAACATATGCAAGAGTTCAAATTATCTCTCAAATTTTAAAATATTTATATTTGTTTTCATGTGTATGAATATTTTGCTTGCATATATATATGTGTACAACATGTGTGCAATGCCCATGGAGGTCAGAAGAAGGTGTCAGATTCCTGTGAAACTGGAGTTACAGACTGTTAGCCCCTCCATGTGGGTGCTGGGAATTGATCCCAGATCCTCTGTCAAAACAGCAAGTGCTCTTAGCCACTGAGCCATTTCTCCAGTCCCCACATTTCTCAGTTTTTAAAGTAATATTCAAACTGTCAGCAAGTCAATCATAAACCATAAAAGTAGATAAGCAAGACTTACTTAGAGATCAAAGCAAGCAGTAGACAATAGAAATAGACACTTGGGGCATTCAGAGATGGGAATTACCGCACACAGACTTTAATCATTACCAATAAAGTAAAGATAAGATTTAAAATGTCAGCAAAAAAATTGGCCAAATAATCCAATGGAAATTGTAAGTCTAAATACAGTGGGTGGATTTAATATCAATTTAAGATCAAACAAAAAGGCTTTAAATGATCTGGAAGATAGTTTAGAAAGATCCATCCAGATAAAATAGAGATAAAAAGATGGAAACAAATGGGAGATTGAGAGTCATGTGGAATATGGTGAAAAGATATCATTGAATTTGGAACTCTAAAGGAAGAGAGAAAGAATGCAGAAGTAATGTTTAAAGAAATACTGGATGGGAACTTTCTAAAACAAATGAAAGACATGAAGTCACAGGCTCAAGAAATATGAACACTAAGCAGCACAAGTAGAAATGAAAACAACATCTTACCACATGCGAGAAAAGCTGCTGTGAAAACCATCCATAAATAAAAACCTTTAGCAAATTGATAGGCTGAGTCTGGAGAATAAGAAAGGCCAAGTCTGCCCAGGCTATGGAGCAATTCAAGGCAAGTCAAGGGCAACTTAGTATGACCTTGCCTCAAAATTTAAAAACAAAAAAGGGGTAGGGGTATGGATATAGCTCAGTGGTAGAATGCTTGCTTAGAATTTCATGGAGCTTTAGATTCAATCCCTATTACTGCCAAAAGACACAAACTAATTAACATACAAAAAGAGAAAAAGTAGAGGCAAAGGAAAAAAGTCTTTTCCGTTGAAGGAGAACAGCAATCCAGATGGTGCTGTCTCCACAGAACTGCTTAAAATTCAAGGAAAATGGAATGATCTTTTCAAAGTGCTGAAAAGGAAATATTTGCCAACTTCTAAGTTTGTATTAGAAATGCCTTTCTAAACCAAAAGGAAAAATATGACAAAATATGTCATTTATTTAATTAATACTGTATAGAAGAACAAAGCAAAGCTTTTCCTGCCCCAGTATGGTAAGAACACTTAACATGACATCTAACCTCTTGAGAAATTTTGAGTACATATAGTATTGTTAGCTACAGGCTCAGTGTTGTACAGCAGATGGTTAGGTTTCAATAATAAGATGAGTAAATTATAAGGAATACCAACTCCAGGTTTCCCTCTCCTTCCTGTCCTAGAATTCACTGTTCTATTTTGTTGTTTGCTTCTAGGAGATAGATGACTCGTGAAAGAAATCATGCAGGACTTCCCTCTTTAAAAATTGACATATATTAATAATTTTTTTGGTGCACATGTGTACCATGGATGTCATGGCACATGTGTGGAAGTCAGAGGACAACTTGAGGGAATGGTTCTCTCCTTCCACCATGTGGACTGAACTCAAGTCAGCAACCTTGGTGGAAAGTGCCTTTACCTACTGAGTCATCTCACTGGCCTGACTTCTCCTTCTTTGGTTTATTTCAGTTAGTGGAAAGTACCCCAGGTTCATTCACATGATTGCATATGGCAGGATTTCCTTCTTTTTAAAGCTGAATAACATTTCATTTTTACCATTGAATCTCGTTTTCTTTATTTCTACATCCATTCATGGATATGTGAGTCATTTCTATATCTTGGTTACTATGAAAAATGCTGCAGTGAATGTGGGTCTCTTCAAGATGCTTATTTCAATTCTTTTGATTTCAGAAGTGGACTTGCTGGAACACATAATAGTTAATTTTGAAAAGAATCTGTATTCCAAAATATCTGCTTCAACAACAACAAGAATAACATCAACAATATCAACAACAAATACAGAACCATCAAGTGTACAGGATTCTAGTTTCTCCACATTATCACTAATATTTTTTATTCTTTAATTTTTTGGATTTATTTTTATGTGTATGAGTACCTGCATGTGTGTAAGTGCATTTGTGTTGTGCAGTTCCTGTGGTGGCCAGAAAAGGGTGCCAGATCCCCTGGAACTGGAGTTACAGGTGGTTGTGAGCCATGTGGGTTCTGGGACTTGAACCTGGTCCTCTTCAGGAACAGCCAAGTGCTCTTAACCACTGAGTCATCTCTCCAACCCCCTTAATATTATTTTTATAATGGCCAACTTAACAGATATGAGGTGGTATCTCATTGTGGTTTTGGTTTCTATTTCCCTAATGGCTAGTAATACTGAGTGCATTTCCATCATACCTCTAGGCCATTTGTATATTTTTTTGGAGAAGTGTCTGTTTAAGTCCTGTGCTCATTGCAATCAGATTATCATTGTTATTTGTTAATTTATTACTATTAAATGTAGGAGTTCCTTGACTATCAGCAAATATTTTCTCCCATCTCATAGGTTTCCTTTGCCTCCTGTTCCCCTTTCCTCTGCTGTGCAGAGCTTCTTAGTTTGATGTAGTCCTACTGGTCTAGTTTCATGTTTCACTTTTGTTCTTTATACTTTTGATAAGTTTTTAATCATTGCCAGCACCAATATTGTACAGATTTTCCTTAGGTTTTATATCTGTATTCATTGAATATTTAATTTATTTGAGCTGTTTTGATTTATAGTATATGTCCAATGCCCTTATTTTGCATGTTGACACAGTTTTCTAAGCATTGTTTATTGAAGAGATGTTGTATATTCTTGGCACCCTTGGGTGTATTTTAGACTTTCTCTTCTGTTTCATTTTATATGTTACTGTCACATTGTTTTGATTATTATTGTTTTGTAATAGATTTTCAAACCATCAGTTTTATTCTTGCTTAAGATTTGTGGTGCTATATGAATTTTAGGATTTTGTTCTATTTCTTTAAGGAAAATGCTGTGCAATTTTGATAGAAGTGCGTTGAATCTATATATTGCTTTTGGGTGATATGAATTATCCTTGTATCTCAGGGATACATCTCACTTGGTCATGCTGTATGATCTCTTTAATGTCTTGTTAAGTTCAGTTTGCTAGTATTTGTTGAAGAATCTGAGTTTAAATATTTACATATGTTTAATACATATAAAGTAGATACAGACACACTTTAAACATGTAGTATAGGAAGTATATTTAAAATGTTATAATAGGGAAAAATTAAAATAGAAACTCAAGAATGCATTGTGGTCTCTAGGGTAATCAGCAAAACAACAGCAAAGGGATACATAACAAGATAATGTAAAGGAAAAATGCAGTACAAACAACCCAATTTAAAGGAAGGTATCAAAGGATGGAGAATGTGACGAGAAGGGTTAATGAAATACAAGTAGAAAAAGTTCTTTTACAGCAAAAGCCCTAGTACACATACAGAAGGATTCTCATAAGAATAAAATGTTTCTTTACAAAACTATTATATGCTTATATGCACCAAATAACTTGGCATTATATATATAAAGCAAATACCCTACAAAATTAAAGATAACCCAATCCTCTAGTATACTGGGAAATTCTAAATATTCTTTTTCCCAATAAATGTTAGAACAACTAGACAAAAATTCAGTATAGATGGAAAAGATGTGAATGATATTTTGAAAAATGAGACACATGGGGTCGGGGAGATGGCTCAGTGGTTAAGAGCACTGGATGCTCTTCCAGAGGACCTGGATTCCATTCCCAGCACCCACATGGTGGCTAACAATCATCTGTAACTTCAGTTCCAGGGGATCTGGTACACTTAATACATACAGACAAAATACTCTATATATATATATATATATATAATGAAAATAAATAAGTAGGGGCTGGAGAGATGGCTCAGCAGTTAAGAGCAGTGATAGTTCTTGCAGAAGACCTGGGTTCAAATCCAAGCACCCACATGGCGGTTAACATCCATCCACAACTCTAATTCCAAGGGATTTGATGCCTTCTTCTGTCCTCTGCAGGCATTGCATGACATGGGTGTACTTACACACATGCAGGGATAACACTCATACACATAAAATAAAGTAAACAAAGTTAAAAAAGAAAAATGAGCTGGGTGTGGTGGCGCATGCCTTTAATCCCAGCACTTGGGAGGAAGAGGCAGGAGGATCTCTGTGAGTTCAAGGCCAGCCTGGTCTACATAATGAGTTCCAGGACAGCTGGGGCTACAGGGAGACCCTGTCTCAAAAAGACCAAAAAAAAAAAAGAAAGAAAAAAAAAAGGAAAAATGAGACACAGTAGGTACATACATCATACTGCACCCCACAGCTCCAATACCTACATTTTCCTTAATGCTCACAAAACTTAATCAAACTGAACATATTCTGTACCATGAAATTAGCTAATTTCAACCGAGTCAAAGGATTAAAATGATATGAACTGTTTATTTAACCCAGTAGAAAGAGGTCAGTAAGAAGAGATAGTTAGAAAATCCCTTATGTATGAAAGTCAAGATCTGTAATTGCCAATAATTCATGGGCCAAAGAAGAAATCACAGTGTAAATAAAAAAAATTGAGTTGAAGGAAGAAAAATTTGATGTATCACCACACGCAAATATATATGTATTTTAAACATTTTAGTTATTATTTTTATTTTATTATATGTATGAATATATTGCCTGCATGTAGGTTGGTGCGCCCATGTTGTGCAATGCCTGCAGAGATCAGAAGAGGATGTCAGATCCCCAGATCCCCTGGAACTGGAGTTACGGATGGTTGTTAGCCACCATGTGGGTGCTGGGAATTGAACCCAGGTCCTCTGGAAGAGCGTCCAATGCTCTTAACCGCTGTGCCATCTCTCCAGCCCCATATGCAAACATATTAAATATACACATGAAGGAAATTTCTGTTCTTAAGTGCGTGTACTAGAGAAAAAGAAAAAAGTCTATGATAGATTCTGTCTCAAGAAGTTAGGGAAAAAGAACAATAAATTAAACTCAAAGGCAGTTTAAGAAAAATAATATTCCTACTGTACAACTTAAAGTGATTTCTCTGTAAAGAGCAATTAGCAAAAACTGAGTCTGATGGATGATGCCTGTAATTCCAGTTTGCAGAAGGTTGAGGTGGGAGGATTTCTATGAGTTTGTGACCAGAGGGCTACATTACGTGACTCTCTCTAAAAAACCAGAAAAGAGAAAAAAAAATTTGGCACTGTAAGATTGGAGAGGTACTGGTGTGAAAATTGAGATTTTACTTTGTATCCTGTAGATATTAAAGATATAAAAATATAATGAAGAACTTCATGCAATATTTGAAACTTGGATAAACATGTTACTAAGGTACCTAATTACCAAATTTAGAGGAAATGGAAAACTACTAGAAAAATGTAACTTACTTAAATAAGAAAACTTCTGAAGAATTCTACAGCAATTAAAAAAAAAGGATCAGTAATTAAAAACCGCCATGCAAATGCAATGCCAGGCTCAAACTGCTTCTTTGATAAGTTTCACTGCGTATGCAATAAAGAAACAATAGTAGCTTCATACCTTTTAGTGACCAGAAAAGGGAGGGAAGCAGTCTAGCTCTGCTTTCTTAAAAATCAAGTATCAGTTCATTTACCAATTTAAGCCTATTTTGTAATTTAAACTTATTTTTTCAGAAGTCATTAAAATATGATGTATTTCAAATATCTAAAGTTCCTTTCAATTCTGTTTCTTTGAATTTGCCAAAGTAATTATTTCTCTTCAAGTCAATTAGAAGATTAATAACCTAGGTTTTTCCTATGTTCATCATTAAACTACGGTTTTTGAACAAGTCATAAAAGAATTTACCAAGTAGTCGTTACATGACCATTGAAGGTTCAATGACCAGCGTCATTAATAATGAATGCAGTTTTAGGTAGGGTCATTCATAGTAACTTGTTTACTTCATTGCTTAAATGAAGAAAGATACCAATGTTAGAAGCCTTCCTTCCTTAGCAAACCTATATAAAATTGTGAGGTGTTCTGTTTTTGAACAATGTTAAAGATATCCTTGATTTATAAATTTAGAGACTGCTTCTGGAAGATTCTTAAATGAGCGCTGTGACAACAGTCCATGTGCATGCATGCTGGCTTCAAGTGTAATGTTACCAGACTGTATGATATCAACTAGAACACTCCATTGTCTTTATATTAATGAATAATGGTGGTGAGATATTTTTACCAAAGGAGACCCTGTTCTCTATATCTTATGAAATTAAAGGGCCTTTACTAAAAATGAGGAAAATATTGATGTAGATATATGTAACAAAAACATAGATCGAAGGGAAATACTAATCAATAGATAAGGCACTAATTTGCTCATTCTGTTTTCCAAACATGTCTTTTTTTTAAAGCCATC
Organism: Nannospalax galili; assembly: GCF_000622305.1. Classification (NCBI taxonomy): domain Eukaryota; kingdom Metazoa; phylum Chordata; class Mammalia; order Rodentia; family Spalacidae; genus Nannospalax; species Nannospalax galili. The sequence goes on along the minus strand of NW_008345602.1, from coordinate 4,307,299 downwards.
ATCATGAACTACAGACCTAACTGCATCATTAAGAGGTTATATAAAATCAGGGACACCTTACCCAAGAGTCAGCCAGAGAAAACAAAAAGAATATTATGAACAGGCAGCTTGGCCCTGAAGTTCAAGTTCAGGAATATGACCAAAGAGGGTGCTCATTTGTTTCTGTCATGCATACAATCTCTTATTTAAAAATAATCTTCAAAACAGAGTAGAACGCTTTCAGTTCTAGTCAGTGGCTTTGAGCTTGTGAGTAGTAAACTTTCACCTTACAATGCCAGCTCCTTTCAAAGGCAGGTTCATATTTCCAACCCAGAGAGACTTTACAGTTTTCACAACCGATCTTCACTACAGCATGGTGTATAAAGACTCTCCTTTCTCTGGTCACAACCTGCTTTCACTGTAATTAAAGAGATAGTCTTGGTTTTCACCCACACAAAATAACTTGGAGATCGATGGAGCATAGTTTGCTAAGTGAGTTTTACAGTGGATACAGCAGTAAATTCAGTGGCAGTTTGGCAGATAATCTGGAGAGTTTCTGAGTTTCTAATTTTTTAAAATTTATTTTTTATTTATGTGTATGAGCGTATTGCCTCATTGTAGGTAGATGGACCCAAGTTGTGCAATGACCACGAAGGTCAGAAGATGGCGTCAGATACCCTGGAACTGGAGTTACATGTGGTTGTTAGCTGAAATGTGGGTGCGGGGAATTGAACCTGAGTCTTCTGCAAGAGCGACCAGTGCTCTTAACTACTGAGCTATCCCTCCAGTCCTGGAGTTTCTAATTTTTATCTTCCCTGTTGGAAGTTTCTTAGCTCAGGGCTGATACCTGAAGACTTGCAAATCTGGACAATACAGGGCAAATGCTGTTTTATAGGGCATCAGTCAACTTATATACAGAGGAGTAGGAGGGCAGTGTAGAGTGTGTGCTCAGCAGTCCCCTCCCAGCCAGCTTCTCTGCCCATGTCACCTATCTGTGATCAGTTGGCTTGACACTATGTCCTCTGGGGGTTTAGGGTGTTGCTTACTCAGACTCTCAGGAACCCTGGCTTGGGGGCTTTTGGTTCCCTCATGAAGCACGAAGCAGCATTCTTGTAACAGTGAGTTTAAATCGCTTCTTAAACCCCACTTAATCTAGTAACATTGACCTGATAAGGATACTACAGGAAAATAAAACTGTGCTGATTCAGTGTTCACAAACCAGCCAATGGACTTCACTGCATGAAAGAACAAAGGAGAAAAATAATGAGATCATCTCCGGGGATGAAGAAAGCACATGTAAAATTTGACATCATTTATGATAAGAAAAACTTTGCAAACTAAGGACAGAAAGAAACTATTTTGGTAGATTACCCACAAATAATCTTGAGCAAAAGTTATACTTAATGTAAAAGGACTTCTTCCTTAAATTATTAAGATGAATAAGAGAATTTAGCAAGACTGCTAAAATAAGGTCAATGTTACATATTGTATTATTTGTACATTAAGACAAATTAATTACATATTGAATATGACAGTAACAATTAGTTAGCAAATAAATATTGTTTTAAAAAAATCCCTGTCTAGAATATACTAATGAAAACTTGTGATCATTCAATGAACTGCAAATAACAGGGAACTTCAAAGAGGATCTAAATAAATGAAGGAATGTGTATCACATTTCTCAAGTAGAAAAACAACACTTCTACCCTAAATGATATGAAATCCCTGCCAACATGTCAGGCCGTGTGTATTGTCTGTTTGTAGATTTTAAGGAGTATGTGGAACTGTAAAGTTTCAAGACTACCGAAGACAATCTTGAAAAATAACATGGAAGGATGGTCTCTAGACAGATCAGTTTATTATATAGCCACAGTAACAAGGAAGTGTGATATGGTTCAGGGTAGATTTACACCACTGGAGCAGATGAGGACACTCAGGAACTACATATATGTAGTCATTCAATTTATAATAGAGCCAATACTATAGAATAATACAGAAAAGATTGTTTTCAGTAACTGATATTTTTACATGAAAAAAATGCAAATTTGCTTTTTAGATGAATTAAAAGTCTTAAATTGGGATGGTAAAGTATAAAAGCAACTTCAAGTTGACATAGTGAAGGTGGTCAAGATGTCATACCATGCAACTTACCATACAGGCATAAAATCGTTGGTTCAGATTTTCTTTCTTTCTTTCTCTTTCTTTCTTTCTTTCTTTCTTTCTTTCTTTCTTTCTTTCTTTCTTTCTTTCTTTCTTTCTTTCTTCTTTCTTTATCTCTC
>NW_008345602.1:4283927-4305026 GCF_000622305.1 Nannospalax galili | reverse complement strand
TCCTTCCTTCCTTCCTTCCTTCCTTCCTTCCTTCCTTCCTTCCTTTCTGTTCATTAGTTAGATGGAACTTTGTTTCTTCATTTAAAACTATATATTTTAGCTGGGCATGGTGGAGCATGCCTTTAATTTCAACACTTGGGAGGCAGAAGCAGGTGGATCTCTGTGAGTTCAAGGCCAGCCTGGTCTACATAGTGAGTTTCAGGTCAGCTGGAATTACAGGAGACCCTGTCTCAAAGAAGACCAAAAAATTATAAATTTTATTTTTTTCAATGGGGCATGTCTTCCTCATAAGATTTATATTCATGCATCTCCATTAGTTTTTTGAAGCTTACCAACATTTCTATGTGACCCTTAAAAGAGATGTTCTCATGTGTGCCTAGGCCGTTTCCTCAGCTAACTCTATCTTACTGATATTATCTAGAATTTCATTTGTAGTCTATTACAGATCTACTTCTTCATTTGCTCTCTAAAGCTACCTGGGTTTTACATCTCACTAAGAATTTGGCACCTCATTACTTCCTATGGCTTTCATATGTCTGAATGTACGTTTTATAGAAAGTTTTTGAAGGCTGTGTTCCTGGATGTGTTTTGCTTATTCTTACATTTAAATGGCAATTTGATTGTTAAATATCTGTTTCTTTAACACTTTAAAACTATTTCTCCATTGATTTCTTGAACATAGAGTTAGGAATAAGAGGTGGTTCACAATCTGATTTTTGTTCTTTTACAAGTGATGTTTTTTTTTTCTAGAAGATTTTTTTAATATTTTTGATTTGTCTTTAGTCTTAAAACTCACCTCTGTATAGAGGTGTACTTTTGTTATAGCTCCTGTTTGGCATTATGAGAATCTTTTAGACTTTCTATTCTTTTGTCTTCTTGTACTCCCAAGAAATTATCTCCATTATTCCTTAAAAGCATTTTTAAAAGATTTATTTTGCTTTTTAAATTATGTGCATTTGTCTATAGCCATACCACCCTGAACATACCCTAGCTTGTCTAATTGTGTGTGTGTGTGTGTGTGTGTGTGTGTGTGTGTGTGTCTGTCTGTCTGTCTGTCTGTCTGTGAGTGCAGTTACCTGCAGAGGCCAGAGGAGGGTGTTGGTTCCCTTGGAGCTGGAGTTACAGATAATTGTGAGCTGCCCCACATGGGTGTTGGGAACTAAATTCCAGTCCTCTGAAGTGCAGTACATACTGTTATCTGCTGAGCCAACCCTCCCACCACTCCAGTGCCCCTTCAAATGTTTTCCCTTCTTTGTTCTTTGTCTCTGGGAGTCCAGCTACCGACATATAGGCAGGTTTTCCACTGTCTCATTTCTAAGATACTCTGTTCCACCTCCTAGTTCTTCATTCTCTCTTCCTGCCTCTTGGGAGCGTTGCTCAATTTGTAAGTTACACATTTACTCAACAGCTGTCTCTATGAGTTCATATTTCCCTGGAGTTTTAAGATAACTTGTCCGATCATTTGTTGGATGATATGTAGTTGGAGAGAGTTAAGTAAAATGACGAGGTTGAATCCCAGGGCAGAGACTCACGTAGAACAGAGCCAGCGATGGAAAGCCTTGCTTGCATTCTTCTCATCAGGTAACTTCTTGTCCCAGATTTCCCTTCAAACTCTGTGGGCAGACAGAGCTTGGAGGAAGAAGCCTCTCTAAGTTGTAACCAAAAGCCCTAGGTGACTGGAGAGAGGCTGTGTTCTGCTTCCATTTCCCAGGTCACCATACTTACCAGGGACATCCCTTTAAAGAAATTAGGTTTGAAAAAAATGCCATAACGAAACCTATAATTTGGATGCTAATAAAAAATAGATTAAAAACATACTTCAACAAATACCTTGGTGGGTGGTGTTCATATGTGATTCATCTGGAGGCTATACCTTGCAAGGAAATCTGAATTTTAACTATGTTGCTTTAATTCTTTGAATACTTCTCTATGATGTTTTGTTTTTGGGAGGAGTACTAATAAACTTTAAAAATAAAAAAGTACTCTAATAAAGCCAGGTACAGTGATGCTTGCCTGAAATACAGAAACTGGGAGGCTAAAATAGGATAATAGTGAATTCAAGACCAGCCTGGATTACATGCCAGTTTCTTGGCAGTTTGGGCTAAGTAATGAGATCTTTCTCAAACAACAATTAAATAACAACAGCAGCAAAAGCTACTGCACCACTTGAAACTTTTAAAACAAGAAGCATTTCAACATATATACGTTCCTAGAATCTTCCAAGCCAGGTGCAATGAGATTACTCTTGTTTTCATTTTATTGGTGTGTGTGTGTGTGTGTGATCATACATATGGGGGTCAGAGGTTAACCCTGGATGTTGTTCTTCAAGCACTGTCTATTTTGTCTTTTGGGACAGGGTGTTTCACTGGCCTGGAGCCTGCTGATTAGGCTAGGCTGAATGACCAGTGAGCCACAAGGATCCTCCCGTCTTGCCTCCCTAGTGCTGGAATTACAAGTGCATGCTGCCAGATCTGATGTTTTTATGTGGGTTCTGGGGATCAAGCTCAGGTTCTTGTACTTTCATGCCAAGCACTGTACTGAATGATCCCTCTCCTGAGCCCAAGGGCAATTCTTTAACCATAATCTGAATGAGTATAAGTTGTGAAGTTTTTGTATGGTGCAATAAAACAATCTTTCTAGGAAAGAACATCTTTGAATATATTATTTTTCCAGTCATGTTTCCAAGGCTGTAGCTGTATAGTATGCAGCATGGGATGTATGTTTAAGTTGCTGGAAGGTGTATGATTTTGTCCGATGTGTAACTCTTGGTATTTAGGAGACCACAGACCTATTCTTGACAGGCTACTCTAGACTACCAGATGCACAACAGGCAGTTTAGGTCTTTTATAAAGATAGCTTTTGGTTCCAGCTATCATTTTCTACATTTGAAGGTCATCTACATGATAAGTAAAAAAGCATTATATTTCTAGAAATGTAGAAGTCAACTTTCCAAATAGACTTAACCACAAAACTCAACTCCAATAATAGTCACAACAATAAAGACACAAACACCAAGTACTCAAAATTCCAGGAATGGCATGTGTAGTGGTTTATCTGAAACCACCTGCCAAGGTCTCTTATTAAGTCCCCAAGGCCTGTGGCCCAAGATCATAGGTTCTAATGTGCAGAGTCTTAGATGTGTATACATCTTTCTTCCGCCTTTCAAGGAAGAGCTGGAGCAGGCTGCTCTTCATTCTCTGTGCTGCTTGGCCCTGGTGCCTCCTCTCCGTGATATTCTGTCATGCAATTTGACCTGCTTGGCCTAGCCAGGGAGACCTAGAGAGGTGTCGAAGCCACATTGGGCAGTGTGGCTTAGTGGAGTCACTATTTGACAAAGATGTTATCCGACTTCCCTGAAGAATAATTCCTAAGACTTCTAGGAAATCCATAGGTCCAAGTCCTTTACAAAAATTACTAAAATATGACTTTGTAAAAGTCAGACACTGTTTTTGTCAGGGGTTGACAGACCTTTTCTGTGAAGGGCTAGGTAGTTTTATTCCTGTGTTGTGGGCTAAGCCACAGTATGGCTAGACTCTGGTATTACAACAAAGGCATGCATAGTCAGCATGGGAAAGCATAGATGACGCTGTGTTACAGTCAAATATCCCTCACACAGTGAGAGCAGGGGCTAAATTCGGCCACAGACCAGAGTTGCTTAGTTGGCTTTTTATCTGTGAGATCCTTGGGGAGCCCCTAGGCAGCTCCTGCTTCTAACAATGTGTTAGATTTCCGTTAGAAAATGAAGATGAATATTTTGGTGTTAAATAAACCATATATGGAAGTAATTATACATGGTAACTGATATCCAGAAAGAACTCAAGTGCCTTTGGAGACTCAATTGTCCTTCTATAACTTAGGCAAATCCAATCTTCAGGTGAAAGCAAAACTACCTTTTTTCTTTTCTTCCTGGCTACCTACTCCTAAAGGAAAGGTATTTGCATGAGTTGATGGTCAATGTCTATGAAAATTGTGGCTAAATGTCCCTTGAAATATGGGAGAAGCAGGGGAGAGGAGACCTGGGAAACAGGCAGGATAGTGTGACTGGACATCGGTAAATGGCCTCTTTTAGAATATATAATGATTGTGTATACAGCCACTTGACTTGGGGAATATTTTTAAGTTACTCTGATCTGAGGAGTACAGGTTGCTGGTTCTTAGGAAAAACCCTTAGCCAAGAATTAGCCACAGGAAGGCAAGGAGAAGGGAAACTGCTATGGCTAGTAGTGACTGCCAACTTGACAGGATCCAGAACCATGTGGGAGACAACCCTCCAGGCCTGCTTGTGAGGGGTTCCCTAGATTAGATTAGTCACAGGTGACGCCTGTGAGAGAGTATCCAAATGAGTTTAGTTGAGGTGGAAAGACCCAGCCTAAACGTGGTTGGCACTGTTGCTCAGGCTGTGGTCCCGGACCGAATGAAAAGAAGAAAATGAGCTGAGCACTAGCCTTCATGTCCTGTGACCTGACGTGAATGCAGTGTGACCAGCTGCCCCAAGCTCCTGCCTGTATCACTTTCCTACCACAATGAACTGTACCCTGGAATTGTGAACTAAAATAGACCCCTTCTTCATTAAATTGCTTTTATCAGGTATTTTGTCACAGCAATGAGAAGTAACTAATACAGAAAATTTCTAGAAGGCTTGATCTGTGAGGCTATAGAATTTCCCCAAAGGGAGCTTAGGATACAATAGTGTTGAGTGTTTAGAGTGTATAGCATGCAAGTGGGTGACTGTGAGAGTTCTGCTGTCCTGGCCTCAAACCCTTCCTCATACCAAGGCCTGCCCACAGAAAGGGAACTGCCAGCTTTTGTGGACTGATTTTTGGTTTTGGTTGATTTACCTGACAGAATTCAGAAATCATTTCTTATATATCTGGTGAGCATTTTCCTTTAAAAATAGTAAATAATAGTGACAGCTATCTTGCCACACTTTCATATTCAGCACAGTTTAGTTTTAGGGAGAGATTAGAAAGCTGCCTTAAAGTCATGTGTTTCATATACACCCAGACATTGACATTTAAGTGACAGAAAGTAGAATCCTTCTGGGAGACAGATCAGTGGGTAAAGTGCTTGCTGCTCAAGCTATGAGAACCCGAGTTCAGATCTGCAGCACCCAGGTAAAAGCTGGAGATGGCAGTGCACATCTGTGATGGCTGCCTTCAATGTAGAATTATCGGGAAGGGAGTCTCAACAAGGAATTTTATAGATTGGGTTGGTCTGTGGGCATGCCTGTGAGGGATTTTCTCATTTGGACAATTAGGTGGAAGATCCATCCTGATCTTGAGAGCACCATTTCATGGGCTGGACCCTGGACTGAATGCAAAGGAGGGTGAGCTGTGCTCATGAAGTCATTGCACCCTGATCTTGACAGCTGATGCAATGTGTTGAGTTCTCTCATGCTCCTGCTGATGTAATTTCCCTGCCTTTGTTAGGGTATTTTATCATAGCAACATGAAAAGAAACTAAGATGGGTTTTGTAACCCCAGCATGGGGGAGCAGAAAAAAAACACATCCCAGGGGTTTGTTGGCCAGTCAGAGTAGTCAGTTGGTGAGTTTCCAGGTTCAATGGAGAGAGACCCTGTCTCAAACATGTAAGGTGGAGAGCAGTAGAGGAAGATAACTAGGTTGGCCTCTGGCCTTGCTCATGCACAGGTAATCACACTGTCACACATGTATGTAACACTAAGAATATACATGTTGGGTTGGAGGTGCAGCTCTGTGATAGAGTGCTTAGCTTAGCATGCCCTGGTTTCAATCTCCAGCTCTTCAAAAATTAAAACAAGAACCTACACAGCAGTGTTGTCTTAGTTTGTTCTTCATTGCTGTGACAAAACACTCTGACCAGTACCAACTTGGGGAAGAAAGAGTTTATTTGTCTTACATCTCCCAGGTCACACACAGTTCATCAGGGAGCCCAAGGTAGGAACTCAGGGCAGGAACCTGGAGGCAGGAGCTGGAGCACAGGCCGTGGAGGAACGCTGCTTACTGGCTTGCTCCCCTGGCCCCTGTTCAGTCTGCTTTCTTATGCAACACAGGCCCACCTGCCCAGGGGTGGCACCACCCACAGTGGGCTGGGCCCTCCCACATCACTCATCAAGAAGATGCCCCTCAGACATGGCCACAGGCCAGTCCAATAGAGGCAATTCCCCGATTGAGGCTCCCTCAACCCAGGTGTGTCAAGTTGACACTAAAGCTATCCAGCACAAGTGTGTAAAGTTATAGAAATTTAAAACGGAAAAATGCAGACAACAAACAATTTTTCTTCATATATTTTCCTGCAGCTAAATTGTACACCTACCATTACATAGTTGAAGCTGATGTTATGGAAGCCAGGACTCTTAAGTGGTTAGTAATGAGCCTGAGTGAGAGGAAGGAGAGTGAAGCTAAAAAGCAATCACAACCACTTTCTGATCTGGAATGTTCCTTCCAGGTAATGTTGCCTGCAGGAACTAGGCCCAATGATTCCTTTTCTGATGATCCTGCTAGGCTTGTTTCTTGTGTACCCCTGTCAGCTTGTCTACCACCCTGTATCAGGGTGGCTTAGCTACAGAAACCATTCATAATATCTTTTTTCCCCCAGAACATTCTCTGAGCTCTGCGTTTCTTGTGTCTCTGTATATGTATTACACTTCAAACCTGCCAGCATCTTGTTTCCCTCTTTACTAAGAGACACAGCTCTTTCCGACGTTCAGTGAAATAATATAGTTGGCATCAGACTTTCTGGAATGAGGTGAAAGGAGAGATGGACTCTGGGTGCTCAGAATGACTTATTTTGATTATGCCAAGCTGTGAGAAGCATTTTCATTGGCTGACTTGTTTCTTACATCCCCTTTGAGAGCTGTAGAGGTGGCAAAGCATGGGGGGTAGAAGCATGGTATTCATCATTGGACAGACTTGGATCCTGGTTCAGCAATGACAAACACTGGCTATTTAATTACTAGACCAAGTTCCTGTACTAAGTAATCATTTTTCTCTCACTCCTTTTGAAAATAGGACACTAGGACACTTCACTATCCATTCCGATACTGTTTCTCAATCACCGACTTAAGGTGGTATAGGCAGTGACTAAGTTCTCTCAGAGCTTGCGAGCAACACCTCTTTAAAGAGGTTAGTAATATAATAAGGAACTAAGGCATCAACTTCCACTCAGTCAGTGCTGACTGTGATGTAGAGAATGGTTGAACAATAACAGGAGGATCCTGGGTCCCTGAGTGATCACATGGAATAGAGCTGTTCCCTCTCTCAGTCTAGTGTAGGTTCCCTCTCCCTCTCCCTCTCCCTCTCCTTCTCCCTCGTTATTGCAGATGCAATATGACCAGCTGTTTCAATTTCTTGCTACCCCGACTTTCCTGCTATGCACTGACTCCTGGAACTGTGAGCTAAAACAAGCAAAAATAAACCCTTCCTCCCTTAGGTTGCTTTTGTCAGGTATTTTTATTGAAGCAAGGAGAAAAGTAACTAAGACAGACAAGAGGTTTATGAAAAGTGATACCTTTAATTTTAAGACTAGTACAACCTCAGCAGAAGTAAGCAAAGTTGATCACAATGACTAGAGACCCAGCAGATGAGACTTTCATTGCCAAAAGAAGACTGTCCCGGGAAACTGGAGAGGGCAGGTTGCTGCAGTCATTGCTCATCTACTGGAGGTATTCTTTGAAATAATTGATGAGTAAGGATTTGAAATAACATGCATCCATAGTCTCTGAATCTGGTAGGCATTTAACCTAGGGTTTCCAGCTTATCATGTCCTAGTTCCTGTTTCTTTGAGATCTACATTATTGCAAATAACTACTTGCTACATGCTTCTGCCATTACTATCTACTTAGTTACTACCCTGAAGAAGTAGATATTGCTATTCTTTTGTGGTAAGGAAATAAAAACCATAGAACTAAGTGATGGTGACACAGCACTGGATCCTGTGAGGGACTTTATGATGGCCACAACTGCTGGGTGATCCCATTGATGGTTCCATACACTTGGAAAATGATTAAAATTCTCTTAGTGTTCAGTGAGGGAGGAGAGACCTGAGAGTGGCTTATTTTTGAATACTGTGCGGAAAGGTACACAATGGTTCATTGTTAGTTCTGTATCTAAAAGTGGATTTTGAATTTATTTGCTAGTACCTTGAGTTGGTACTAATTTCGACTGGGTGGTATCTTAGATAAAAAATCGAACTGAACTTTTCTTGGTATGAGTTGTTTTTAATTTTCTCCCTTGCTGTGTATGAAGATAACTACATTTATGTTCTGAGTCAGATCTGAGCTCATCCCTCCAGATATGACTCCATATCCCTAGTGGTCAACTGAATATTTAATATGTGCATCTTATAGTCTGGAAGTAGAGAGCCCTGACACAGTAAGGCCAGAACCATGTATCCCCTGGAATCACTGTTCACCTTTAGTTCTGGAACTATTTTGTTAGTCTTTCTAATTTTAACAACTTGTTAGTGAGATTTTCCAGAATTTACTGGCATTATCTCTAGAAGTACCTGGAAAGAAAATCTTCATCTTAAGTGAAATCACATGTGAACAATAACCCTTTGCCAGCAGTTACAAAGAATACTGTATGAACACCATCCAGGTGGGAATCCAGTGTCACTCACTACATGGCTATGATGGTCACTACTGCTGATTCAATTGGACTTGTTATTTAAAGTGTGTCCTGAATGCCTCAATAGTACAAAGCTATGTTTTTTTCCCTTCAAATATAGAAGGCTGTGATTTGCAGAGATATGGGTGCTGTCGGAAGGCAGATGATCCAATTTTTTCTAGGGAGAAGTTATCTAAATTCACAGAAAAGACTGCATTCTCACTGTTGAGAGTTATGCCTTTCTTATCAAACAGATATCTTGGCTGTGTTTGGCAAAAAGAAACCACCCTAATGAAGTACTGTGTGCATCACAATGTTCTCTCCAGCATCGTGTTCTGACTCATTAGCTGGAAGGAGAGTGTACGTTCATATACATATTCTTTATGTTCCATAGCTAGAAAAAAGATCTGACTATAGCATTGAACTATAGTCATTTAAGATTTTAAGGAAACGTATATTTATTGACAGTTTCTTGTATTCTGAGGCTTATGAAGTTTCTCTAAAAGGTTTTATTTCAGAGAATTTGAAATTATTAAGTGAGATCAGTATATGTGGCATTCTGATGTTTTTGAACTTATTGCAAAAAAAGATTTAAAAAGTTATAAGATTGCATAGATTGTCTTTGAGAAACTGAAAAAAAAGATTATTTCTTTTCACTACTAAAGTTTATTAACTGATATCTTACTAGCATTGCTTTCTCTTGGGCTTCTGTTTTCTTACTTCATATGTAAAACAAGAATTTAATACTACAGGAGAGGCATACTATAGAAATTAAATGTGTAATGGTTATAAACCTCTTGTTATGGTATCTGGGTTATGAGAATTCAATAAATGTTTTATATTCTATAAGTAATATTAGCACTATTATTATTTTATTGTCTAAAAACTATAGGGGCCATAAAAGGTATCATTACAAAATGTCTGTCTAGTTGCCAAGACAGGGCTTTCAAAAGCACGTGGATTTTCCCCCCATAATATTTGGTGGCACCCCATGAGCCATGTAGGAACCACATTTGTGGCTCTATGTAAACTGTTAACCTTGGACTAAGAAAATCAGATTTTAGCCTAGTCAGATAACCAGAGACAGAGATTTGGAGAATAGAGGCATAGGCTGAGTATTCAGAAAGCAAACAAAGCTCTCCACATTTCAGAGAAAGGAAACAGTTCAGTGTGTACTTCGTGAAGAAAACCTATGGGAAAAAAATGAACAGCCATGTTGGGGAGGAAGACACGATTTACTAAAAAGAATCTAACTTTGTCAGGTTTCCCTTTTCTTTCTTTCTCTGTTTTCTCCTCTCATAGAACTGGAGAAGTTTTGGTGCTGCCTCTGTCTTTCGGGATCTACCCAACAGCAGCACAACTTCATTGTGCTGTGATAGGAAAGCGTGGGAGGAGGAGGGGCTGTAGGGAGACTTTGAAAGATGGGAGGAATTTAGACAGGGTGGAGAGTGCAGGAGGGAAAGAGCATGCATCTGGGGCCCAGTGAGCAGATCCCCTGAGCTTCCAGGGGATGAGCAAGGGGGGAGTGTTGGAGGTGAGGCTGAGCCATACTGTGGTCAGCTTAGATTGTTAAGTTTGGATTTTATCATTAGGCAGTGGAATATGTTGATGCGTAAGGACTACCTGCCTACGCTCCTTCCTCTTTCCACTTTCCTTCATCCTCTTCTCTATAAGTCTTTCCACCACTCTCTGTCCTACTAACTCATACACAGTCAAAATCATTTGCTGTCTTAGTTACTTTTTTGTTGCTGTGGTCAAATACCTGACAAAAAGCAACTTAAAGAAGGGGTGATTTATTTTGGCTTACAGTTCCAAGGAATAGACAGAGTCAACCACAGTAGGGAAGCATGGTGGCATGGGCGGGATGTGGCTGGTTACACTGCAGCTACAGGCAGACAGCAGGGAGAGATGGACACTTCTACTCAGTTGCTTTCTTCTTTATAGTCAGCCCAGGACCCAAGTACACGGAATGGTATTATCCACATTTAGGGAGGGTCTTTCCAACTCAGTTAACTTAATCTAGTTAATCCTTTATTGGCATACTCAGAGATGTGTTTCCGTGGAGATTCCAAATCCCATCAAGTTGATAATTAAGATTAACCATCAGACTTGTCACTTTGTTGAAGTGTTGGCCAGGAAAACAACTGCAGCAGGAACAGCCATAGAAGTAGCTGGCTGTCCAAGTGCCAACACCATCTTCTTTTGAAAAGCACTTCTAAGGAAGGTGATTGATTTTTCCATTTTTATTCACCTTTAGTATTTCAGGACAATTAACTTAATATTTCTTATTCTTGGGTAAGGGACCCAAAAGGATAAAATATTTACACTGAGGTTCTTTTGATAATACAATGTATGAAAAAGAAAATGGTTTATCCTTTAAAAGAAAATCTGCACACTTTTTGTCTGGTGCAGATCATCTGTTTACATTTCTTCAATTATGGGTATGTTTGAGTTTATATCTGTTATCTTATGCTACTAGTGTGATTTATTTTTGTTTATTGATTTTTTACATCATGTTGATTATTTTTTTAATATAATTTCTTTTTTTTAACTTTTACAAAAACTTTATTGTGAATTTTATACATGCATATAAGGTGTTTTGATCAAATCCATGCCCACTCCATCCCCTCCAACATTCCCCCCCGAAGAGGGAGGGAACCCTAAAATCTTTTAAGGATTAGATACAAGGTCCCAAATATTTTATTTCTTTTTTACAATTTTTTTTAAATTTAAATTTTTTATTTTACTTCTTTTAAAACAAGACCAATCCTACTTTTCAGTGATTAGTTATGAAATTAGTACATCTATACCTAACTTATCACATTCTAAAAATCAATGAATCGTCTCTTTTAAAATGAAACAAGAGTCCCAGAAAGCATTCATTTTATTTACTCTACTCTTGAATTCTATTGTTATACATTTCAATCTGTTTATTTGTCTTTTCATTTTAATTTCATGCAGTTAATATCTGCTAAATTTTACTCATATATTAACCATGTTCTTTGTTCTTCAATCTTCCTGAATCACTAATTTTTCATCTGGAATTGTCTTACTTCTGTTCTGCATGAAATCCTTTAGAATTTCTCTGGTAGCAAACTTTCCAAGTCATTGTCTGAAAATGTTTCCATTTTATCTTTAGTCTTTAAAAATATTTATTTTATTTTGAGTGTGTGTGATGCATGTGCCAAAGCATACGTGTGGAGGTCAGATGACAACTCTTGGGAGTCGGTTCTGACCTCCCACATCGTAGGATCTGTCCTGCTGGTTGTCATAGTCATTCTTGAGGACCACTTTGCCTGTTATAGAATTTGAGGTTAGCAATGGTTTTCTTCCAGCACACTGAAGCTAGATTAAGTTTTTTTCTGGCTTCCAATATAATCTTTGAGCTAACAACTACCCCTTTGAAGATAGTCTGTCTTTTCTCTCTGCTTGCTTTTGCAATCTTCTCTTAGTCTTTAGTGATCTTTGGTATCGGCGTGTGGCTTCATTGTAGTTTCCCTGCTTGGGATTTGTAGGTCTTCAATGAAATGATGAATTAGAAATTAATATTATTTTCAAATGTGTTTTATTTCTGCAATCAAGAATGGAAGGCTGCTTTCTACTGTTTGGGTCCATTCTTTAATTCTTTTATGAATGAGACTAAGAACCCTCTGGGGAACCCTTTTCCCCCCTTTTCAGTACAGGCTAAAACTATGGACATATGATGTCTTACTTTAAGAGACAAAATAACCTACAGTAACAGTATATGAAGGTGTTTTGCAGACAATGATAGGCTGGAACCATCCTTTGAAATATTCTAGAAAAAATTTCATTTTGTGCCCTTTGTATGTTCAGAATATAGCATTATCAGAAACCCTCAAAAAAATAAAATCAAAAACCCCCAACAATAAAAAAAGGCAATGCCTTGCCACTGAATGGAGGCAAGCACAGCACCCACTGAAAAGCTGTAGGTTATGGCCTCCTCATGCATACTCTGTCTTCAATGAATACTACTTGAACAGTCTTACAAAAACCTCAGGACCCAGTTAGTGGTCAGACTAGTAGCTGCCTCCCATAACTTCTGGCAGAAGCAAATGTCAGTCCTGGCCCAAGGAAACCACTTTCATTCCATTCCTAACAGTAAGAAACTTACATTTGAAGGAAAAAGTTCTGAGTGATAACCAACAGAAACAGTACATGGTAGAAATGGGTCCCCCAGGACTTCAGATACTGGTATTTTGAGACATCAACTATAATAGTGTTCACCATATTTAAAGAAATAAAGGAGAACTATAAGAATTTGTGGGGAACTATTAAACTATGAAAATAATCAGGCTGAAATTAATCAGAAAAATATATTTGTTAGTAGATTGACTGCTTCCTTCAAAGTATCTATTCTATGTACCTGTATTATCATTTAGGCTTGGTGGTGCTGAGCTTAACTTCTGTGGACACCATTTCAAGACAACTAATAGTTGGATATTATCTGGAAGAACAATGAATTATCATCCCAATTTATTTCAGATACAGTTCCAGAAACTCTTGGAAGTTCTACTTGGGCAGAACACGTCACTGGACACTTTAAGATAAAAAATGACTATACCCGACTTTTCCTTTCCAAAAGTCTCCAAGTAAGAGAATAATACACATATGAAAAGCTCAGATATAAAATCGGCTCTATATCTGTGATTATATAAGAATCATCAGTATACAGGCACATGGCATGGGAGTTTGGAAGATATTAATTCTAAACACATTTTGTGAAAATTCCTGCTTTCTGAGGAACTTTGAAAACTTTTACTTTTTTATTGAATTTTTGAGATTTTATACAGTATAGTTTGATGGTATCCAGATCCCTTCTCCTATCCACATCTCCCTCCACTGCATACATACATAAAGTATGTATAATGACCTATAGAGTCTGATTTGTGTCTCCAAATGTCTTTCAGTGTGGGTCCATCCATTGGGCCCACCAAGAATCCCATCCCTGTAAGGCACTCTTTTCCCAGCAGCTACCATGGGCATAGGCAAGTGGGTAAGAAATTCCACCCAATCTGAGGAACTTCCGGCAATTTCTGAGGAATTTTATTCAGGGTAAATGTTGTGACATTTTTTAAACAAAGTACCTGATGTATTACTTGGAATGGAAACTGAAATCTCAGTGTCTTGAATGACTCTCTCTGTTTAGAACAAAGCCAGGAGGGAGGAGGAGAAAGGAAGTGGAGAGAAGAGAAAAGAGGAGAGGAAAGGGAGGAGAGGTTGACATGGAGTCAAGAGAGGATGCTGAGTCGAATTCCTCTCAATGTTTTTGCTCCCCAGGAAGCATTAAATCTTCCACAATGCCTGCTAAGACTGTGAACCTAGACTCCACTGTGTGTTCTAGCCCTAGTGAGGCAGGATGCAGACAGATTGGATGCAGGGCACAGGCAGCCCTGTGCAACTGGAGGCTGTAAGTCACAGGAATTCAGACACAGGAAGGGAGCTTCACACCAACCCTGGAAAGAAACTGGAAACTGGCCAAGTTTAACTGTATCTCTGAGAAGAAAGAGACTCCAAAGCACACATCTGGACAGTGCTCAGAAAACTCTTGGAGGATACAGGAGTTGATCTGGGATGCTGGAATAAGCAATGTACTTCAACTGGAAGTTACCGAGAGAAGAGAGTAATCCAGGGAGAAGAACAAGCAAGACCAAAGGCACAGAGTGAGGGCGATCCTGGGCCAGCCTGTTCCACAAGCCAGACGGTGGCAGAAAGCACAGACTGGGTCCCAACTTGAAATGGGCCAGCCAGGAAGGAATACAGGGTTGGAGGTACTTTGCAGCCCTTCTAATGTGTCACAGGTTGCCCTGTTTCCACTGGATTTGAACCTCGATCTTTGTGCTTCTTCCTGTCATCAGGTGGCCTCTGGAACTTGCTTTCTGCTCCTTGCACACAACGGCGGAGGCAGACCGAGTGTTGGGAATGGGATGCCCACAGTGGCCAGCTGTACAATGCTGTGCCTCCTGGTTGTGATTAAGTTGTCGTCTGGCACATTTTTGTGTAGGTATGGCTTTTTGGAACACCTCAGGAGATGTCAAACTTCATAACTGAGTCCTGGGACCAAAGCATTCATACACAAGTAAATGAAAGCAGACTCACCACTAGATTCTGCCCCTTGAAATATGGCAGTCCACATCTTTGAAAGTCGCAAACCTCACTGCCTATCATCCCACATTGACTCTCCATTGCAGATGCCGGCAACTCATATGCAACCTGAATCCCTTGACACTGGGGAGAAGGTGAAGTAAAAGTGCAATAAAACCAACCCTAGACTGGCAGTCTGCTCCAACATGATACACCAGTTCAAAGAACAAGGTTTGAAACAGCCTAGAGTTTCTGACAAACATGTAATTAATGACCATCAAATGCTTTTGATTAAAAAGAATCAGTCCAAAGCCACATGGAAGGTGACTTTCTCTAGTATTTTTTAAGGCAAGGAAGTGACTTGCATTTTAAGAGTTATTTACTGACCATAGAACTTTGTTCAAGGAATTGGAAATTTCTCTACTGCTACGTCACATTCTATATTTGATTTGCAAACAGTTTCTCCCTTTGCCAAGTGACCACTCAACTAAAGTCAAAAGTTGTCTGATTACAGGAAATAGCTTGATTGTTTTGGTTACTATAAATATTTTGTAAGCTTGTTCCAACTGTGCGCTTCTAAGAAAATGTCCATGTTTTCTTTTTATTGTGTATATACAACTTGGGTAATATTCCTTTAGTTTTGGAAAGATCTGCAACTTGAAAAGATGACTTTGAGAGCTTTCAAAATTGCTTGCAATTTTTCCACTATATTAGGGTTGTAGGCTATTCCAATATGGCCCCAGTCTAATATGATAAATTAGTGATGCACACTGTGTTTAGAGGCAAGATACGGAAAAAATTCCTTCATGCTAATTTCCTGCCCATTTGTAATCATTAGGTCTTAAAATTCCTCATATATCTCTGTCAGGTAGATAAAAGGCCCCGATTACTTAACTGCTGCTCAGATATTTCACACACCTGGTTTTACATAACATTTTTAGAATAAGAACAGAGGAGGGTCTAAGGGAAAAAAAATCAAGGAAAATGCTTCTAGTTTGCAACATCAAATTTTATTGCACTGGGTCATAAACAACACCAATTAGTGAGGCAGTCAAAGCTGCCTTTGAAAAGCAGTTGTGTGTACATTTCCCCGGGAGCAGATGGTAATTGTGTAAAATCCTTGCACTGTCCTTAGCTCTGGAGATTTATAAGGGGGGTGGGACCATGTTTACCAATGAAGCCTGCTGCTTTCCTCACCAAATCAGTTCCTTGTCAGGGTCCAGCCAGACCTCTGGAAGAGGTTAAGTAGGAGTCCAGGGGGACCACTTGACATCTGTGCCACTTACAACTTTTTGATCTTGTTGTTTTTGGCTTGTAAAGGGCAGATGGGAAGATCTACAATGAAGTAAATGTGTGTGTGTGCACGCGTGTGTGTGTGTGTGTGTGTGTGTGTGTGTGTGCGCATGCGCCCCTGTGGGGTAGGGGGGACAACTAAATGATGACAAGTCAAATGAAGGCAACATTCTTTAAAAATCTTTGAAAGGGGGGTGGGATTACATGGCCTGACATGATGATAATAGCAAGGAAAACATGGGAATTTCATGTATGAAACACTTCGTGACCAGGAATGTAAAGCATGTGGATGCTTAGCTGTCATTAATCAACACTTTAACATGGGTGTCCATGCAAACAAGGTCATGGACTTAACTGGGTCCTTGCACTGACTGAGCCTTCTGAAGTAGAGAATTTTTCTTTCACAAAATGCAACCTGGTGAAGAGGAACCAGTGTGAAGCTCGGGCAGAAGTCTTGTGCTAGTGATCAAGTAGCCACCAGGTTTGCCATGTGCATCATCTTTCTTGCTGGGAGGTAGCAAGGAAAATCGTGGGGAAAGTTGTGGATGGTGAGGAGAAGTAGTTTAAGGTAACTTGAAGTGTTTTAAGTGCTTTGAAGGGCAGGAAAGGGAGGTGACATAAGCCACACTGTTGTACCTCAGGTTGTCGGGTATCAGGCAGCAGTCACCTCGGCCTCTACCTGCCCTGTACTGTCACAGATTGATTGGATACCTCTCTCTGGGTCCCAAAGGCCCAAGTTGCTGAAGATGGACTTGATCAGAAGATTTTAGTCTAATGTGCCTTCCTGTCCTGACTCCTAAATTTAATCCCTGATTATATTCTGTTTTTGTTATTTCTTTGAAAAAAAAAAAAAAGACAAGACACAGCAGGACCTGCTAAAACCTATCGGGAAGCTGTATTGTCCCTTTACAGTCTCTGTGCTCACTTTGGTTTAAGACCAAAGCTACTCGGCTTATTTTGGGGTTTAATGTGTTCTCTTGGTCCACTATATGCATCCTGGGTTGCTTTTCAACTGGTTTATTAAGTCTTCACAGCATAGTGCTTAAGTGAGTGTATCAAGCCAGGTTGGCTGTCAGGAACAGGGATAGTCAAGTGCAGATTTTCCAAGAGAAAGTTTAGAGAATGGGCAAAGGAAATGGGTGTGTTGTGTGAAGACCGATAAGTCTAGCTTTTTAGGGCATCCAGTTGGCATGAGGCAGTCTAACTCCAGCTGCTCTCCAGGACTCCATGTCTGTGAATAACTGCTGTATTGATGTGGAGGATCATGAAATATGCACATAATAGCAAGAGGCCAAGGTGGGATTTCCCTACTTCTGGGAACAGGTATTTTAAATTGTATTTTCCAGTCTTCAGGATCTTGGTGGCTAAGTGGTTTCTTAGTGCATTTAAGAGCTCAGGTCTAGTAGAACTGGCTAGAGGCTTCCTTAAAGAGAATCACATCTATAATCGGACATCAAAGGTTTCTGTTGTCCCATGAATTACTTTTGGAGGAGATGTATCACACGTGGCTGCTGTTAGGTAGAGTCTGTTCAGGCTACATATTCGTGATCCAGCTGCCGCGGGTATCTATCTCCAAGCCCTAGATTCTGGGTCTAGCCATCTGGAAGGGGTACAGGGCCAGGCCCCAGCTGCCCCTCATCTGCCTTTCATGTCACCTGGAGTCTGCTCGGTGAGGTCTACTGTGAAGGCTTAAAACTAATCTCCCATAGTTTATGAGCCCAAATCCTTTTGCAGTGAGGAAGACCCCAGCTGACCAGAGGCTTAAACAAAATGTTCCTCTCCATGGCGTTCCTATGGCGGAACTTGAGTTCCATACATATGAGGTAAGTCAGAGCTGGGACAGGCCTTTGACCCACACATGGCTCAGAAATCATTACAAAGCAAACAGAAAAGACAGCCTTGGGCAGGCCACTTTTCCCTTTGCTTTGGGCCAGGCCTATGCTCCCAGGCCACTCTTAGAGGGCTCATCTGATCTGAAGGTGCAATTGAAAACAGGTTTCCACCCAGTGCCTATAAAATATATACTGGCAATGGGGGAGATTCTTGGAAACTCCTTCAACCGGTAGAAATATGGAGACAATTCCCAAACCTGACTTTGCCTCAGAACTTCCAGACCTCTAGCCCCATCTCTCTTTGGAAAAAAAATTGACAAAGTTTCAGGAAAACTGGGAGCATAAGGTTCCACCCCCTGTTCTGTAGAAAGAAATGTGAAGAAGATTAGAGAGACCATGTCAAAACATCAGGCTTGGGCTTGCAGGGCTGAAAATGTGGCTCTTTCTCCTGCCTTGATTCTCCCTTCACATCAGGGTGACCGAAGTGACCTTGGGCTGTAGGGCCTGGTGGCAACTCTGATTTGGATGCTAGATTTACCCAATTTCTATTTAGTAAACAAATCGAATGTACTGCAGCTCTTGTTTGGGATAAATACTTGATTAGATTCTTTTAAAATATGACAACTGCTGCCCACAAAGCACAAAATTTCAGCTGGGCCAAGTCCTGTGGGTGAGAGGATCAGGTTCCCTGTGTTTGTTGTCAGTAAGTCCTCCTGATCTTTCCTACCTTGTGAGCTCATTAAGCTTGTGCTTGAACCTGGGGCTACCGACAATGCAGCTGTATTTCATTTGTAGACAATTGATGCAATAAATGTAATAACCAAACGCTCTATGTTGACTCATGAGCTAACTTGGGTGTAGATGTTACAGAACTTGTGCAGCTGGAAATGTTGCCATCACACATATCTGTTTGAGATAAATGCACACTGTTCCTGGCCTTACTGAAACAGAAAGGAAAAAGGTCAAACTATCCTCTATATCTAAAAATATAAAAATACACATTCATTAATTGTGGTCAGTCTGAATATCAAAAGAATGCTAATACCAGACTTTATTATATAAACAGATGACATTAATTAAAGGAACCAAGCTGGGCTGGGGGGCGGGGCGTTGTAGGTCATGGACAAGGTTTCCTAAGGCATTTTAAATGTGAAAACCTGAAAAGGCTTCGTTGTAAGGGCATGCAAGGATCACTCCTTTTTCTGCCTCCTTTTCCTGCGGGCAGAATTTTGTTTTCTGTATATTTCCAGAGGTTCTTCACCTTTTATCTCCTCTGATATTGGAGCCCAGGCAACCTGGATCATTGTGTAGGGGCTCAGTGTTCTGACTACTGGAGTGGATGGCTTTAGCAGGAAAGAATTTGTAATACATGAGAGATTCACACTTGAAAAAGATGCCCTTAAATATGTGTTTAGACCCCAGTCCACAGTTGCTAAACTTTTGCTCACAGGGCACATCCAGCCCACTGCTTGCTTTATACAGTCTTTGAACTGAAAATGGTTAAATGGCTGAGAAAAAGCAAAAAACTCTTTTGTGATCCACGAGAAGTATGTGAAGGTCAGTTTCAATGAATTTCAATTCAGATAAAGTTTTATTAGAACACAACTGTGTTCATTTACTATTTTCTACAGATGCTTTAGAGGTATTTAAAACTTTTACCTAGCACTTTGCACTAAAAGTGTGCCAACCACTGGCCTAGACTAAAACACCATTAATTTGTACAAGTGAAAAAAACCTAGGCATGGTTGCAGTGTATCTTTTTAAAAACACTTCTTTATTTAGTATATATGTGTATGTGTGTTTCTGCATGTGCACATGTGTTTGAAGATATACATTTATGTGTGTGGGCATGCATGACCATGTGCATGTGGAGGGCAGAAGACAGACTTGTTGTTACTCCTCAGACACTGTCCCCCTTTTTGTTTCTGAGATGGTCTTTCACTGGCCCAGAACCCACTGTGTAAGTCTAGGCTGGCAGGCCAATGAGCCTAGGGATCTACCACTCTCCACATCCCCATCAATGGGAAACATGGGTTCTAGGGGTCTACCTCAGATCCCCATGTTTGCAAGACAAGCACCTGACTTACTGAACTACCCACCCCCAGCCCTCCAATGATTTTTTTTAAAATACAAATTTTCATATTTTCACCTCAGTATACAAATAAAGTGGGGTAACAATCCTTTATTTACAGATAGGTATATTAACTAAAGGAACCAAATTGGGGAGGGGGTTGGGGTTCACAGGCATTTTTGATCTAGAATCCTGAAAAGCTCCAAGAATGTGCATGAATCTATTCTTTTGTGCCTCCTTTTAGATCAAATCATCCTCTTCAGAGATCCTTCCTACTGAACCTTTGTCATTAATACAGCTATCTCTGCACTGGCCTAGCTCCATATGCTGAAATTTTGTTTTCTTGTAATGTTTGTATGTAAACACTGTAATCTGCTTGGAAATTGGGTAATTGTTTCTGATTTTATTTTTCTATTGAAGCTGTGTAACAGATTACTTTTTCCATAGATAAACATTGGGGCATTGAGTATAATTTTGATATGTAGATTTATAGTTCTAAGACTTTTGGCAGAAATGTTCAGTTACCCAACCACACCAAATCAGGCACTAGAATAGTCCCACGCTCTGAAGTCCCCTTGTTCTCTTTGTAGTCAGCCTTCCCCTCTCCCCTGCCTCTGACTGTGACAGATGTGTTTTCTGTTCCCATAGCTTCACCCTTTCCAAAACATACACGCATGGAGCCATACAGGAAGCAATAGATATTTTAAAGGTAAATTTCAGTTTCTTTCCCCTAACTATGATATAGAAACCAATGAACTAGCAACAAGCACATAAATAACATTAAGTAATTTTTCTTTCATCTTCTGGAAGAAGAATTAAATGTTTATTGTACAGATATCAAGCTTGTTTGCAGATACAATACTTATGGGACCAGCTTCTGAAG
Source organism: Nannospalax galili (assembly GCF_000622305.1). Taxonomy (NCBI): domain Eukaryota; kingdom Metazoa; phylum Chordata; class Mammalia; order Rodentia; family Spalacidae; genus Nannospalax; species Nannospalax galili. The sequence continues at coordinate 4,284,259 of NW_008345602.1, read as the reverse complement.
TTAATATGCAACACTCTTTCTAAAAATCGAGGAGCTGTTCTCAATTATATTGCATTTTCCAAGGTAGGTTTTTTTGGCTATATAATCTTGGACTTTTAGTTTAATAGCCGTCTCCTGAAGAAAGAGTTCTAAGATATCTTTGGAGGGAAAAGGGAGAAGAAGCGTAATGTAGTTTTCACCTGTCATTCTAAGCCTTTGTCCTCACTTTAGGAATATATGGCTTAAAAACAAAAATCCTGATAAGTGAGTATGTATCCATTCATAACTACAGGAACCAGGATAATGGAAAGGAACCAGGGAGGTAAAGGAAAAGAAATAACCTGAAAGAGAAG
>NW_008345602.1:4264534-4283709 GCF_000622305.1 Nannospalax galili | reverse complement strand
TCCAACAACCTACTGACAAATTATACATAGCAGATCAAGAAATATATGTCTAGGTAAGTTTTATCTGAGAACAATTGGTCTTTGCCCAAGATTTATCTACATGACACACAGTAATTAAAAGTACCAGATTGGTGGAACTAACTTTCTTGGATGTATAACAGACATGCCTATACTAATTTGGTCAGAGGGACACAAAGGACAGTCTTTGCTCCTTGCCCTCCTAGGTTGATTAGTTCCAGGGGACTATAAGCATCTCTCAAAATGTCCTGTAATTGTCGTGGGTCACCTGTCCTTGATTAAGGAGGCCGAGGAGACCCCACGAGATGGACTTGAACCAGTGTCCAGTCTACAAAGAGGAGGGTCAACACAGAGGAATCATTTCCTCCATGCTTCCAAGCGAAGCCAGCCACGGCTGAGCAGGACCTTTGACTTATATTAACATAGGGGGAACTGGTAAAAGAAAGGAGCCAGGGGCTCCTCCCAAGCCCATGTGACCCCTGAGGAACAGATCCTCAAACGACCTTAATAGTAAAAATAAATTGGTTTATCTGGGCCAACTGCATGGCCCTACACACCCCAAAGGAAAGTATAACCAAAGATTAAAGGGGCCAATATAATTTTTTAGGAGTCCTTATGTATAGCTAAAGGCTACATAACAAGCAACAGTGCCAGATAGGAGATATCTTCTTTTGAGTTGTTGGCCAGGGTGGCCAAAGGGACTCCCAGATAATATAACCCACCACAGAACTGGGAAAATGAATAGCAGACCCCAATCTTATTTAAAGGAATATTAACAACTGATTGCTGCTAGATGAAGAACAGCTAACCTTCCTAAAACAAAGACCTCTAGATTGGCTGATTAGATTCACCAGATGGACAAGTAGTGGGGAATGGCTGGGGGTGCTGACAACACAGCAGACATTAGCAGGGATAACAGAGTATAAGGGCTCTAGTGCAGGGAGGGAGTCTATGGGAGGGTGCTATCTGGGAAGTGGGTGTATAGTTGAATAAGATGGTTTGGGATGTTCTGATATACACACAAACATACACACACAAATCAACAAATTAAAAAAATGTTTTATATTTGAAGAGGAAGCATGGAAATTTACGTCATGTTAATTAGAGGTGATAAACATTACCACTGAAATCTACCTGATGACTTTATAGACATACACAGGTGCCAAGGATCCAAGTGCTACCGATTATGACTAGTAATAATTAGATACATACAGATTAGAGATGCATGCGCCAACATCTCAGTGTTGGTAGCAAAAACACTGAGTCTTTCTGCAAGGAACAATATATTCTAAAATGAAATGGAGATCTTTATTAAAGGTTAAAAACTCATTCAATTTTATGTCTTACAAAGCTTGTACTGAGTTCAATATTGTATAACTATTAATTCAACTGTGAACCTAGAAATTTACAGCCACTTGTGAAAGAGATGTACTCTTGCTCTGGAGTGTGTTACTAAATATGTTAAAGCTGTAATGAAATGTTTCTTCTAATCATGTAGTTATTAAAAGTTGAAAAACACTTACTTCATGTTAAATAGTAGAGGTGATAAACATTACCAGTGAAATCTACCTGATGACTTTACAACCATACTCAGGTACTAAGGATCCGAGTGTAACTGACTGTGACTAGTTATAATCAGATACATAGAGATTAAAGACACATGTGCAAACATGTGCTAGTAGCATTAAAAATGTAGGAAACAACATATCTTAAAAATGAAATGGAGATATTCTTTAAAGGGTAAAAACTCATTCAATTTTATGTCTTACAGGTTTATACTGAGTTCAATATTGTACGACTATATTAATTCTACTGTGAACCTAAAAATTTACAGCCACCTTTGAAAGAGAGGTATCCTTGCTCTGGAATGTGTTACTGAATATGTTAAAGCTGTGATGAAATGCTTCTTCTAATCATGTGGTATTAAATTTAAAAAAAATAAAAAAACCCCAAAATATGCAAAAAATCACAAAATAGTTACTATGTTACTTGTTTCACAAACTACAGGGTTATTCTGTGAAATGGGAATTGAGGGAAGTCTTGTTTACTGTGTGTACAAACAAGAGGCAACACAATACACCTTCACTCTCATTAAGAGAGAGAAAAGCACTTATTTTCTTGTGTTTATTGTTTCGAGTAAGTGGCATTTGGTCTGTAGAGGTGATTGCTGATATGCTTGTTTGCCTTCTAGGCATTTCATGACAGAGCAAAAGTTTCCTATGTGCTGACAATGCTGTGATAGTGGGTGGGTGAAAATAAACTTAAAAATAAATACAGTATTCAAGATTCTCAGCCCTAATATAGCCCCTCTTTGCCTCCTCGTTTCCTCTTTCCTTCCATAGTCAGTGTTTACTATGGGTGATACTGTCTACTGCTGTCCCTTTCCCTGTTTTCTAGGGTGGGAACTCTCTCAGGGCGTCTACTGGAATCCACACATGAAAGTAAGACAGTGGTGGTTACCCCAACAGTGTTGCTGGATCTTGAGGCACATTTATGAACATGCTTATGCTTTTGAATATATTTTTCCAACTCCCAGAAGAGGGTGAAAATAGGCTTAATACATCTTCAGAATATTTCTGAGTTTGTGGTTTTAGTCCAAAAATGCCAGAATTTTCCTGTTTTCTTGACACTGATGATGGGCTTTGGTTTAAAATTCAAGGTAGTAAGTCCAGATATTGGTCTGAAGTTTGCATTTTATTTCAAACTGAACTCACATTACTCCTGTTGAAAATTGTACTGACAGGCCTCTACATATAATTTATGATATTTCCTATCAAGATGTTAGCCGAATTAGAAACATTTGTGAACAAGTCCTTCTGTGGCTGGTTAAAAGCACTTTTCTGCTAGAGAATGTGGCAGGCAGGGAGTACAGTGCATAAAGAGAACTCAGAATACTTTCTGTTTCAATGACTGTTGATCAAGTAATTGACTGTAAACTGCTTACAACCATGACCCTTGTTGTAATCACATAAGAGGTGTTTATGGGTAGACATTAAGCTGGTTCCTAGGTTGCTCACAAAGTGTGCTGTTTACAGAGAAAACTTCCCCAAACATCTTATATTTCTCTGAAAAATTGCATAAAATAGATGGCAAGATTGGTCAGACAGCATTGAGAAGGGAATGAAGGTGAGCAAATGAAATCTTGCCTATTTTAGGGACAGTATGACATTTTCAGCAATACAAAGGAAACCTTTACAAAGGGCCCATTAATTAGAAGCCTTAAAAAAATCAAGAGCCAGTGAGATGACTGAGAGGTAAAGGTACAGGCACGCAAACCTGACCACCTGACTTCAGTCCCTGGAACCTACAATGTATAATAAGAGAACCACCCCCTGAAAGTTGTCCTGTGACCTCCACCTACCTGCACACCATGGCACACATGCCCATCACATATGTTGTACACACAATGATAAATAAAAGTGTAAAAAGTCAAAGTCAAAGTCATTTTAGTCCCAGCTAAAAATGTTAGGAAGAGATTATTGCAGTGATTTGTTAAACTACTTAAAGAGAAAAGAAATATTGATCACCTTGGCTCAAATAAGAGATTGAAACAATTTACCAATGAAGGCAAATTACTAGAATGGTAAAAAAGAAAATACATTTAAAAGCACATTTCCAGGTTGTTAAAATGGAAAACCACTAGCTTCTACATATTTTCACCCAAGAAGATCCCAAGAGGTTTTCTTTTGGCTCAAGTTCATGTAAGTTGCTTGTAAAATAAAACAAAAGTTATATTTATTTGTGAAAGAATGCATTTTGGGAAGGTGACGTTGTGAACTAGTGAACAAACTTTTGGAAGCCATGTGGGACAAATGGAAGGCTCTGTGGTAGCCACATAACGCGTGACTGAATTCCCATGAGCTGGTTGTAATGCCAGTAGTCATGGATTTCAGGCAGCCCCTGTGTATCTGCACTCCGTGGATACAGAAGAGAGAAAGGGATCAACGCCTTCTGAGGCTCAAAACCACGAACAGTGAGGAGCCACCCGTCTGACTCAGGCACCATGAAGAGTAAGACAGGAAAAAGTTTCAGCAGTCTCGTGAAATGAAGGACCCAAGCGTCAGGTTCTGGGCAAGGAAAATGAATAGAAGGGACAGAAAGGAGAAAAAATTGGCAGGGACAGATAGGAGAAAAAAAATCCTTGCCTAGTTTGGTAGAAAACCAAAATGAAATCTGTTTCAATACGGACTTAAGAGCAGTAGAGCAGTCCAAGGAGTGATGGCAAAGGAGATGGCAACATTAACTTCAGAGAAGGCAATTTCCAGGCAGTTGGAGGATATTCAAGGTGTAGGAGGATTTGCACCATTGATGAATCTTAGATTCACCTCAATGGAGAATGCTGGTTCTCATGCTTAAAGCATTAATCCTATGGGCCATTGAGTCAAGAAGCAATCATTTTCACAGCTTCAGAGCACCAGGTCAGTAAATCACTGAATGAAAACATGCAAAGAAGCAAACACTTCTTAGAGAAACTACCAGATCCCAAACTCCTGCATGTTTTCTGATTACCTTATGTTTTCAAGACGACTTTTTAGCAGTTTTTAGTTTAGAGGAGAATTGAGAGGAAGGTACAGAGCCTTCCCCTGTACTCCCTGCCTCCCTACGTGGCAGCCTCCTCCATCATGGCATGGTCCATCAGAGAAGTTCATTTGCTGAACTGATAGACCCAGGTTGGCACTTCACCCTCAGGTAGAATCTGTAGTTACCTGACGGTGGTTTACCCTTGCTCTTGCGTGTCCTGTGGTCTGAGCAGTACATCATGACATGTGTCCACCATTATGGTGTCTCTCAGAATAGTTTTACTTTCCTGAAAAATCCTTTATCTTCCAATAATTTATTACCCCCCACCCCCAATCCTTGGCATTTTAAACTTTTCTGTCTCCATTTTTCCGCTTTTCTAGACTGCCACAGGGATCTCTTACATATACAGATTTACCTTCTTTTACATAGTAGTCTTCATTTAACTTTCTCCATATCACTTTGCAACATAAAAGCTCATTTATTCTTGACACTGAAACGTCTTCCATAGTCTATCTATTCACCTTCCGAAGGGCTTTTTGTTTGCTTCTGGGTTTTGACAGTTATGAATAACGCTGCTATACACGTTTGCCCAGAGATTTTGATATGGATTTGTTTTAGATTTCTTTGGATAAATACCAGGGAAGGAAATTTTGGATTTTGTGTTTGGGATTTCTTGTTTTAATCATCAGGCCATCTCACCCTTGTTTGAGCTAGGCAATATATGTTGGTTAACTGCTCAAGAGACTTCACTACTTCACAAATGAAGAGTAGAGGGTCAGCTTGTTCCACAATTGTCACAGGCGGAGGTTTAAAGTCAGATCTTCCTGGCTTCTGAAATACACATGCTATTTTTTCACTGTGCCATAAAACTGACAGGTCAATTATTATTTTCACATCTCAGCTCTGACTTTCATGGCCTTCTCCCCATCCAGAGTCCTTTAAATAACTGACCTTAGGACTTTTAACCCATATTTGTGAACTTGCTCAATATTTAGTCTGTGTAAGATTGTGCTGAGTGACCTGTTGATATCTCAGGAAGGACATTTATAGGACAACTCTTAGGGGCTGACTCTATGCTCTGGAGCTCTTCGTGTTCATGAGAATTGCCAGAGTCCATATGTGGCTTGCACAGAGAGCTCTAACCGCCATGGGCTATCTTTGGCTTGAACAAGGATCTTGTTGGAAACTGTGATGAACTGAGTGATATACTGTGACACAGGCCTTCTGTCTTCTGTGGGAATATGTTCATCTTTCACTTTACATAATGACTGATAACTATGAGAATGGAGGCAAGAGTAAAACTCAGTACAAGTTAAAGAAAATGGAGAGATCATATGTTTGTCAATAAGCTGAAATTCATGCCTACATGTGTAGACTAGTCTGCACATCAGATTCATTATTGTGGATTACCCCCAAATGAAAGAACTGACAGGAAGTATTGAGATAGTGTGCAGTGGAAAGATGTTTATGGATAAAAGGGATTTAAGAAGTCACCCACAATTGGCCAACATGCAGAGAACAGGAGGCCACAGAGTGCTTATTCCTGAATAGGACACCTATTTCAAACCTCTGCCAAGGCTCAGGGACCATTGTGGAAGAGGGCGGTACAAAGATTCTAAGAGACGGAAGGGGTGGATGACCACGAGGGAACAGAGTCTTCCAGACAGCTGGTCAGTTACTCATATGAATTCACAGCAATGATAACACCATGCCTAAGTCCTATGCAAGCTCAAGCCAGAAAAACCCCAGCATAGACTTGGGGAAGTGGGCAAAAAATCCCAACCCAACCTAAGGAACTTTTGGCAATTGATGGCTGCTGGGAGGTGGAAAGACAGTGTCTTATGGGGATGGGACTCTGGTGGGCCCAGTGAATGGACACACCGAAGGACATTTTGGGGCACAAGTCAGACTCTATAGGCCATATTTTAATATATGAGGGTACATTAAATTGGATGGGGGAAGGTGTGAATAGGGGAGGGATTTAAATGCCATTAAACCTTTTGTTTGAAAATAACAAAAACTCAATTAAAAAATAAGATAAAATGAAAAGCCCCATCCCCCAACAAAGTCACTGAAATTTGAGATACTAGTATGGTCTTTGTAGCAGTGCCTGCCATATGCCTACTCTGTAGCCTTTTTCCCTGTCTGCCTTACTAGTCAAACTGTGACTAAAATTTGGTTCCTTTGCAGAGTTGGTGACAGTGTTGTACCTTCTTTGTGAGTAAATTAAACACAACGTGGCTTTAAGGAGGTATTGCTCCTTTTTTTGGGCTCAAGATAGTGTCAGACTTACAGAGAAGACTCTTGTCTCACTTTTGAATGTAGATCATACCTACATACCAGCAGTGGGTTTGGACAGTTTTCAACCAAGAGGATGGAAGCTTTCAGCTACATAAGTTGGGGCAGGGGGATGGAAGACTCTAGGCCTTGGATGAAGTCCTTAAGTCTTTGAGCTTCTTTTTCTTTTTCTTTTTAAAATTCTGGTCAACTGGTTCACCTTCTGTTGTGCAAAAGTTTTTATTCTATTTTTTAAAACATATTTCTAATTGGACTTTAGTGCATTTCATAAATCTTAATTATGTTTAGACCCCCTCTCATATCTGTACCGCTCAGAGGTACCCCGCTGCCAGATTTCATGCATTCTATTATATATGTTAAGGCCTATAGAATCAAGTTTGTGTCCCCAGATGTCTCTCAGTGTGAGTTCATCCACTGGAGCCTGGTCACCCTATTTAGCATCACTCCCTTAAAGAAGACCAACTCCCTTCACCCATCAGCTGGTGAAGATTGATCAGCTGCCAATAGTTCCTCAGCTAAGGTTGGGACCTCCTGCTCATTTTCTTAGTTCTATGCTGGGTTTTGTCTGATTGAGTTTGCATGGGTCTTATGTATGCTGTCACCATTCGTGTAAGTTCATATGAGCAAGTTCCCAGAAACCTGGAAGACTCTGTTTCCTTGTGGTTGTCCCCCACCTCTGGCTCTTACAGTCTTTCTGCCTCCTCTTCTGCAATGGTCCCTGAGCCTTGGGTGGGTGAGGTTTAATATAAGCCCTGTACTTTTTGTTAGGCAAGGAACGTAAACCTGTCTCAGGTTATAAGCTACTATCATTGGGTTTGTGCTCCTAATGGCCAAATCCCAATCAATGTGGCGTTGAAGGAGAGGCCCTTGGAAGCTAGAGGACAGGGCAGGTCATCTGTGGGAGGCACAGGGTAACTGGGCCTGGGAATGGGAATATGTATGACATATCCAAGGAAGTAGTCTGGAGAGTCATTGATTTTGGTGGGGAAGTGTAAAGGGAGGAAAGACAGGCACATACCGAACTGATTATCTATTAATGTGCTGTCCTCTTAAAATTCTGGGAAGACTAACAAATGTGCTGCTTGCGTTGGTCAGGCTTCTACTGATGATAGTTTTGTTATGGGAAAATGATTTAACTCTCAAGTACTACCACTTTTCAAAGAAGCTTTCACAGTGAAGATTCTACTGAATTATCTAACAACTGGTTGATGGATTTATGGAGGCTGGAGTAGCAGACGTATTACTGGCATATGATGTAGATTCTTTTTACACAATAGAAAGCACACTGCAAATCTAGTGATGTTTCTGATCGATTGAGTTTTTCCTCTCCCTACTGAGTTACGCTTTATCTTTATCATTCAGCTGGAGTTATTTAAGCAGAGGTCTGCTGAATTCTCCGGAGGTTTCAGGAAGTAACTTTTATCCTTCCAGTGGTTCTTTGACTTAAGCAGGCACCAGATTGACTGAGGGACTTGTTCAGTGCAGCTTCCTGGGCCCATCCCTTGAGATTCTGCTGCAACAGGTTTGGGCTAGTTGTCAGAATCCTCATTTTTAATAAGCATCCCAGTGATTCTGTTCCAGATGGTTTTCTGAGGGTCATTTGGGAAGTATTGATCTACGTGTCCTTATCCTGGCTTGTTTCCCACCCTTTTCTGTTCCTCATCTTCTGGTGCTTTCCAGAAGCAAAAAGGATTCCAAAATTCCAAAGGCAAAGGTTTCATTTTTATCTCAGTGACTTCCTGCTGATAGCTGGGAGATTTCTTCAAAGAACACACTGTTTGTAGACATTTATGTCTTAATTTTTTAATTTTAGAGGAATACTTGTTCCTTAACTAGAAATCTTATGACAAATCAGGAAGGGATGAGAAAGCACAAATCACTGTCTTTCTTCTCTATAGACAGGACCATTGTTAATATTCAAGTGTATTCCCTTGTCTTCTCTACATAAAAATTGGCCTCAGATGTCCATCTGCTGCTTTTCATAGCCCTCATGTTGTGTTCACTTTTCTGGGGTGTGTCTGGATTGTGGCTCTGGTTGTGGATGTGGAGGTGGAAGTGCCCTGCTTTCTTCATACTTCATCCCTTGGTTGTCTTAGAAATATTAGTGCAAACATTTTTGCTTTATAAAGAAAGGATGCTTTTGATACATGAATAAGGTCTTGTCAGGTTAACATAATATTAATTTCAGGAAAGTCACAGAGAGAAGTCATATGCTGGTATTGGTTTTGGTGGGTTTGTTGTAAATAATTCAGTGTTATCAGCAGCTAACACCTTTCCTCTCATTGTGAACCAGGGCACCGAAGCTGCCAGACCTCCGCACCTCCAGCTTTGTCACAGTAGTGCTAGTAGAAGAACCTAGGCAGTTAGATCTTCAAATCAGCAAGGAATCTTTGTTGTAAGGAACAGAAAGTGACCCTGGCTAGTGTGAAATGGGAAACTCACTACTGGATATGGGTAGCTCATAGAACCGAAGGAAAAGCAGAAGAGCCAGGCCTCAGTACAAACAGGAGGACAGCTCAGAAGACCTTAGGGCTGAAAGGTTTTTCCTGCTAAGTACTGGCCTTGTAAGCTGCACCAACGGCTTTCTGCTTCCAGACCCCTATCTCTAAGAGAACCATATTTATTTTCTCATTCATTCATTTATTAATTGAGTGCAACTATTCTTGCAGGTTCTAGGGTTGTAACAGTGAAGAAAAGAGACAAAAATCTTTGCCATCATTGAGATGACACTTGAGTCAGGAAAGACTAATGATAGACACAAGCCAAACTGAGGAAGATGATGATATGTGTTATGGAGCATGAACGCAGGAAGGAAAAGTGGAAAGTGACACACTTTTAAATTGAGTGGTCAAGAAAGACTTGAGTTAGAAAGTGATGTCTGCTTTCCAAAGCTATGATAGCTAGCCTTCAGGGGAAGTGGCTTTTGGGTCAGAGGAATTGCTGATCATCCTAAAGTGAGAAACTCTAGATAGGCTGACTAGACTGCAGTAGATGAACTTGCACTAGGGACATCTGGGGACATTAACTTGACACACTAAGCCTTAACATAAATGACAGAATGTATGAATTCTAGTGGGGAGGCAGGTAAAGGAGGGTGCCAGTGGGGAAGGGGGTATAAAGATGATTAAGATTGAGATGTTCTGTATGAAATACACAAAAATTCAATAACATTATTGTTAAAAAGAAAATGATGTCTGAATCAAGACCTAGAGGAAATTGGTGATGTTGGGAGAAGAGCTGTCCTGGCAGGGTGGACAGGGCTGATTTGCTTTTATTTATATTAATATTTATTTTAAAAAGATTTATTTCTAATTATGTATATGCATGCATGTCCCTGTGTGGATATATGCATGTGAGCTCAGGTGCCCGAGGAGGTGAGAGGTGTTTGATTCTCCTGGAGCTGGAGTTACAGGTGGTTGTGAACTGCCTGATGTGGATGCTAGGAATCAAACTTGGATCCTCTGGAAGAGCAATGTATGCTCGTAACCACTGAGCCATCTCTCCTGTCACCATTTTATTTTTTTGTGTATGTATGTGTCTCTATGTGTGTGTATATGGGTGCCTGTAGAGGCCAGAAGAGGGCATCAGATCCCTTGGAGCAGGAGTTACAGATGGTTGTGAGCCACCTGGTATGGATGCTGGGAATTGAATTAGGTCCTTTGGAAGAGCAGAAAGTGTTCTTAGTCACTAAGCCATCTCTCTAGTCCTTTGACTTGCATTTTGAAGGGAGTACTTTGATTTATGGAGAAACACAAAAGGGAATCAAAAGCTGATAACAAAGCTACTCATCAGAAAGCTCTTGCAGGTTTCTGGGTGGGAAATTATTGGGGCTTGGGCAAGAGTGATTACAGTGCAGTGATGAGAAGTGAATGGTTTTAGTTTCTCTCATGAATGAGCAGCTGTCAGGATTTGGTGGTAGTTAGAATCTGGGGTTGAGAGAAAGATTGGTTAGTGATGACACCCAAATATTTTGTCCTGAATAACTATGAAGATGGAAAAGTTTGCAGAAAAGAGCTAATCTGGAGCTGAGGGGATTGGGATTTTGGCTTGGGCATGTTAGGGTGAGACTGGATGGAGGTATCAGGAGTCAGGAGTAGTCAACTGGGCATGCAAATAGGCAGTTGGGGTCCAAGGTGATGGGGACTGTAATTTGGGAACTAATCATAGATGAATGGTGTTTAAAGCTATCAGACTGGCTGATATCAACTCAGGAACTAATGGAGATGGGAAAAAGAAGAGTCCCAAGGCAGGAACATGAGGGGACTAACTAGAAAAGGGGGCTGAGAAGGCGTGATCTGTTGACTGGGTCAAGTTGTATCTCGTGACCCTGCCTGGGCCTGGGAGAAGGTGCTCTACATTTTAGAAACTCAGCAACCCTGTAGGTAATTGTGAAGAGTGTTCCCCAAAGTCATCTAAAGGAACAGACTCTGTTCAGGCATAAATTACAGGTGGCCATCATGTTCCTTCTAGAATTTATCAGGTATATATTCAGCACTTTTCACCAAAGTATATAATAGAAGTAAATTGCATACCAGGAAATGAGGCACACAGATATGGGTTAGATAAAGGCCCTGGATCCTTGTACAAATCTATGTGACTTCATTTTTTAAATGACTCCCATTGTTCCTGCATCTTTTGACACTGTTTGTATTAGTCACTTTTTGTTGCTATGATAGAAACACTATGGCCAAAGGAACTTATAAAACGGAGTTTATTTAGCTTACAGTTCCAAAGGGGCAAGAGTCCATCATGGCAGGGAGACATGGTGGCAGAGGTAGCTGGAGTAGGAGCAGAAGCTAAGCACTCACATATTCAAACAGGCACAGGAAGCAGAGAGTGACTGGAGATCCAGCAAGTCTTAGGAGCTCTCTAAGTTTACCCTTAGTGATGTGCTTCATGCTTTCTAAGGCCTCCCAAAACAGCGCCACCAAGTGGGGACAAAATGTTCAGATTTAGAACCTATGGGGGACATTTTCATTCAAACCATCATACTGTTCAAATCCGAAAATGGCTAAAATATGATTCTAGATTATAAACTTTTCAGGTAAAGATTGTGCAGTGTTTGGTTCTCTGTCTCAAACAGTTCTCGTAAGTTTAAATCAAACATACGATTTAAAATAGGTGTTAGACATGTGCTTTAAAGGTGACTCAGTGAATGGATGATGTGGGGCAATTGACAAACTGTGACTTCCTTCCCGTTATTAGGTATTTAGCAGAATACTTATATTCAAGACAGAAACATGGATAAAATGGTTTAAGCCAGAAAGCTCCCCCCTTTCATGATTAAATGGTTGCATACATGCATTAAGCAATGAATTCACATCCACTTCTCACTTTTTGTTTGTATATGTGAGGTGGACTCTCACATTGCTCAGGCTGGCCTGGACTGCCTGTGTAGCTGAGCATGACCTTGAACTCCCAATATTCACTTTTTGTTTGTTGTTTGAGATGGAGCTCACTTTGCTCAGGCTGTCCTGGACCACCTGTGTAGCTGAGGATGATCTTGAATGCCCAGTATTTGTGCTTCTGCTTCCCAAATGTTGGGCCTATAGACATGCCACCAAACCTGGCTTACCTCTCACTATTGACCCTTCTTCAAGGGTGCTATTTTTACACAGGACTTTTCCTTGTTCCTTGCTTTTTGGTGACAAAGTATTCATGAGCAGATTAAGGTTTATGTTTTACTGGCTTAGAAATCTAGTATAAAGGATGTGTTTCCCTATACATCCTGAAGAAGACCTGGGCTATATGTCTATTCCTGAATTAGTTACTATGGTCACGATGAAGGAATGCTCTAATTGGATTAGTCTTGTCAAGTATTAACCTTGGGATTGGCTTCACCCAAACTGCATCAGTTAATATGTGGTTCTCCAGGAAATAGTACAGTGATACTAACACAGGACGAGGAATGAAAACTGAGGAGACAGAAACAACAGATGGACACTGAAAATATGAAGTATTTCATAGGAGTAAGAGAAGGAAACAAATTCCTTGACCCATCTGTGGTGTCTATTTACACAAACTGCTGCATCTGGCTGTGTTTGGTCTGACGTGGTTTGGAATGGGCTGGCAAATCACAAGCAGTTCTGGTTTAACTTTGTAAACTACACTCGGACAATGCTGACAATCTGTTTCCCTTCTCTCTGCACCTTGGGCTTGGGAGAACAGCTTCAGGCATGGCTTTGTCCCTCTGAAGGCTCACAGGCTGAGGCAGCCTGGAGCCTTGCCCAGAAGACACCCTGTTAAATGTGGAGATGAAGTTATCATGGGCTTGGCGAATTCTTTTTCAGATTTTTTTTTTTTTTTTTTAATGATAGTACCGTCCGCCAAGTAGATGAGGCAAGATGTGCTTTAGAATAATGAAGCCCCTTGGTGGAACACCATAGACCTTGGAAAAAAGAACTTTGATACCCCAGAGGAGAAAGGCCTTGTAATTTTGAAGGTATTTCAATTCAGGAGAGGGCCTGTGATTTGTGAAGCAAGACTAATCTGTTCGAGGGAAGCTGCAGCATGAAACTAGACAAGGTGTGATCACCTGTCAAGTTCCAAAGAGAGATGATTTAGGGGGAGATAGTGGCTCGAAAATGTGAGGATGGGTGTTACTAACTTAATCCATATGATGCCTTCAAAACAAAAAGTATATTAGGGGCAAAAGGCATGAAACAGACATTATTCATTGTCTCCAGGTGAGCTTTCTCCTGTGAGTTTACAAGCAAGTGTTGGCATGCTGTGTGCAGACATTTGTACAATAGATTAGAGCACCCGCATGGCCACAGATGAAAAGTGGGAGGAGACACCTTTGACTCCTTCCCTTCCCTGTCTAATTTATCTATCTCATTTATTCCAGACAAGGGCTCTTTTACTTTGTGAAAATTGGAGACATCTGTAGTTCTCCAACCCGAGTAGAGGACAATCAAAGTACAGGCTGCCAGGTGTGAACAGATGGCTTGTAGGGTCAGGAGAGTGACTTCTCTTCCTCCTCTCATGGGCACTGTCTCCAATTATCAAGTGGTGTTTTCCAGGAGTGGGTGGGGAGGGAGGAGATGGGTGTTCTGGAAGGAGAAGCAGATGCTGGCTGGATCAGGATGACTCATACATACAATGTACAATGTGCTTCCAATTGCAGAAAAAAAAAAACTTCCGTGGTCCCTCCTGTTAATCTTGGGACTTGGGTGATACTGCAAAGGGGAAGCAGAGTCCTTTGAGTGGCTCAAGATTATGGTAATGTTCCAACTGGAATCACACTTCTGCTAGGATGCTCCTGTGCATCCTTCAGACTGTACAGCAGAGTCTAGAAATGGCTTAATGTCTTAGGATGCTGGGACTGCAAGAAGTCTTAAAGTACAGAGAAGTAAGGATGTGAGTCTATAGTGATGCTCATCTAAGTTTTTTTTTTCAAAATTCAAATTTTATTTATTTTAAATTTAAATTAAAAAGCTGATATACAAGTCAATTACTGGATAATTGAATGTAATTTAATATTACTTCAGTATATAAACTTAGGTATTCTTTTAAATAATTTTATGAACACACTGTCAAAAACAGATGTTTGTGCCTTTCTACAAGGTTGTAATTTTATCTATTCAATCTTTAAATGTGTTTTTATATTATGTGTGTTTTTCCTGCATATATGTAAGTGCACTCATGCCATGCAATGTCCACAGAGGCCAAAGAGGATTCCCTGGAACTGGAATTAATGGCAGGTGTTAGCTGTCAGGTGGGTGCTGGGAATTGAATCTGGGTCCTCTGGAAGAGCAGCCAGTACTCAACCTCTGAGCCTTCTCTCCAGCCCCACAATTTATTTAATAACAATAATCAACAAGTGTGCTGATTGGTTGTTTTATTATTTATGTATTAATTGTTTTGTTAACTTGACACTAATTAGAGACACCTCGGAAGAGGGACCCTCAGTTGAGTAATTTTTTTCCATCGGCCTGTAGGCACATCTCTTTGGGCATTTTTTTTGACTGTTAATTGATATAGGAGGGGATAGCCCACTGTGGGTGGCACCTACACATATGGGACTTGACTTTGTAAAAAAGGTAGCTGAGGGTTGGAGAGATGGCTTGGGAGTTAAGAGCGCTGGCTGCTCTTGCAGAGGACCTGGGTTCAGTTCCCACCAATTCCAGTTCCAGGGGATCTGATGCCATCTTCTGACTTTTGCTGGTACTGCATGACATGAGTGTACTTACATACATGCAGGCAATACACTCATACACGTAAAAATAATAAAAGCTGGGCGTGGTGGTGCACGCCTTTAATCCCAGCACTTGGGAGGCAGAGGCAGGTGGATCTCTGTGAGTTCAAGGCCAGCCTGGTCTACATAATGAGTTCCAGGACAGCTGGGGCTACAGGGAGACCCTGTCTCAAAAAGACCAAAAAAAAAAAAAAAAAAAAAAAAAAAAAAAAAAAAAAGGCAGTTGGGCAAGCCGGAGAAAACAAGTGAGTAAGGATTGTTCCTCCATGGTCTCTGCTTCATTTCTTGCCTCCAAGTTCCTTTTCCGCCTTCCTTCAGTGATGGACTGTAACTGGTGAGCAGAAATAAATGCTCCCAAAGTTGCTTTTGATCATGGTGTTTATCACAGAAACTAAACTAGAGCAACAAGCTGTGTCACCTTCATTGACTGAAGTTTACCAAGTAGTCCTGATTTCCCTTTCCTTTGATTGCTGCCCATTAACAAACACAGGTTCTTTTACTCCAATTGTAAGTATCAGTATTCTATTTTGGACTACACATTGCACGTCAACAGTAATTATGTTTTGGCAGGTTACAGAATGAATACAAACAGGGTAAAGAGACCACAGCAGAATTCAAAAAGTTCAAAGAGGCTTCCCTAGAGACTAAGGAAAGGAGCAGGCAGAGAGGTAGAGTCACTGCAGTGTTTAGATAAGACATTCATGAACCAGAGATCCTAGCAGACAGCCTGAGAAGGTGGGTTCCAACCTCCATTGGTGTAGTGGCTCTGATCTCAGCAGACCTCCAGAGAGTGCTGGGTTCTGGCCTCCCTTAGGCAGAGGGCCTGAGAACCCAGGGGGACAGCCTGAGAGCCCCGGATCCCGCCTCCAAATGGTGGTGGGCTTCCCCTAATTGTGCCATACCCAGGCCCCTACCTGAGATTTTGTGAGGCCCCTTCCAAGGCCCTAGGGCAGATCTGACTTTGGTAGGCTAAGGCTGAGATCCTAGCAGACAGCCTGAGAGGGTGGGTTCTGACCTCACCTCCATCAGTGTAACGGCTTTGATGTCAGCAGACTTCCAGAGAGTGCTGAGTTCTGACCTCCCTTTGGCCTTCCTCTGGCAGAGGGCCTGAGAACCTGGGGGACTGCCTGAGAGCTCCTGGATCCTGCTTCCATGTAGTGAAGGAAGCCTGAGTGTACCTGACTGGAACCTGAATTGGGCTTTTGTGGGTACCCCCGAATAGTTGATCTGAAGTCATCAGTTCCCTCCAAATTAAACCTGAGGGAACCTGAACCCTGTACCAACCAGCTTTACATAAGCAATAAAGAAAGGATTGTGGAACCCTGATAATACAAACAGAAGCATACTTCAACTTCATTCTTGTATCAAAATCATAAACAACAAAAGAAATTCACATGCTAAAATCACAACGAAAGAATAATAAAACGGAAATCCAAAACACTATGTCCCCACCAAATTCCACCAATCCTGTAGAAGAGTTCTACAAGGAGAACCCCCTAGAGATAATCCAGGACACTGAGTTTAAAAGAACAATCATAAACATGATCAAGGAATTCAAAGAACTTAAGGAACACACAAACAAATCAAAGAGCTAAAAGAAGATAGGGATAAACTTCTGAATGAATTCATAAAAGAGAAACATTGAAGAAAACTCAAGCAGAAATGAAGAAGGAAGTGCAAAACTCAATAAGCCAACTTGAAACAACAGGGAAAAGCCTCACCACTAGAATGAATGAAATGGAAAATAGAATATCAACACTGGAGGATAAAGTAGAATAATTGGACCACTCAAGCAAAGATGATGGACAATTTTAAAAAAAACACAGGAATGGAATATGCAAGAGATGTGGGACACCATGAAAAGACCAAATATATGGATCATAGGAATAGAGGAAGGAGAAGAATTTCAGGTTAACCAAATCTTAAACAGAATTATAGAAGAGAATTTCCCAAAATTAAGGAAAGACACCCCCATACAAATGCAGGAAGAACATAGAACACCAAATAGACAGGATCAGAAAAGAAACTCCCCATGACATATCATAGTAAAAACACTAAATGTACAGAACAAAGAGAGAATACTGAAAGCAGCAAAAGAACAAGTCATATACAAAAGAAAATAAATAAAGGTATAATCTAGGAAACACAAAATTAGACAAAGAACACAAACAGCAATCAAAATAATGGCAACTAATATACATCTTTCAATAATAACCTTAAATACCAATGAACTGAACTCCCTAGTCAAAAGACACAGGCTAAGTGAATAGATTAAGAAACAAAATCCATCTCTTTGCTGTCTGCAAGAAACCTATCTCAGCTACCTTCAGGTAAAAGGATGGAAAAGGATATTGTAAGAAAATAGTGCTAAGAAACAAGCAGGGGTTACAATTCTAATATCTGAAAAAATAGACTTCAAAGTAAAACTAAACAGAAGAGTTAAGGAGGGTCACTTCATTCTGATCAAAGGAACAATTAACCAAGAAGGTATTACAATACTTAACATTTATGCACCAAACTCTGGTGCATCCAAATTCATAAAAACAACACTATAGGACTTTAAGACACAGATTAACCCCAACTCAGTCAATTGGACAGACAATAAACAGAGAGGCATCTGAATTAAATGATACCATACATCAAATAGACCTAACAGACACCTTTCGAATATTCCACTCAAGCATCAAAGAATACACTTTCTACTCAGCACCCCATGGAACTTTTTCAAAAATTGACCACATACTGGGCCACAAAACAAACTTCAACAAATATAAAAAAATTGAAATAATTCTATGCATTCTATCAGACCACAATGCAATAAAGCTCAAAATCAACACTGCACAAAGCCCTACTCACTACATGAACTCATGACAATTGAACAACACACTCCTATGAGTTGGTCAAATGAGAAATTAAGAAGGATGAGACAAAAATAATATAGACATAATCTTAAAATGTCTATGGTCATAGTTTATTCAACTAGTTTAAGGAACAAAATATGTATCCAGTCAAGGTTTACCTGAGAATATTTGGTTTCTTTACCAAAGCCTTTTCTACATAGCAGACTGGTGGAAATAACCTTATTGGATGTTTAACAGCCATAGTTTGAGGCCTATACTAATGTGGTCAGAGGGACTTAAAGGACAGTTTTTGCCCCTTGCCCTCCAAGGTCGACTAAGTTCCAGGGGACTGTGGAACATCTCTCAAAATGTCCTGTAACTGTGGTGAGTCACCTGTCCTCTTGTTCATGGAGGACATGGAGACCCCACCAGATGGACTTGAACCAGTGTCCAGTCTACAAAGAGGAGGGTCAACTCAGAGGAAACATCTCATTCATGCTTCCAAGTGAAGCCAGATATGGTCCAGAAGGACCTTTGACTTACCTTCACATAGATGGAACTGGTAAAAGAAAGGAGCCAGGGACTCCTCCTTGAGGAATGAATCCTAAAATGACCTTAAATGTAAAAATAAATTGATTTATTTGGGCCAACTGTATTATCTTAAACACCCAAAAGGAAAGTATAACCAAAGAGTAAAGTCATCGGTATATTTCTTTAAGAGTTCAAGGGATTACACTTCCCAGACATTAGGCTTAAGTCTATATAAAAAGTTATTTAGAGAATTATTTCTCACTGGTGATTTTGTTCCTAACCAGAAAGTGCTGCTCAGATGGAAGACTTCAAATCTTGGTTTCCAATACTGTAGTGCTCGCCTGTAGCTAAGGGAGACAACCAGCTATTGTTCTAAAATGATGGGTAAATTTGTTTTCTCCCCTATCTGGAAGCCTTTGAGAGGGAACTGACAGTGATGCTAACCACTCCAGCAGCTATCAAAATACCTGAATCCTGAATCCATCACTCCAGAGTCCAGCCTTGGAAGACAAAAGAAAATTGAGGAGGAACCCAATAGAGGGATGCTTTTGGAAGCCCTTGTCAAGAAATTCCAGTGGATTCTCATATGAACATTTGAAAATTGCCCTGTTCTGATTTTTTCTAGTTCCCTGTCTAGAACTTGTAATGCTAATTACTCTTGCCTTTACTTCTCCTTCACATCTCCTAGGCACAAGTCAAGGACTTTCTTTTCTCCCTATAGTTAAGAGTTATGCAATTCGGGAGTCTTTCAGATAGACCCACTGGAATGG
>NW_008345602.1:4247428-4264523 GCF_000622305.1 Nannospalax galili | reverse complement strand
ATTCCCTATTGGCAATTTGGGTAACCTCTTTAGAGGATACTATGATAAGAATAGGAGGTAGGAACTGGCTAGGCAGTTAGGGTAAAAAGACCCCAAAGAAAAGTATCCAGTTTCTTGGCTAAAAGTCAAAATGACCTTGGGCCTCTTAGCAACATACTCTGTTCCAAGGCCAAAAATATTGAAAGTATTTGGGAGCTTGTATCTAATCCTTAAAAGATTTTTGGGTTACGTCTTCAGAGAGGGGGAATGTTAGTGAGTAGCCAAAAGCCCCATAAAAATAAATAAATAAATCAAAGAAGAAGAAAGAGTACATGAAGTTATTGGAAAAAAGTGATGGCAGATATGGGAGCAGTTGGAGGGGAGGGAGTGGGCATGGATTTGATCAAAACACCTTATATGCATGTATGAAAATTTTCAAAAAATTATTTATTTAAAAAAAGAAAAAAATATATTCATGAACCCAAATCCATGCTCCTTATCACTATGACCTGCAGCCATGGTGAAAGAAACCAGAACTCTTCAGCACTGTCTTCAATGCTGTGTGTCAAGGGTTGAAAACTAGTTGTTCCAGTTTTCCTGGCACAGTGTTTTAAAATAACTGGAATTTGAATGACTTTGAATAATCTCTGGACTTAATTCTATACTGGGCTTTTTATTCAAATGCTTTATTTCCAACTTGACACTGACAATTAGTTAGTTGCCTATCTTCTTTAAGTATTTGAGTTTCCTGTTATTGATAGAACTCAGTGTGGCTGATTCAGAAAATAAGGAAGTGTGGCTTATGAACCTTGGATCCTAATGGCACTTACATTCTTCAGAGGCAAAAGAAGTCTGGGATATCCTCTGCCTTGGTACATGAAGCAGCAGGATGGGCAGAGTCTCTCATGGACCATCTCAATGCAGCTTCTTTTTCTTTTTGAGATTTGGTGTCACGTAACCCAGGCTGGACTTGAACTGTATGTAGCTGAGGATGACTTTGAACTCCCGATCCTCCTGCTGCTGATACTTCGCACATGCTAGGATTACAGGCTTATACTATCACATCTGGCTCTCACTGCAGTTTCTACTTAAGGTATGAACATTTCTAAAGCATTCTTGATACAGGTATTCAAAATTAAATATGTGTGCTTTATGCACGTTAAACTGGGAGTTTTGAACTCCTTCTTTCAAACTTCTGCCCAATGGTTCATCTGTACGGAGGAACATAGAGCTTATCTTTATCTTTGTTAGAATGTCTCTTCTGTCACACAGCCCTTTGAAGACACATTATGACTTCTTGAATAGTTTTTTAAACTTAGAATCATTTTTATATTCCCTTCTTGATTTCTCCACTTCTGTTGGTGGTTAATAACTTGACCAGGTGATACACAGAATTTGAATAGTGCACTCCAGGTGTGCCTAGGTCAGCAAGGGTGTCTTGAAATGTAGTTCATCATCTACTTACCGTGCTCCTCCAAATGCAGTTCCAGATGTTTGGCATGGCTTTTCCAGTGGTTGTGTCTCTCAGCTTGCTCACTTAAGTTTACTGACAACCAGGGGCCAAGAGATGTTTCATACATGGTCAGACCTAGTCAAGCCTCTAGATTTGGGAAGATTTCTTGACTTTATCATAGTTAATTTACAAATGGGTGTGCTGACTGAGCCTTATACAATTGGTTATCTGTGAAATTTAATCATACAAAATTTGTGTAATTTTAAGAAAAAAAACAGTGTAATTGATCATTTCATTAGAAGTACATATTAATACTTCTCATGAAGTAAAAGATATAGCTCTGGTTTAAGGAAATATATCTAGCTGTGAAGCAATGGCCAGGATTTGGAGAGCAGTCAGCCTATGGGGAAGTCAGCTGAGTAGACCAAAAGTCTTGATTAGAGAAATGTTCAGGCAATGGTGCTGAGAAAAATAAAGGTTTCATTAGAGGAGGTGGACATGACCTTATGCTTCAACAGTGGTCTAGACTGACTGGTTCAGATCCCTCGGGTGGGTTTTATTGGTGAAAGGATTAGTGGGTAGTAAAAGCACAGCTGAGCATGTCCACTCCTCCTAACACAGCACATGGAGAGTCTCATCTATTGTGGTACACTTGTCTTTAAGGGAGAGAGAAGTGTAGCATGGGGCCAGTTACAGGGATCCTATTACTCAGAGGAAGGAATTTAGCCATGAGAATTAGTTCTAGAGAAAGGTGTGAAATGTCAAAACTCCCTATAGAAGTCTAGTTGGAAGTGGTACTCAGGATAGACTAGGGGCTGATGGTGAGGTGATGGAGTGGCGGTAAGGAATGAGGAAGTAACGAAGGAGAAAAGACAGGATCCAATTATTACATGGAGTTGAGGAAGAAAGGTTGGATAAACATGAGTTGGAGTTTCATACTTGGCTGATGAGGGTAATGGTTTTGTGGTGAGAACTCAAAAAGGAAATGGTGTAGGTAAAAGGGGATCATTTTGCTTTGGGCCATTTGGAGGGCTATTTGAGTAGGGGGACAGTACTTCCAATGATATGGTATATGAGATAAGGTATGTGGAGATGGGACCTGGGTCAATTGCCAATGGTACAGTGTCACCACGTAAGTAATTGTGAATGTATCCCCCTTCCCTTCTATATGCATGTTGTAGTGTTTTGTGGGTTCTGGCAGCTGTGAGACTGCTTTGGGCTCTCCCAAATTCTATCTGTGAGACCTGGGCAATCAGTGCACCTTTCTGAGCGTCAGGATAGACATCTGTAAAGTGAAGAAATAACACTAGTCTCATAAAGATATTAGGAGGATTCAATAATAATCATGTATGATTTAATTTATAAAGATGCATACAATGGCACATAGTATACCACACATCATAGATGCTAGTGTTATTACCATTGTCACTGTTCCTAGCTGCCAGTGGTTACTGTTGTTTGCCCATTGTTGTGTTGGGACTCTGAAGACTGTCCTGAGGGACTGAGGCTGAGCTGAATGTGGGGTTTTGCTGATAAACTTGTCATTACTCTAGTGCTACTGAGCAGGGATAAAAACATCCACTCCTTCCTGAGAGCCTGGTTTAGAAAGATGCCTTCTCTCTAGAGATGTATTTTCTTTAAGCAGCCCCTAGAGTCTCCAGACCGTGCTTACATTCTGACTTCCAGGAAATATCCAGCTTTGTACAGCTGCCATAATACAGGTAGAGTCTTTTAAAGTCTTTATCAGCCTGTAGCAACTGCTTCTGAATCCTGAGAGTGATGAACTAAGAATGACCATGGGCACAGTGCTAGGGCATTTCCATCCTACTCCAGATCCTGCTTTGATATCCCTCCCAAGCCAGAGACTCAGCATGCATTTCAGAAGCCAAGTGTATCCACGTTAGCCAAGTGCTGCCCATAGAAAAGCCAGGTTGGGAAGCTTACATGGTAATGCATGCAAGGGAAACCCAAGCCCAGGGAAACATACAAGGGCACTCTGAAGGTTTTGGAGGAGCCAGATCCCTCAGCTTTGGGCATGCATGTAGAGGGATTCTCTTTTTCCTAGTGAAGTAAGAAGCATCAAGTCTGATGGTGGAACTCCCCAGTATTGTAAGAAAGCCCTCTTTATATGTCAATTTTCATGCTAATTTTTTGGGAAATTGAGGAATGATCTTCTCTCCTTTTACCATTTTATCTCTATCTATCTATCTATCTATCTATCTAGTGCTCAGCAAACATTTACTTGGATGCTGGCTGACAGAAAATAAGGTATTTTGACTTTTTCTATTTTATGATCACATTTCAATCCTAATCCAAAGGATTTGGTGGAAAAAGGATCACAATGGGAAAGAGACAAAGAGCTGACTAGTGAGACGATCAATCAATCTGTCTATCTATCTGTCTGTCTGTCTGTCTATCTATCTATCATCTATCTACCTACCTATCTATCATCTATCTATCTATTTACCTATCTATCATCTATCTATCATCTTCTATCATCTATCAATCATTTACCTACCTACCTGTCATCTATCTATCATCTATCTATCTATCTATCTATCTATCTATCATCTGTCTATCTCTCTATCATCTATCTGTCTATCATCATCTATCTGTCTGTCTATCTATCATCTATCTATCTATCTATCTATCTATCTATCTATCTATCTATCATCTATCATCTATTTATTGTGTTCAAATGCCATGGTGTGCAGGTGGAGATCAAAGGACTACTTGTGGGAGTCAGTTTTTTTCTTCCATCATGATGGTTCTGGGGACTGAACTCAGGTCATCAGTCTCACCAGCTTTGAATGACCTTTCCTGCCCAACTCCCATTCATGTGTGATGCTTTTCAGTCAAGGGGCAAAGGAACTGCTATAAAGTCCCCACTGCTACAGTCATCCTAATGTTTGCAGTTGGCATTTGTTAAGTGTATTGTCCCTTTATGTGTTGTATAGGTAACATTATGAAAGACAGATTTGCATAGGTAAGTGTCTTGTCTCTGAAAGGATATATCAAGGAGAAATATGCAAACCCAAAGCTGGAGGGAAGTTGGGGGAAGGTACTAGGGAGCACATATATGCTTTTCAGCTGCCCTGGGCAGCCTGGAATAGTCTTTCCTGTGGGAGATGAGGGTCTGCTGGTGTTCAGAGAGAATTATGCTCTACACACCAAGCGCATACCTGTGACTCTCCATGGCATGATTTTGAAAGGTGATTATGGGTCTGACATGAAGGAATATTTTAAATGAATTTGCTGAAAGATCTCTGGGCACTAAGAAATAATCACCTTAGTTCTTTAGAAAATGTTCCAATTTGTTTCCATTGACTCTTTGGCAACTGGGATTTGTATGCCATTTAGCATCAGATCCTGGGTATCCTGCATGCCACCAGTTTGAGCAGGGGGCTCTACTGCAAGAAAAATGCACTGCAGTTTGGATATAAGTCTCAGAATCTTTTAAATAAATTTTATTATTTTTATTTTATGTGCATGAGTAAATTGCCTGCATGTATGTAAGTGCATCTGCACTGTGCAATGTCCAAGGAGTCAGAATAGGGCATTGGATTCCCCTGGAACTGGAGTTACTGGGTCCTCTGCAAGAGCAGCTGGTACTCTTAACCACTGAGCCGCTTCTCCAGCCCCAAGTCTCAGAATCTTTTAAAACATGCACAGATTTGGAATCTGTAACTCCACTTCTTGTAATATTTCAAAGAAAAAGTCAGAAAAAGAATATCTAGCAGAAAGATGCATGTCAAAGATGTTTATCTTAGTGTGATGTTTTTATGTGTCCTTCCAGAATGTAATGCTATACAATACGTGTTTATTCACATTTAACAAAGAAAAGTCAGAAATAACCTAAATGTGTCCAAATAGGGGGTTTGATGTCTTAAAGAATACTGTAGAGGGGACATAGAGATGGCTCCGCCGTTTAAAGCACTTACTGCTCTTGGAGAGGATGCAGATTCCATTCCCAGCATCCACATGGCAACTTACAATGGGCTTTAACTTCAGTTCCAGGGACCCAATGCCCTCTTCTGACCTCTGCAGGCTCCTGAATGCACATGGTACACATAATTCATGCAAATAAGCAGACATGTACATAAAAATAAAAAAATCATTACGGAATAATGTACATTATTAAATCAGAAAATAAGTAGTAGTTACTGTAATATGCATACACATGTGTATGGGGATGAATTCCAGAGGACATGTGAAAATAGAGATGGCTGTCTTGGTTGATAAGAGCTTGGCTGACTTGGTTTTGTAAAATCTTAGCTCATCTCTATTTTCTGTAATTAATAGATTTCTTCATCATTTTTTTTGAGACAGGGTCTCCCTGTAACCCCAGCTGGCCTGGAACTCACTATGTAGACCAGACTAGCCTTGAATTCACAGAGATCTGCCTGCCTCTGCCTCCCGAGTGCTGGGATTAAAGGCGTGCACCATCATGTTTGGATCCTTCATCTTTTTTGATCTGTTACACATCTTACGTCCCTGGACTATGATCTTGCTTTCATACTGATTTGTCAACACAAGAAACAGATGCCTCACCTTAAAAGGGATAACAGGTAGTTTATTCAGGAGCCAAGCATTGAGTGACCATCACCTTGGAGCACAGATTTAAGTTACCCCCACATTCCCCCTTTCCTGTGTGGTGCTTCCTGAAGTTTTTTTTTTAAAAGTAATAGAACAATGAAAGCATAGATCAAGACACTTTTCAAATGTATTTATGGAAACATCAGAATTGTGGGTTCCAGTCAATTGGGGAAACCACTGCTCTTGGCTTCAGATGCTGTCTGATGACATTTTAGCTTTTGGGCAGGTAGAAGTTCATGGTATGCTAAGTGAATATAATTCCAAAAGGTTTCACCTGTTAGTCACAAGAATGTGAGATTAGACACAGGCACGAGGGAAATGGCTATTAAGGAGTTTAAAGATAGCCCAAGACGGATTACTATTTTAATATTTTATTTATTTATTTTTATTTTATGTGCATAAGTGTATTGCCTGCATGGTTTGAAAGTGCACTCATGTAGGGCAAGGCCTATGGAGGTCTGAAGAGGGTGTTGGATTCCCTGAAACTGGAGTTACTGACAGTTGTTAGCCACCATGTGGGTGCTGGGAATTGAACCTGGGTCCTCTGCAAGAGCAGCCAGTGTTCTTAGCTGCTGAGCCATCTCTCCAGCCCCCCAAGATGAATTATAATTGGGCTCTGGACTTGCAACTTTCCAGCTGTTTTTTTAATAGTCTTGTCACATTTCACATGCTACCCTCAAGTAGACAAATGAAGTTTGAATGGAAAGAAATGCTTTAAGATCATTTCCACAGTGAAAATCTCCTTCACTTGAATTGTCTTCTTCCTATCACGTGGCATTGTGGAGATGAACCAATTTAGCTATTTCTAGGGAAAATACCCAATATTCTCCTTGACCAGAGGAAACATAATGTCTCAAGTATCAGATCTTAGCTTCCATGTTACCAGACAAAGAAGTAACAACTGTCTACAGCACCCACATTAAAATTACAATTGGGATTTCTTTTGGTACTGCTGGCATTACATGGGTGAATGTGCTTCCAGAGTGGATATCTGGGCAAGCTTTTCTTTTTCTCCAGCTTAAGGATCATCCTGAAGATCCTGGGGAAGGCTTTATAAAAGTGAATACTGCTCACTGGGGGCCAGACATGCTTTCAGTCCCTGTCTCCTTGCAGAGTTGAAACTGCATGTGGATATTTAGATTCTGAACCCTGTGATCAACTGACATACAAAATCAAGGTGACACCCCATCTACCATGGGGACAGTTTCTCTTAAGCTACTTTTTTTTAAAAATGGAGAAAAAATTTCCTCTTAGATTAAAAAAAAATTCAAGAGTTTAGTCAGAAGTCAAAGTACTTTAGTTTTGCTTAATCTAGTGAATATTTAAAACTACTGGATCGAGTCCAGGGCTTAGAGAGAGACCATTTATTTGAAGCCTATAATTTTGCAGATAAGAAAACTGAGATGAGAAGGATTAAGGGATTTGTCAAGGTTATAAGCCCTGGTGCTCTAGAACACTGCTCTTCAGTGGGGCCATCTGAGAAGAATTCTCCACTCTCTGGCTGTCAACCCATTCTATTTCCTCATCATCATCCTAGCTCAGCTTCTGCCTCATTGGAAATGGTTATGAAGTCAATCTTCCCACCAGAACCCCAAGAGAAGGACAGGATGAACCATGCTTTCTGTGTTTGGAAGGCCACCATGCTGTCATGAGTCTGTGTGCCTGTTTCCTGCTTCACATTGATTTCTGTATGAGTGATACCCAGTGAAACTCATTCTTTAGAGCCCAGGAAAGCATCACTGTTGCTCTCATCTTTGAAGTTCCCAAGTAAAAAGAGGCTGGGGCTTCAGTAAGTGACTCCTCTACCCCTTGGGGAGTTAGCACATGAGTCAACAAACACTGCAGGGTCCAGTGACACCAGAAGTTGTTGATTGCCACGAGCCACCTATGGTAAAGACAAGCAAGCTGCACAGGTCTTAAGTCCCATCTAGGTTCTGGAGTAGCTTTCAAGTAAACTTACAGATAGTGAGGTGACGTGAATGTATAGATAAAAATACATAGAAAATATTAGTGCATAGGAAAAATAGAGACTTCTTATTCTTCTCTGCCATGAAGCACAGTTCTCATTCTTCCAAGAATAATGCATGCAGCCTGTTTCTTACTGGTGTGTTGTCAGATGTGCCATCATCCCCTCACTTAATTCCTTCTGAGGTGACGTCTTTGGTTGTTGGATAGTAGCATACACAATGCCCTTTCTTTGGAAAGTGGTTCCCAGGCTAAATATATTGCTCAGACCAACATTTATTTCAGGGATCCTTACCTTTTGATACTGTTTATTTTTGAAAAGTAAAAATACTTTATTATTTATGGAAATATATTCTTATGTTCTTTTCTCACTCTTCATCTTTTGTCCTAAAATATGTTGTTTCAGTATTAGAAAAGCTGAGGAGAGTAAAGCTTTACTCAGGATGCACAGCTTACAGTGGGATCTGGACTTTTGGACTGTGTTTTCAGATTGTCTTCCAACCATTTCTGAATTGATGTTCAGATCTGTGATGGAGAAGGGCTCGAGACAGCGCTGTTGTTTTAACAGAATTCTAGGCCAGGCATTGCTATGGCTTTACACTGTCTGTAGATGTGAAAATACTCAACAATCATGTGGAGGTCAGTCATCCTCATATTGTTCTCACTGGCCTCTTTGTTAGCTGAACTCTCTCCTTATGCTCCTATTCTACTGTGGTCTGGAGGGGGTGGGCAGAGGACAGGCTTTGATTCTGTAAGCCATGGTTTAAATTTCTAGTCATGCCACTTACTATTTGTGTAACAATAAACAAGTTATTTAGTATCTGTGAACTTTGGTTTCTTGAAAATGGGGGGGAAATATCTACTTCAAAAGCTTGTTATGAGACAAAATGAGCTAATCAATAAGAAACAGCACAGAACTTAAGCAAATAAACATTAGCTGTCATGACAGCTATTATTGACAATTCTAAGAAAGAGATAATGCAATAAATTGGATGGAAGAATGTAAAATGATTTTAAAACACTGGAAATCACAAGATCTATCAATCAAACTATTTGCATCTCGGTGATTTTTGTTACTTTCCATAATATCTAATAGAATAACTAATTATGACAGGAAAATTACCTTGGGTATCACAGAAGTTGTAGGTACAGTGGAGAGGGCATTTCATCAGATTTCCCAGAGGATTCTATGTGGTAGGTATTATGATGACCATTTTCTGGCTGAGGGCACAGACTTGAAAGTTAGCTGCCATGTAGTATGTAAGTCAGCAAAATAGGGATCCAAACACACACCAATTTGGATTTACATCCCATTGAGTATATCTAAAACCAACTGTATTGATATCTTTGTGATTTTAAAACAAAAGCTCCAATAATTCCCCCCGGTTTTGGGGAGAATCGCCATGGTGACAGTCAAAAGCTCATGAAATAGATTTGTTTGTTTATTGGAGTAGTGAGTAGTTGGACTAAAAGATCCTTTTGCCAGTGTTGGGAATCCTTGAAATGGAATTGACAGTGTTGACACTTTGTAAGTCTTTGTGTATTTGTTTATATACCTCTTGTAAGCAACATTATGTACAAAAGAGTTATAGGGTTACATCATAATCACCATTCGATTTTTTTGCTGTGTTTTACAGTGAATGGAATAGGATACAGGGAGAATTAATCAACATGGAGAAAATTTATTTTAACTTTGATTTGAAATGACTGCTCAGAGGAGTCTACTTCCTTTACATGATGACCCCTTCTCTGGAACCTTATTTTACAAAGGACATTCCTACTCCTACCCATAAGGGCTTAAGATTAGTTTTCATTAGCAATTAATACTATATACAAGCCCTGATTAGTCTTAAAACAGTTTTCAATCTGAGCTTCTCTCCCTTGGTGATGGATCTTTTTTTTTTTTTCAATTAGTTCTGCCCTGGTCTTTTGGTTACATTGCAAGAAATGGCTTTATTCTCTGTTAGTGTGACATGAAAATTTTCTTTGTAAAGGATCAGGAACAGAGACAGGGAGAAGAGCAATCACAGGGGAAGGAGAAAAGAAGAGAGATGAGGAGGAAGGCAAGCTGGAATGAGTGGAAGAGGAATGGAGCAAAAGACAGATGAGAAGGAGAAAGCTAAGTCAGGGAGGATAGAGAGGAAATGATAGAAATGGAAACAGACAGATGGGAGCATTGGAGAGCAAACAGGAGAAAGGGAAGGGAAGAAACCAGGAAGGCAGCACCTCAGCTAGTCCTGGGCCCAGCAGGGAGCTGGAAAGAAGGAATTTGCAGCCAAAGGGACATATTATCCAGAACCAGGAGTTGAACCTAATTGTAAGCAGACCCTGCCCATCCCCTTCAGATGAGTGATGGACTCCTGGCATGTGACCTGGCTTGGCAATCTCCATCCCCTGTCCGGGCTGCCATAAGGAGATACGTAATGTCTAGAGTGATGGGAAAGTCATGCCTGCAGATGGTACAGATGGAGCTGCCTCATAAAATGACTCACTGTGAATCCTCACTGAAATCTCCGCTATAAAAATGATAATGGAAAAAGCACAAGAAAGGCTAAACAGGCTTGAAAGAAATTTGTTCCAGCTTGTGTAGCTCCCCTCAAATTAAAAAAAGAGACTGTATTAGAAAATGCCAGTATTATAATGCACCTTCTTTCCTCTGGCTGCACCCTTTCCCTAACCCCGCCTTCTTCTTGACATCCGTATGTAAGTGAAAGCAGCTAGGGGAGAAGAGGAAGAATATTGGAGGGCGATGTAAGAGTTACGTAGTAAGCAGGGAGCTGATAATCTGGTGAGGAAGGGCTGGGAGGCCCTTTCAGAGGAAAGGGAGTGGCATTTTGGAGAGTAAGGAGGCAGGCGCTCAGGGAGAAGTCCTGCTTTTCTTGGTGTCTTGTAGGATTTGCCAAAACGGAGTGGGGACTTCTAGAGAGTGCAAGTTCAGATACTGGGCGAGGGAGGCATGCAACAGTTAGTCATGCTGATCTCTATAGCAAGACGAGGAAGCTTTTAAGTGCAAAGAGCATAGCAACTTCTTCAAAGTCACCAGGACTATGAAGCTTCTTCATATAATGCCAAATGCAGGTCGGTTTGTGGACATGGAATCTCATAGAATTTGAGGGTTTAAATGGACAGTCTTTTGATATATTGAGACTGCTCTCTGTGCTAGCTGGAAGAGAATTATGGGAAGGAGGAACAGGAGGGTGGGCACCCCAGCCAATTTGTACTAGTCATGGTTCTCTGGAGGAACAGAATCAATAAAATGAATATATATATAATTTATTAAATCATCTTATGTTGAAATAGTAACAATAGCTGTCTCACCCTTGGAGCCTGAGAACATGGTAGTTTCTTGGTCCTTGAGGATGGGTACCTCAGCAGTTGGAGTAGTTCCACAGCAGCTGTCTCACAGACAGAGAGCTTGGTATTATCCACAGGGTTAGATGACTCAGCAGTCCTAATCTGGTACCCCAAACCTGGAGGGTTCCTGGAGAGCAGCTGGTCCTCAGTCAACAATGGAAGCCTGAAAATGCTAGTTCTATTATCACTGAAGGAATTAGCAGAGCAGCTACAGGATAAACCAACTTGGTGATGAGAGGGAGGGTCAAGTAAACAACAGGCTAGTACTTCAAAGCTGATATTTAAGATACAGCTGGGCCTTAATTCAAGGGGAAGAGTCCAGAATGGGATACATGTACCACACTGACGGTGAGCACAGGCAGATCAGAAGTAGTGTGCATGCGCAGTGCATATTAGGACAGCTGCAGGTTGGAAATGGCCCAGGTGAAGTCACTGGAAATCTACTAATGCAGCCCAAGTGTACAGTATCCCTGAGAGAGCAGACACAATGCTTATGGCATGTAGCGTGGCTGGCACTCTTTCTGGGAAAGACTGTGACTTCCCTGTCCATGGGGCAGTGGTGACTTAGGTAGGGGGTGGAGAATGTGAGGAGAGATGGAGCAGCAGGCAGGATCTGGTGGTAGAAAAGAGAATCAAGTTTGCATTGTCCATGATGTAATGAGGGAGGAACAACTTGAAAAGTGTGAACAGAACAGAGCTAAGGAGGCCACCAAGTGGGATTTTCAGGGATTAAGAACAGGCAACAGTTATCACCACTCAGATCTAGAGGGTCAAGGGAGAGGATGGTGCTTTTGGAAGCTAGTGGGAGTAGAGACCACTGGAAACAGATTGGTAGACAGGTGTATTGATCATATGATCCATAGCTGTTGTTAGACAGAGTGAGTTGCGGGGAGGAGTGAAGAAGAAATACTCTGACTTCTTGTCCTTCTCTTCTGTATCTGGGTGTCCCATATTGGTGAAACCCAACCTGAAGACAGCAGTGAGGGAGTCCAGGAAGTTATCTTCTAGGGCATAGACCAATGCACAGAAGGGTGGAAATCAATGGGATCAAGGAGACAAGCACAGGACAACCAGGATATATGCAAACCCAGCTAGCTGGCAGCTGCTCAGTGCCAGATAATTGGTGTGCTTTTGGCTAGAATAGGAAGAGTCTCAAGCTAGGTAGGTCTGTGGCCTCAGATTATAACAAGCAGGACTCTAGTTCTGATAACAATTACCAGTGCTAAGCAGGGAAACTAAGGTACATATCCCACCATTCCAAGCACTTGGTCTGATATGAGATGGAGAGGAGCTGGGGATGTGTGGTTATAACTGTATAGAGTTGACTTGGTTGAATGGGGTTGAGGTGGAGGCAAGGATGCTCAAGCTCCTGTTGCTTTATTTCAGTGGTCTAAAGATGTGGGTTGGGACAGGGACTTCTCAGAATTTAGTTGTTGGTGTTACTGCTGGAGAGAAGGAAGAGTTGGTTCAAAGAAGGATGTTCTGAGTATTACTACAGCCTTGTTAACTGCTTCAGAATAAAGAGATCTTGTAAGAAAACTAGAGGGTGACCAAGAGCCTAAGGAGTTTGTTTCTAGGAACTGAAAGGACCATAGGAGACAAAGAATAGGCTGAGGCAACATCCACATCTACATGGGCCTTAAGATGAAGATGGGCCCACTTCATTGCCAGAGCTTTTACTTTGACTTAGTTGTTGTGAGGGAGTCTTCCTGTTGTCAGCCTGTGTCCTCTGAGGTTAACAGGCAGAGAAAGCTTAATGAGGGCTGTGGTACAGTGATGGGGAAAGGTAATAATTTCGAGGAGTGAGATCTTAATGTTCTGTTTTATTTAAAATTATATTTATTATTTTTATTTTATGTGTATGCGTGTATTGCCTGCATGTAGGTAAGTGCACCTGTGTCATGCACTGCCCGAGGAGGACAGAAGAGGTTGTCGGATCCCCTGGAACTGGAGTTACAGACACTTGTTAGTTGCCATGTGGGTGCTGGGATTCGACCCCGGGTCTTCTGTAAGAGCAGTCAGTGTTCTTAACCACGGAGCCATCTCTCCAGTCCCCAAGTTCTGTTTTTCAGCCCTGAATGTTCTTTGATTTTCTTTGAAAATGTCTCATAAGCATATCTTCCTGGAATGAGTATTATCCGAAAAAGCAGGGTCCTTTCCACCCAGATGAGATTAAAAGGTCCAACATGAGCTGATTTCTCCATTAATCAATAAAATAATTGTCATGCATACACAGGATCACTTTTATTTCATATATTAATAATACTAAAATGAGGTTTGAAACGTACATTGAATATACTTTGAGTTGAGCCTTATGAGCTTTTCTTTTGACAGTCCTAAAGAACATGATTATCAATTGCTTTTTAAATTTTATATCATTAGGGCAATTTTGATGTTTTGAATCATGACAACCTCTGTCTTGAAGAGTTGTTCATTGTTTTTATCATTATGTTCTCTATCAGTATTTCTACCAGGTCAGGGATGGGCGATGTTCATCCTGTTGTCCTGAGTTGTGGCGTCTGTCTCTCATTTTCTTCTCTGGAAAATGAATTTTCATTTCTTCTCACTCCTGGTCATAATTATAGGCGCAGTGACTATTATTAAAAGTTGAGTTGTATGTCAGTTATGTTTGTACATATAGGTATTAAGATTCAAACTTGGAAATTTAGAATTATCAGAGCAAGTTAAAAAAATACTCCTTGTATCTCTTCTTTTGTGTTCAAAGGACATGGAGGATATTGATATTACTGATCTTTTTTCCCATTTAGGGGTATGTTGGGAAAGATTGAAATTGTGTGTATGCTTCTATGTGGAGAGCAGTTTCAGACCTTAGGATCTGCACCTCTGTGGACCACCGCCAGCCTCTCCCACATCCCTTCTTTCACATGTGTGAAAGAGGTGTGTGGTCCTGGTGCCCTGTGGGGATGCTTTTTGGTGTCTTTAAAAGCGAGATAATACTTACAGATAATTATGAGATAATTATAAATGAAGAATAGAATTAATAATTTACAGAAAGCCATAGGAGAATGATCTAGACTTCAGGGGTTAATTCCTGAAATAACTAGCTTCCAGGTTTAAGCAAGTGCATCAATACTAGAATGAAAGCTCAGATGCGGGGCTGTAATTCTGTATTTCACCATACTTTTGAGATTCAGTGTATCTTTATGCTTCTGAACTGGTTTAGTTTTGTTTCCTTTTGACTTCACTCTTTCGCTAGTTGAATTTGTGTTTGAGGCTAAGCTAAAACTGAGGCTATACCTCTGAGCACCTGGCTACCCTACAATACGGGTCCTACTGGGACATTCTGTACATAAGAAGGTGATGTCAGAATCATTTGATGATCGTATGGTATTCTGGAATAGTTTCAGTGTTAAATGTTCCTGTTTCTGTAAATAAATTGAGAATTGTTAGACTACATCTGTCTTCAGTTTTAGTAGAGAATAATTCATACTCCTCTTATCATCTTCCTGCTGCCCCAGCTAGGCTGGCTATGGTGTCCATGGTTGCCTATTGTCCTGCCTGTCTGGGCTGGCGCTGGCTCCACTCCATATACCCATCTTCCTTCTTATCCTTGGGTTCCAATGTGTTCCCTGGTCTCTTCTAGCTGTCTAAAAGGCATTGCCTTGGCTTTGTATAGAAATAAATATTTGAGGTCATCAAGACTGTTAGCCTAGAAAGATACACCCTGTGTCAGTGCATGTCCTTCAGTCTCCTTGTGGTGTTTTAGGCAGTTTGGGTTGAATATATGGCCTAGTATAAGACTGGAAGAGAGTTCCAAAGTGATTTAAGAACCTTCCTATTTTTCCTTCTGTACCAGCCCAGGCAGGTGAGCTCTGCCTGCTTTTCTTTCTACTGTTTCAGGAGAGGGTTAGCTTACTGTTGTTGCTATACCCCAGGGAAGAGTTGCCTGGCCTCTGGATGTTCCTGGCTGGCAGGCTAACCTCCCCTCCCGTTTTTGTACTTTCACTCATTCATGTATAATTTTAAATGCTTGGGGTGGGAAGTCTTATGTTGAAGCAGTCTTTCAGGAATATTCTTGCAGGAAGATTTCCGTGTAGCCTCTTTTTCCATTCTACTCTCTCTTATTTGGTACTATTGTAATACCTGTTTTCCAGCTCATAGAAGGAGCAAAGAAAAGTATTAATACTTTATTTTCTTATGGATATCCCTAGAAGTAAACATCCTGAAGCATAAATATTTTAAAGATCTTTAAAATACATATTGTAAAATTGTGTTTTAGAAAATTTGTACCAGTTCACATTCATGTCAACTGAGTAAATGAATGAATTTTTATTAATAAAATCTTTGCTAACGATAGGTGAAACTATACTATTATTTTTACTGTATCTAGTTACTGGTGAACTTTAAATTATAACTTGTTAGCCTTTTGAATGTCTCCCTCAGAGAAGGTTAGAACTGAAACATTTGTGTGTGTGTGTGTGTGTGTGTGTGTGTGTGTGTATGTCTGCATGTGTAGTTTATGCATGTATACTGAATGCACACGAATGCTCAGGTGCATGAACTGCTATGCATAGGCAGAGGCCAAGGCAGAATATCAGTGTCTCTATCACTTTCTACCTTTATTGCCTTGAGATAGAGTCTCTCACTGAAGTGGGTGCTCTCCGCCTGGCCAGTGAGCTCTTCGATCTTCCTGTCCCTGCCCTCCAGTGTTGGGATTATAGGCGTGTATAACCATGCCGGGCTTTTTATGTGAGTACTGGGGATTTGAACCCAGGTTCTCATGCTTGTCGAGCAAGTTTTGTTACCTACTGAGCCATCTCCCCAGCCTCAGAAACATAACATTTTAAAGCGTTAAAATATATTTACTCTTTAAAAAAATCTTGTTTTGTTTTTCTTCTTTAGAACCCTTCTCCATCCAGAGGCTATGAAGTTTGGTATACATGAAATTAATTTTAATGTGATTGTATAAGGCAAGGTTCTGAGCAGTTTTTCTTAAAATGAATGATCAGTTTTAATTAATGCTTTAGTTGTAAACCACAGAATCAACTCTAGCTAGTTTGAGAAAATTTTACTGAAGATTTCACATGCTTTATAGAACCAGAGCTGGGGAACTTTCCAGCAGCTACCCCCAGAGCTGTGCAGCAGGCCCAGCTGGGTGAGGGGGCTGCCAGTTGCTCCTGCTGCCTGGGGCCAGCAGCAAGTCTAGGGGTGTTTTCTCACTCACTTTTGAGGAAAAGTCTCATGTGCCTCCATCTGAGTGGGAAGGGAATTTTTCTAGATGTTAAGAAAGGCAATGTGAGTAATTTTGTGGATTTAGGGAGACTGTACATAAAGTTGAAGACAAATGATGAATCAGATTGCCTGAGCGGCTTTACCACTGACTAATGATGCCACCTTCCTCATTCTTACATTACACTGGTATTTAAAAACATGGAACGGTAGGTCAGTGCTCTTTGATTGCTCCTAGGTACTTGTGCTAATAGCATAACCATTTTACTTTTTGTAGTGTTATATTTAACAGTCAGTATAAACTTACTTTTTAGCTTCTTGTAACAGTTATTATTGCTTACTTATTCTTTTAGGCAAACTTTAACTTTTGTTACTTAACAAAAGATGAATTTATTTGGTAGTTTTAGTAAGCACTGCATTAAACTATTTTTTCCATTTGGTATAGGCATATATTTTTATTTAGTTCAAAAGTTTAAAAATATTTCTTAATAAACTTTTGTCATTTTCTTCATAAAGAGTATATTTTCCATTAAAGTTATTACCAAATATTACTAAATA
>NW_008345602.1:4235540-4247293 GCF_000622305.1 Nannospalax galili | reverse complement strand
CTAAATATTATATATTATATATAACTATTAATTTAAATAGAATTATTTTTCCTTTTATTTCCCCTGATTTGTTCTGCTAGTCAGGAAAAATTAAATATATTAAATGTGATATGTATATGACATACCACACGTTAAAATTTCGTACGTATTTTGTAACACAAAATATGCTAAAGTTCATTAATTGCAAGACACTTTCAGTTAATTTTGGCTTTCTAGGCTTGCTTGGGTGTATGTATGCAAATAACAGTAATTTTGGAATATGATAAAGAGCTAGAAGAAAATACATGAAAAATGATTTATATATAATTAATTCAATAAGCTAAGTGTAAAAAATACCCCAGAAGGGGAGATGGTTCTAATATTGTAATAATGCTCACGTTCCCGTTGTACAGATATCCTAAGTAATACATGTACAGTGGTGATTTATGGCATCCAGATATGCTCCATAAAGTCAACCACATGCCTTGGTTTCCCTGTCACTCTGCACCATATACCCAGATACACATGGCATTTTCTCCCTGAACGCAAGGTTTTAAGCTCAGCATTCAGATCCCGGGAGCGCCACATTCATTCAAGCAGATTGATGCCTCCAGGAGGCTCTGGCTTGCCTCCGCATCTGCCTGCTGGGGAAGAGATTTCCTAAGTGAAAACAGGCCAGGGCTCACTCATTTCGGTCTTCCTGCCCTGCCACTCTTTTTCTCTGTAAAGCTAAGCCAGGTGCTTGGAGAATGGTGCTGGTGCCCGTGGGTTTGTGGAATGTTAGACTTAGAAGGTTAAAAAAACTAAAACGATCAGTAAATAAGCCCAAACAAGTGGAAAGAATTTGTTGAAAGCTTGCTTTTAAGACTTAGAGACTCAGTGATTCTGCTCCTCCCAGGCCAGCTAATGACGGAAGAGGGGCATTAGTGACACACAACTTCACAGAAAACCACAGGAAGATTAATACTTAAGGCTTATAGCATCATTGGATAATGACATTCATTCACAGGGTATGAAATACAATGAGAGACAAACATGTTTTGAAGAAGAGCAGAGTTCCATTTAACAGATTCTCCTTGGGACTTTACGAAGTTTACTGTGTTAACTTTTTTTTTTTTTCTTTTTGAGACAGGGTCTCCCTGTAGCCCCAGCTGTCCTGGAACTCACTATGTAGACCAGGCTGGCCTTGAACTCACAGAGATCCGCCTGCCTCTGCCTCCCGAGTGCTGGGATTAAAGGCGTGCACCATGACGCCCAGCCTGTGTTAACTTTATTTGTAGCCTTAAAGGCAGTTCCTAGGCAGCCCATCCCTTGTAACCCATTGGTCATAGAGCCATACTAAAAAGATTAGTATACTAAACTCGCTGTTTAGAGTACAAACAAGGAAGGTGAGTGAATTTGACTTAGTCTACCTACCCGATTCATCCTATTCAGAATGAATTCCCCAGGAAAAGGTGGGATTTGGGAGTATTTTTGCCATAAGAGAACTCGGTGTCTTTTCTGTTTCTCAAGGCTTTTGACCTCCGTGACTCTTGTTGGGCTTGGTCATTTTAGACCCGTCTTTAATGAATTTAGGTATTCGCCTCTGAGTCAAATTCATGCACAGCTTGGATTTAGTTCTTTCTGTTCAGAAATGGAGCCGTGGAATGGGCTTTGGGGAGGTCTTCTGGTGACACAAAGAAGAATGTTCAGTAAAACATAGTGGAAAGCCCAAGATAGAAACTTGCTAATACTTGAAGGACTACAGGATATTTGAGGGTGAGGGAACTTGCCTTTATAGCCGGAAATGCGAAGAATCCTGTCACATATTGAGAGAGCGCTGTAGGGTCTGTAACATTCTCCAGCTGGGCTTGAATATTGGAATCCTTTGCAGTCCTTTCATGCTCACCTTCAAAGCTTGCTAGGCCCGCCTGGCTTTCGAAGGACGCCATGCAGAGCAGGGCTGCTCACATTTCTCACTAGCCTGGCAAAGAGCGAAGAGCACACAACTGCGGACAAATTTAAAAAGATCGGTTTGATTGTGGGTGGCTAACGTCTGAGAACATACATCTATGTAATTTACCATTTTTGACTATTTAAAAATGTTGCAAATTGCTATGAAAAAAAAGCACACAATCTCCTTAAAGCTTAAAGTTTCTGGAAATGAATAGGGAGTTAGCCAGAGTGATGGTTGAGGCTAATTATTCAATAATCGGTTAATTAAATTATACTGACAATCAACTTTGTGAAGAAACCCTGATTTTTTGTTTTTTGAAAGGGAACAACATCGCTCTTCTAGTTGAAAAAGGCTGTAGGCATTTTTACACAAAGAGAAGTGGAACAAGTTTTATCACTTGTGAAAACAAGTTTTGCTGCTTTAAAAATCTTTTTTAGTGATATTATTTGAAAAAGTTAAGCAATGGCAGATTGACTGTTTTAGATTAATGTTATGGGAAACACATTTGAAATAGAAAATGAAATTAAGTGGAAAAATATTGTTCAACTTAGATGTCTGTGTCTCTTGTTAAGCTCTTGTATGGATCACAAGGTCCAGGTATCACTGCCCAGCTGGGGTGGTCCAGCAGAGCAGAGTAAGAACTATGCTACCCATGGAATGGCAGATGTGGGTACTGTGGGCTGAATCGACAACATGTGGTAGCTTCCTCCCTAAATTAACTGCTTAGGGCTGTGTAACTACAAACGCTTTAAGAAATTAATTTGTGCTAATTTGTTTCCTGTTCCTTTCATGTATTGTCATTTCACTTCTTCAGTGAAGTCAAGAGCAGGGTTGAAAATGAGAAAGGAGTTCTTCCATCCCTCATGGTTTTTGTTTTCAAAAGCCAAGCCATGAGAAGCCGTGGTGTCCAACAAGCATAGGAAAAGTAGCGAGAGGAAGCAGAGTGGCTTGGGATCATAGAGTGCTTGCTATAGACTAAAAGAATATTCTCCAGGGCTGGATGGGGGAAAAGAGAGGCTTTTGGGTCCTAGAGAAGTGAGGATCCTGACAGCACCCCACAGTAAGACCCCAGAAGGTATATCTAGGTCCAGAGATGGTGTCTCAGGAAACCAGTGCCATTGGACCATGCAACAGAAGTGAGAAATTGGACCTCAGAGAACCATAGGGATGGGACAGTGACCAGCTCTTTGCTATTTTGTAGACAAATGACTTGTGATCAACACATTCGCTCTCTTATATGCCCTTAGCACTAAGACACAAACCAAGGAAGGAGGAGTAACCACAGGATCACTAGGATCGTCACTACGATTGCTTCCTACCAGCTTGATGAAAATTTTAATTTGAAATTGACTTCTAAAGGGGAAAGTTTTGCCATTTCCTTTAATTTTGTGAGCAGGGCTCGATCTTCACTACTATTGCTTGAATGGATCAGTTATCACCACAGCAGAAACTCTGAAGCCATGTTGTATATAGGCACAATCTGAGAATGGTGCTCTATGTGATACAGTCTCCAAGTCAAAGGTACTATCAGTGATAGACATGCTAGATGCCTTGTCAAAATTTGTATTCACACACATGATGCTTAATTTTTTAGCTGTAAAATGAGAATATGTTTACTAAATGTAATTCTAAACACATGGCTTGAAAAGAAACCATAAGTTTAGGAATTTGTTGAATGTTCACGTGTGCCAGACATTGTATCCGGTACTGATGGGTGTGCACACCAGTTGTAAAATTAGTATATCAAAGTGTTAAATTAACTTTAATTGATGAAGAAAGCAAAGCCTAAAGAACTGAAATGACGCACCTATGTTCTTAGCCGCTAAGTGACAAACCTAAAATTTCGGACTCTTCCTCCAAAGTGCATACTTGACCACCAACTTCCACTCTTTGTATGAAAAGAAAAAAATCACTTTTGCTTTCATCTATTTTGATGAATTTTAAGACTGAGGCTTTACTTGGTATGCCCATCAATAGGATAATTTCTTGCGATTAAATATTTTTAGAATACAAATATGTGTATTGTGTGTATAATGTGGACCAGTGGTGTCCACTTTTAGATCATTGCGGGGGAGACCTAGGGTGTCAGTCATAAAATTAAGATTGGGACTGCATTGTCAGGGTGGGACAGGTGTTCTGTGGGTCCTTACATTTAGCCTTCAAATGAACTGGCTGTTACTGGGAGGTGAAAATGTATTCTCTACCATTTGGCTAGTCTCATTGTGGGATGATGTGCCTGAATTGCAAATTGGGCATGGTTCTGTTCCATGAACTCTGACTATGCCTTCTCCTTTCCTGACTTTTCTGTATTCTGTTTTGATTGATCATTTGTCTTTACTATACAAGACAGAGGCATACTAACAAGGGCTGAATTAAATGGTCAGCTAACCAAATTAGAGCCTAATGCAAGGTCAAACGATAGCAGTACACCACTCTAATTCACATGAATAATTGAACAATGAACAGTTTCATGAGTAAATAACTTAATTGCCCAAGAGGCAGTCCATTCATTATAATTGCTGCTTCCTTCAACTGCAACTTCCATCAACCATCAGGTTAGATGAAGGTTTTTTTTTTTTGGTCT
This sequence comes from Nannospalax galili, assembly GCF_000622305.1. Lineage (NCBI taxonomy): Eukaryota > Metazoa > Chordata > Mammalia > Rodentia > Spalacidae > Nannospalax > Nannospalax galili. Next base: position 4,242,794 of record NW_008345602.1, on the reverse strand, counting down.
TTTTGAGACAGGGTCTCCCTGTAAGTCCCAGCTGACCTGGAACTTGCTATGTAGACCAGGCTGGCCTTGAACTCACAGAGATCTGCCTGTCTCAGCCTCCTGAGTGCTGGAGCTAAAGGCATGCACTACCACGCCCAGCAGATGAAGTATTTTTAATGTAGTGGAGTTTTACTATAGAGTTGGTAACTAAAATATAAGGAAGAAATTAGGCAGAGGCGTAGAGGGGGCATTTGAATATTACAAACATACTTCTTCCATTCTGTCCTGTGGTTGTATCTTAGGTTTGGTTTCCTGAGGTGGGAATCATGTACAAGTGACTTATTGAAGAATCCAGGGACAGTCAACAAGTGAGGGAAGTAGAGGTAGGGCAGAAATTGCTTCAGCTTCAGTCAGCTACACCTGATCCCCTGGGACTCTAGAAAAAAGATGACCCATAAAGTTATCCTCACTTGAGGCTCTGGACTAGGCTCATGATCTTGTTTTAATCAGACATTGGCCGTGGGCTGTACCTGGGCTGGGTTTAACCTGGGTATTTTCTGGCAAGATGAGTCTGTAGGCCAAAGACACGTAGTATATCAGAAGGTACAGTTATCGGCCATTAGTAACCAGAACACATGGGTGTTGGTGGATCGCTACGTAGGCCAGGTAACGGGGATCTTCTAGGTTGGGGTGTCAACAGCATCTACTGCACATTCATATATCCATCTCACTTCTTCTATGGCTTGAATTTGTGTGTCCTTCAAATTCATTTGTTCAAGCCAACTGCCCAGTGTGATATTATTCAGAGCTTTGCAGAATTAAGAAATGAATACCACATTCTTGTGAATGGGCTAGCATCCTTATGCAAGAGGCTGTAGGGAACACTCTAGTCCTTTATTTTTCCTCAACTTCTGCCATTTGAGAACCCAGCAGGAAGGCACCATCTTGACTGCAGAGAGTGAGTCTTCACCAGCTACTAAATCTCCTTGGACTTCCCAGTCTCCAGAATTGTGAAGAATAAATTTCTGTTGCTATAAATCACCCAATTTAAGGTATTTTATCATAACAACACAAAGTGATGGAGGCGGTTTTCTTCCTAATTATGGTAGTTTGAATGAAAAATATTCCCCCATAGGCTCAAGTACATGAACACTTGGTCCCCACTTGATGGCCCAGCTTGAAGGAGATCATGGACTCTTTAGGAGGTGTAGCCTTGCTGGAGGAAGTATGCCAGTGGGGCAGGGCTTGGAGAAGTCATAGCCTCATCTCACTTCTAGTTTGGCTTCTCTGCTTTGAGTTTGTCATTGAAGATGTGATTTCTGAGCTTCCTGCTCATGGTGCCATGCCCACTACTTGCTGCCGTGCCTCTGAACTGTGGTGTCCTCATTCCTCTGGAACCATAGCCCAAATAAACTCTTTGTACTGTAAGTTGCCTTTGGTCATGGTGTTTTATCACAGCAGCAGAAAAAGAACTAATAATACACTAACTCTTACATACTGTAGGCAGATTAAGAATTGCAGAGCAAAGCTTTGAATTGCCCCAGTGCTTTACATGAAATAAGGATAAGAACTGTTTTGTGAAACTCTTTATGTGCAGTGCATGAAAGGCCATCTTATAAAATGTATTTCTTACTGTGCATATAGTCAAGAAAGTTTGTGGGGCTGGAGAGAGAGCTTAATGGTTAAGAGCACTGACTGGTCTGGCAGAGGTCCTGGGTTTGATTTCCAGTACCCTCATGGTGTCTAACAACTGTTTGTAACTCCAGTTCCAGGGGGATCCAATGTCCTCTTCTGACCTATGTGGACATTGCACTACATGGGTGCACTTACAAACATACAGGCAACATACTCATGCACATAATAAAATAAAAATAATAAATAAAACATAAGAAAAATTAAAAGCTAACTCGTTCATGGAGAAGCAATTAGAGAAAGACATTTTTGATTTAGTTGCATATACAGACTGATGGAAATGAGGAGAGACCCTGTCCCGATTGCCATTTCCTCTAAGCTGATGGTTGGAAATAGGAATGACTGCAAACCTTCATTCTTTGCATATGTGTTGGGAAATCTAAGAGAATACAGTGAGGTTCTGCAGTGGTCTCCTCATACCCCATCCTGGCTCATGAAAGTTCTACAAACAGATGCTTCGGCATGTGTCAAGCCTCATCTTTAAAGCCGGACACCTTTACAGGCAAAGCGTCTTTGTCTTTTTTCTTTGCTCACTCTGCCTAGAGGGGAGATAAATAACATATGGTTGGAAAGTTTTGGAAGCATAGTTGGCCATGTCAATCTTGTCTGTCTCTTCTTTCTATCTAGGATTGAGCAGAGGACCCAAATCTTCTGCTGCCAGTCAAATGGTATGGAGGGACCTCTATAAAGAGGACCAGCTGTTCAGATCAGCTTTGTTATGTCCAGGGGAATAAGTTTATATCTTTTAATTATAAGAATCAGTATGAGCAACCCCCTTTGGACAGTGGATTGCTTTATGACAAAGACTTTGTACCATACTATGAAAGAAGGAACTTCCTTAACTTGACTGAGAGAAATTGTAAAAACTTGGATCACAAAGACTAGTGAATAGTAGAAAGTTGAGTTTTCCTTGATTGGTAGTCTTTTGTTCTAACATTGCACCTGAGGGCCTAGCTACTGTACTGAGGCAGATTAAACAAAGAAACAACCTAGCAAACAAAAAAAAAATCAAAGATTATCTATTGGAAATGGAGAAGTGAATCTGTCATTATTTAAGATGAAATACTTGTATAAAATACAAGAATTTTTTATTTACTAGTAATGTCTTTAAATACTAAATTTATATACCAAAGTCAATAGTATTCTATATACCAAAATCAATTATGGTATATACCATAATTCTATATGCCATAAGCAATTATGTGTTATCTCAAAGTTTTATATTTTATAATAGCTACAAAATTATTAAGTACATTACAATCTGTAAAAATGAAGTATAAGTATCTCATCAAGAAATTTATAGTGCTATTTAAAGTGTTTTAAGTTCCAACTAAAAGGAGAGATGTTTTATGTCACTGGGTAGAAAGATACTAGTCTTCTTCACATTTAATCACAGGTTCATAGTAACTATAATTAATATCCAAACTGGTGGGGATAGTAAGAGAAATAGTGTGACTAATCCATACACTCTAAAATGTGAGTAAGCATAGGGCTTCTGAAGAATAAATCCATCCAAAGGCCTTATAATATAGCTGAGTGGTGTAGAGCAGGCTTACGTGGAGGTTTTGTGTTCAACCCCTAGCACCAAAGAAAACCCATTGGGAAAGAAGAACAGGACCCATTTTCATGTGACATTTAATAAATCTTTGATAATTAAGAAGATTTTTAAAAGTATTTTATTTTTAATTATATTTATAAATGCGTATCTGTGTGTGGGTATAGGCACATTAGTGAAGATGCCCATGGAGGCCAGAAGAGGGCATTGATCCTTTGGAGGTGGAGTTATAGGTAGTTGAGTCTTCTAACGTGAGTGCTGGGAACCAAACTTGAGGCCTCTGCAAGAGCAGTACCTGCTGTTAACCACTGAGACATTTCTCCAGCCCTTGTTACTGGCAAGGGATATATGCAAAACCAGAATTTCAGAGGAAGCCAGAGTGTGTAGAAATGTGTTTTATAATTAATACATTTGAATATGTGGATACCTTATGAACCAGCAATTGTACTCCTGAGGAAAGCCTTAGAAAACTTTTGCTCTTGTGCACCCACAATCAGAAAACTTCAAGAATGTTCACAAAGGGGCTGGGGAGATGATTCAGCAGTTGAGAGTGCTGGCTGATCTTCCAGAGGATTCAGGGTCAGTTTCCAAGATCCAAATGGCAGCTAACAACCATTCATTTCCATGGAATCTGATGCCTTCTTCTGGCCATCATGGGCATTACATGCACATGTGCACTTACACGTAGGGAAAACACTCATAAAATAAAAACACATTTAAAAAAGAATGCTGACAAAATAATTTTTATAAAAATAAGCTGATAAACGGAAACTATTTTAACAGAACAAATGAAGTAGGGCATATTCATATAATGGAATATTGCAGAGAAGTAAAAAGAATTGACTATAGTAGAGATAGCAAAATAGACTAATCTCAGAAGCATAATATGGAGTTGAGGATGTGGCCCAGTGATAAAGCACTTGCTTAATATGTAGGAAGTCCTGGGTTTGGTCATCAGCATCACAAAATAAACAAAACAAAATAACGCTCCCTGTAATGTTGCTTGTCATGTAATACTGTATTTAGTATAATTTCATTTATGTAAATTTCAAAACCATGCAAATCCTAGCAACCCAGCAGTACATATCATCAGCAATAAAATCTTACACAAAGAGAAGAATTATGCTCACAAAAATTCAACATAACGGTTACCTCTGTCAGAAGTGAAATGTTAGGTATGTAGAGATCCACTTTTTTTAAATTCTCCAAACTGTGTATATGTTTATTATATATTCTTTTGTACACACTATATTTCAAAATAAATACAAGCAGAGATCACAGTTGGCAGGACTTGAAGTGCAGCAGCGGGTGACATCTGGGGAGCATAGGGATGGAAGTGTGGTGCCATCTCACTGCTTGGACATGAACTCCAGCTAGCCGCAGCTGGACTCAGAGTTACCACTGAGCTCCGTCTATGGGAACTTGTCTTTCATAACCTATGATGGACATAGCTCTTGACAAGAGGAGGAAAATCATGGATTAGATTCTGTGGGTATCAGCTGTAGAAAGAGTCGTAGGAACAATGCACTGACTTTGCAAAGAACGGAAGATGAAGCCACAAAAAGCCAGACCTGCCTAGTGCTTGTAGAACAAGAATGGAGTATCATTCTGACACTTTAAAGTCCAGGTGTGTCCTGGGTTGCTGGGTGGTTAAGGCAATAAAGTCATAGGTAATGTACAATTTTGAATTATGTCTTGAGTCCTTTTTATTACTAATAATGGAAATGCTTAGTTCTTAATAATTTGAAAGTTGAAGAAATTCAGTGACTTAAAAGTTTCCTAAATATTGTGTCCGTGTGGACTGATATTCTGAAATACCTTCTTGAACAGGAGAGGAAAAGGCACTGTTTCATGGAGCGAATTACATATGGTTATTAGAAATTAGTTTAGTATTTGACATCTCTGCCAAATATTCTTGTGTGTGGGTCTTATTAGCTCTGACTTTGGCTTTGGGCAACTTGTCACTGTTAAGCATGTTGAGGACTGATGGGCTGAGGTGCTGTAGGAACACTGCCAGGCTGCTTGGGAAATACCTGAACACTGAAATCAGTCCCACTGAGTTATGTCAGCAATTGTGACTGAATCTTAACCAAGAGCTGAAAGCATGCTGAAGGCATCCTGGGAAAGATTATAAGAATGGTGCAGCACCCTTATGGAAATCATAGCTGTTAACTAATGCAGAAAGCTAAGCTGTCAGGGACGTACCCTCTTCCTCAGCTGCTTGCTTCTGATTTCCCTCAAACGCATCTTGAAAACCATGGCAGTAAAAGCACCATCTACGGCTCCTTGAAGCCAGCATTCTTGAGTCATTCCTTTTCCTTCTGTGCGTGGGAAGGGTGGTTACCAGCTGTGGGTGTGGGTGTCCCAGCTGTCATGACAAATGCTTCCTTGGTCCCCTGGAAGCATGGGGAGACTTGTATTTCCTGAGAATGACTGGTCACTGACAAATCCTTCTGAAGCCCTGTGTCAACATTTGGTAGGTTGGAAATAGCCAATGAGGGTGAGAGCAGACTGGACGCACCCTAGTTTTTTCTCTTAGTTGGATTAGAGGCCAGCAAAAAGTAGGAAGTTCATGTTTTGTCTTTTCTGGGACCCAGGCCAGGCTGGTGGAAGACCAGTTACCGAAAGGGATTAGGAAATGATTAGGAACTAAGAAGTGGCACTGTTATGTCTACTGCTGGATTCCTTACACCAGAGTCCAGACTGCTTTCTGCCTCCCAGAAACCAGTTTGCAAATGCTAGTGTGTGTCTGTCTGTCTCGCCTTCCTATGTTCCTATCAAAATCATGACCAAACTGTGTTCTATTTGGTTAGAAAAGTAAACGTCAGTTACTGATTCATAGTTTGGAAAACAGGAAGATGGCAGATCTAGATTTATTTATCTTCCTGTAGATTTATCCTTCTTCCTTTTCATATTTTAGAGGCTTTTAATTTAGACAACATTTATTTATATGCTATGATGCTCTTTTTATCTTCTTTTTGTTTATAAATGAGATATTTTCACAAAATTATTCAAATTTGATTATTAGATGAGAGAAAAATTCACACATCAATTCACTGTAGCAGATAACAGTTTTATGAAGAAAAGATATTGCATTACAGTATATATGCATATGCAACTAAATATGTACTATTCAGACGATATAATTTTTCATGCTGCTGTGCAGTCTTCCAGTCAGCACTTGAAATAGATTGTTGAGGATACAGGTTCTTTAGAGAACATGTTGACATGAGAGACAATAGGTAAAGAGTCAATTAGAGATAATCTTCATGTTTTGTTTTAGTGTATTCTTTTTCTTAAAATCCACCCTCTAAAAGTGCCATACATCAATATCCTGTTTTTGGCATATACCATAATAATTTTTCATATTACTCAGAATCATCATATATATATAATATTAATGGTTTCATTATATTTCATCTAGCCAATTTATTAAAATATATGTAAGCATTTTTGGTTGACATTTAAAATAGTTCCTCTAGTGCACTGGAGAGATGGCTCAGTGGTCAGGAGCAGGAACTACTTTTCTAGAGAACCTGAGTTTGGTTCCCAGCATCTGTGTCAGGTGGCTCAAACTACCTTTAACTCCAGCTCAAGGGGATTGGATGCTTTATTTTGGCCTCTGGTGGAACCCACAGTCACATGCACATATATGCACACAGAAACACAAACAATGAAATAATTTTTTCATCTAATTTGTTGTTTTAGAATACTATCAGAAACATCTTCCCTGTAGTTTTTCTTTAATTAGATTGCTTCTCTACAGCATTACCGGGTCAAAGGCTAATCAGTCTTCTGGCTCCTGATTATTTTTTGCTACATAGTTTTCTAAAACTATTGTACCAACTTCCACAGCTAAAGCAATGTATGATAAAACCAGCTTTATACACTCTTAATGTAATAATTATGAGTTTTGTAACTGTTTTCATTTTTTAGTAACTAAGTGAATAATAGTTCTTTATGTTTCTTATATGCTTTCTCATTTTGAAAGTTTAATCTGTCTGCAGGGTTTATGTTTTCTATTTATG
>NW_008345602.1:4229335-4235092 GCF_000622305.1 Nannospalax galili | reverse complement strand
TATTATTTATTTTGGTCTTTTTGAGACAGGGTCTCCCTGTAGCCCCAGCTGTCCTGAAACTCACTATGTAGACCAGGCTGGCCTTGAATTCACAGAGATCCGCCTGTCTCTGCCTCCCAAGTGCTGAGATTAAAGGCGTGTGTCATAATTTTTAAAGATTTAATTTACTTTTAACATGTGTATATGTGTGTATCGATGTGTGTGTTTGTGCACATGAGTGCAGATGTGTTTGGAGGCCAGAAGAGAGTATTGGACTCCCTGGAGCTTAAGTTACCAGTGGTTGTGTGCTATACAACATGGTTGCTGGGAACTGAACTCTGGTCCTTGGCAAAAACAGTACTTGCTCTTACCCACTGAGCCATCTCTCCAGTCTAATTTTATTTTTGGAATGGAGGTTTTCTGTTCACATTATATGAGGATTTGAAATAAGGTTTGCTGCAAATATTTTTCTTCAGACTTATTGTATTTTATTCACTTTTAGTGTTTTGATTAACATAATATTTGTATATATTTATGAGGTGGAATATTATCTGTTATTTTTGAAATATCAAAATTGTTTCGTTTGGAAAGCAAACAAAATCAATCGTTTTTTTGTGTGATTTTGATCACTTAGAAAAGTTACTTCCTCTCTATAAAATTGGCAAATATTCAATGCTATCTACAATTTTTGTGACTTATAAAAAGCAACTTCCAGGTTATATGAAAGTTTTGTGAGCAGTATAGAATATGCAGATATGCAAAAAGAAAAATAGAGGTTCGGCATCCTACAGAAAATCGTAGGTGATTTTTTTTTTAAAAGAAAGGATCTCCCTGTAGCCCCAGCTGGCCTGGAACTCACTATGTAGACCAGGATGACCTTGGTCTCATAGAGATCCACCTGCCTCTGCCTCCCAAGTGCTGGGATTAAAGGCGTGCGCCACCACACCCAGCATAGATGGTATTTTGATATATATTCTCTCAGATTATTTACATGGTTGATATGAGAAAATAGATAAATACGAAATTCCCCAAAATGATATTGCATGTGAAATATGTACTATTTTTCCTTTCCTTTTCTTTTAATTGGGCAAGTGCTGAAGCCCTGTCAGGGGAGGAACTTCCCTTAAGAATCGAATTGGCAATTTGGACCATAGACTGCTAATTTTTACTTAGTATACATAGTATTAGGTTTCATGATGGCATTTTCAAACAGAGTTTGCTGTTGTTGGTTCTCCTCCCGAATTTTCTCTTTCATCCCTCTGTCCTTCCAGGTGCCACACCCAGCCTCCTCTTAGCTGTCACATCTCATGTGTCTCATTGCCTTTTTCCTTTCTCAACACCTTGTTTTCCCCATTCATGGTCTCCTTACTAACTTCATAGCCCATACACACATTCATCCCTGCTTATACATATACATGGAGATGTTATGAGCTGGCAGCTACATGTATGAGAGTGAACATATGGTTGTCGTCTTTCCAGACTTGGGTTACCTTGTCAAGCGTGTACTATTTTACAAGGTACATTTTCTTATGTGAATTAAAACGTAACATAAATATCACCCTACTTCAGTAGGTTAGCACTCTCTCAGAAATCCAGACAGCTCCACAGCATTGCATTACATAGAGGACTACTTACCATTCCTCCAGCACTACATTGAACATTTGGGGTTTCTTCCCTTAGAAACAATTCTATAATGAATGGTTTTGTGCAAACATTTTTCACACTTGTACAATTCCCAGTGTGATGTGTGTGTGTGTGTGTGTGTGTGTGTGTGTGTGCGCATGTGCTGAGATCCAAGTATTTCAAAGAGAGGTTTTTTGTTTTTGAAAGATCTATTTATTTATTTTTAATGTGTGTTTCAGCTACATGTATGTAAGGGCACCACATGTGCGCAGTCCCCACAGAGGCCAGAAGAGGGCATCGGATCCCCTGCAACTGGAACTACAGACAGTTGATAGCTGCCATGTGGATGCCTGGAACTGAACCCAGGTCCTCTGCAAGAGCAGCCAGTGCTCATAACCACTGAATTATCTCTCCAGCTTCCTGAAGAGAGTTTTTTTTTTTCTTTAAAAAAAATTTATTTAATGACCACATAATTAGTAGAAGCATTTCATCACAACAGCATTGACATAGTCAATAACAGTTTCCAGAGCAAAGATGGATCACTTTCAAATGTGGCTGTAAATCTTTACGTTCACAGTGTTGAATCAATACAGTTATACATTATTGTACTCAGTATAAAACCTGTAAGACATAAAATTGAATTAGGTCTTAACTTTTAAAAAAGATCTATATTTCTTTTTAAAATATACTGTTTCATACAGAAAACATTTTTAATTCAACTAATGCTTAGATGTTTGCACGTGTCTCTAATTTCTATATATCTGATTATTATTAGTCACAGTTGGTTACTTTCTGAGATCCTTGGCACCTGAGCATGGATATAAAGCCACCAAGTAGATTTCAATGGTAATGTTTTTCATATCTACTAATTAACATGAAGCAAATTTTTATGCTTCTTCCTCAAATATAATTCATTTTTTAATTTATTGATTTTTTTGTGTACTTCATACAGAACATCCCAAACAATCTTTTTCATCTTTATACCTGCATCCCAAATGGCACCCTTCCATAGCTCCCCTCTACACTGGAGCCCATATACTCTGTCATTCCTGTTATTGTCCACTGTGTTGTCAGCGCCCCCAGCCATTCCTCAGTGCTAGTCCATCTGCTGAGTCTAGTCAGCCTATCTAGAGTTCCTTGTTTCAGGAAGATCAACTCTTCCTCATCTAGCAGCAATAAGTTACCAACATTCCTTTAGATAAGATTGGGGTCTGCTGTTCATTTTCCCAGTTCTATGCTGGGTTACTGTCTGGAAGTCTCTTGGGCCACTCTGACCAACAACTCAAGGGAAGGTATCTCCTGTCTGGCATTGTTTCTTGTTATGTAGACTTTAGCTATACACATGGACTCTTAAAGAATTATACGGATCACTTTAGTCTTTGGTTATACTTTCCTTTTGGGTGTTTAAGCCATACAGTTGGCCTCTTAAGGTCATTTGAGGATCTGTTCCTCAGAGGTCATATGGGCTTGGGAGGAGCCCCTGGCTCCTTTCTTTCACCATTTCCATCTATGTGAAGATTAGTCAAAGAAAGGTCCTGCTCGACCATGGCTGGCTTCACTTGGCTGAAGAGAGTTTTGATTATTTTCTAATTGGCTTTCTAAAATGTTCTACTAGTTTTACCTTGAGTCAGTTAATTTTGACAGTGCCTCTTTCCTTATAACTATGTAATTAATGTTTAAATCTTCATCAATTGGATATATGAAAGATAAATAAAAATGTCTCATAGTTACTCTACATTCTGGATGATTAATGAAGTTGAATATTTCTTCATAGATTTATTGCTCACTTATGTTTCTACTTCATTCATGTATTTAGCCCATTTTCCCATTAAGGTTTGATATCTTTGTGTAATTTAAACATATGATGCAGATGGGCCGTCTTAAACACAGGTACACATGAGCATCACTAAATGGACTCAATGTATTATATATATGTATATTTATAAATGTATGAGTGTATGTATAACAATAATAATCAAAGAGAAAAAGTAATTGGGAGGGAATTGGGGGGATTTGGGAGGAGTTAGAGGGCCCTGAGAGGGCTGGAAATAATGCAAATATAATACTCAAGTGTGAAATTTTCAGAAACAAATATATAAATAAAAGCCTCATTGTCATTCCATCTTCTGAGATAATTAATGAAACTGAATATTCCTTCATAGATTTGCCACTCACTTATGTTTCTACTTCTTTCATGTATGTAGCCCATTTTCCCATTGAGGCTTGAGATCTTTGTGTAATTTGGTCTATTATGTAAACATATGATGCAGAATGCCACCCCAATCTCCTCCCTTTCTAGTGCAGAAGATGGCCTTGCAGTCCGTTACTTTAAAATGAAGCAAAGTTGCACTTCATTAAGGGAAGGTTGACTATGGCATAAGCCCGGGGGGTTGAGAGAGGGGAAGGGACAAGTAAGAGAAGGGCAGTAGTTCATGCTCTAATGTGGATGTGGGCTTCTCGAGAGAGAGTCAGCCTAAGTTCTTAACTTTAGAATTAGATGAAAAACTTAATTTTTCTCAATGCTCAAAACCAAATAATGGCTCCTGTCTGCCTGTGTAAGGAAACCACTAGCCTTTGTGGAAGTGCAATTTCTATTAAATTGTATGACACCCTGGGAAATGAAATAAGTAACCATAAAGCTATATAAAGTATGTGTAGGAAACTGTTATCCTCAGAAAGTGATGTCAAATTTTTTTTTTCAGTCATGTGATGGAGGTAAATATTTTAGACTTGAGAAATCAAAATTGGACTGGGGACCCTAAGTGGGAATCACAGAAGGGAGATGGCTCTTGAGCATAAAGATGTCAAAAGTGTAAGTTGTGGGTAGAAGAAGACCCCTGAGAGGTAGAAAGAAGACGGGGACACATCTTAACATGTGGCTCCCAGGGCCAGTGCTAAACCAGTGGGAAGAATGGCTGGAATTGCTGAAGGCTGCCAGGCAAGTGGAGACACCTGGTCATGGGAGGGGCTTCCCTTGAGGATCAAACTGGCAATTTGGACTGCAGACCGCTAATTCTCTCCCAGTGTCTTGAATAACTAAACATCCATTTTATGTCTGGACATAATAAAGACTAAGTTCTCCAATTTCCCTTGCAGTTGTTTGTGGCCATGAGACTGACTTCTGAAAAAAGGAATGCTCAAAATTCTTATAAATTCCTTCTGGGAAATGCTCTTAAAGACAATAAGACTGCCTATTTCCCCTTTCTGCTGCTTGGAATGAAGATTTGGTGGTTAGACTCCACAGCGGGTTCTCCTAAAGCTCCACCCAGCTCTCCATTACTGGCTCAGAGCGACGATCCCCTAGCTGTTGAGAAGTTAGTGGCTAGTGGCTCACAGTCTCCTTTGTCTAGGGAATCAGTCTTTCTTTTTAGAAGGAACGCAGCAAGTTCAAGCTCTCTTTGTTGGACTGTAATGGGAAATTCATATACTAAGGATAGCAGACACCACAATAGAAGGAAGCTCTTCTGCCAGTGGACTGACTACCTCAGGAGTACTTCTGTGTGAAATCCCTTGTTAGCTCTTGGGAATTTACATTGATCACAGTGTCCTACTATACTTGATTCTGTGAGAAAGGAAAAAGAAATCACTCCATGCTTCTGTGAAGGACTGCAGGCTCTGCTTAGCCGAAGATTTTCCCAAGGCTGTCACCTAACAGATGCTTTCAATAGGCAGACTTATCTGACCAGCCACAGGGATGAAGCATGGACTGTCCTCAGGGTTAGAATCCTGTCTCCTTTGCTTACTCTCAATATGATTTTGACATTTTTTTCCCCTTGTAACATAGTCATGTTACTCACAAATACAGGATTATCATTGGGTTTAATATGTAAAGCATATAATGCCTCATAACTAAGGTGAGTGCAAGCAGAGATATTGTCTGCAGGAATAAATTTCTCCTCAGTTTTAATCTATGAAGATCATGGAATATTTAGAAACTTAAAAAAAAAAGACCCATTTCAACTACTTCTTTTAGATCCAGAATTCCATTGGCCATGGTGAACAACTTTTCCCATGGAAGGTTTTTTTTTTTTTTTTTTTTTTTTTTTTTTTTTTTGGAGGAAGAAATCAGGACATATATAACACTTATACTCCTTTTTTTTCCTCTCCCGCCAGTACATAGTGAAATACAATCGAATACATCTAATTTTTTTATCC
>NW_008345602.1:4226880-4229221 GCF_000622305.1 Nannospalax galili | reverse complement strand
TTTTTTTTTTTGTGGAAGGAAGAAGGCTGAACTTAAATCTATTACTGTCCTGGTTTTCTGAACCCCAGTGAACTAGTTGGAGACCATGCAAAGTCATCCAACATTTCCATTGCCCCTTGAGTAGCTTCATGGCCTCCATATGAAGCTACCATCCTCAAGCAAAGTGAAAGCATTTATAATCAAGGTAAGAGCTGTAGAAATTACTAAGCTCAATTAGAAAAGTTGAATTCTGAAGAAGAATCATCAGTACTTAGGACTAGAAGATTCTAAGAGTTCATTGAGGTCTTATGGAGAGGGAAAGTGGAATTGAGGGACAGGATTTTGAACAATAGAGGCAGGTGGCATGATCCTGAGCCTAAATCACCCTGTCCATGACATTTTCTATAGACTTCCCTGAGTCCTACTCTGCATAGATAATTTCCACTGTGCTGTGCTTCCTCCACCCTTTGACATGGTAGATGTGACATTGTCTAGCTTATGGTTGGTAGCTCAAAGTGCTAAAATTCCTGTGGAGGTTTGTAGGAGACTCCCTGGAACATCTTTGTCCACTGCGATATCTTTATCAGCATCTTATCAGGTGGGCTGTGCACTGTGTGAGGAGAGATTTGTACCAGGGTCTACACCGGCTACAGATTCCTCTCTGGTTCTGGCCACATCTGAAACTGGAAGCTTTATGAGTCACTGGGTGTAGGCAAGACTCAGTTCCTAACCCACGTATTCTCGTTGTGACCTCTACACACTCAAAGCTGTTTACCTTGAGTACCTAACTCTCTCCACGAAGACTTTTTACTAACCATGGCAACATTCATCGTCTAGTAAGGGATAAACAAGAAGTTCCAGGAATTTAATGTCCCAGAAGCAGCCTCCAACAACACAGATTCATTTTTCACTTGTTTGGGGGGTATTTTGAGATATGTTCTACAATGTTTTCCAGAATTTTCTAGTGGTACGAAGATTTATCTGTCCACAGTGGTTATCTGCTTCATACACTTTATTGGCTTCGTTGACTCAGGGCTTGTGAGAAGAACATGTTGGAACGTGTGGGAAGAACTGTGATAAAATTAGGATACATGGTCATTGAACATCTGACCTCCGAAGGCTCTGATTATGGAGTGTCACAATGACATTTGAGTTTTCGGTTATTATTATTGGCTTAGATTCTGTATCTATTGGTCCTTAAAGTCTGGTGTTCCATTTCCCTGAACACACTTATCATGGGAGTGACTGAACCTCTTTGAAGAAAGTAATGGGGACAATTGACCATGAAGTAGTTGTCTCGAGAGAGCTCTGCTTTGACCAATGATTTCTGGATGTGTAATCTGGTTTAAACCAAGGTGAGATACATTTTCCACTCTGATGGCTGATGTTGGCTCCCTGTTCACATTCCATCCTAGTCTCTTGCTCTTTTTCCAGTGATATCAAATGAACAGCACTATAGGAAGAAACTCATCTTAAGCCTAGGTAATCAGGTCTAGTTATTTATGGGTTAAAATTCTCAATTGCTACCCAGCTTTGCTACATGTTACATTAATTACATCTATGTTGCCTCTAATGGATAAGGGTGTTTACTTGCTTCCTGCCTTTCCAGGGTCTTCCCTGTTATGCTCATTTTAAGATAGTTGAATGGTACTCCATCTTAGCCTAATCAAAACACCCACTACTAAGCTTCATAGAGATGTCTCTGAGCTCTTTACCAGTAAAATACTTGTCTTCCTTATGAAACTCCTTTGGGTTCCCAAAGGGAACATATTCTTTTTTTAAAAAAATATTTTTATTGAATTTTTGTGGATTTCATATAATACATCTTTATCATATTTAGCTCCCCTTCCTTATCTATAACCCTTCTTCATAGCCTGTCCACAGGAGTCATGCATTTTGTCATACATGTTAAGGATTATCAATTCAAGTTTGTGTACCCAGATGTTCCTTTGTGTGAGTTCACCCACTACAGCCTGTTCAGCCTGTCTAGTACCACTCCCTTAAAGAAGATCAAACCTCCTCCACGCAGCAATGATCCACTGCCAACAGAGGAATGTATTTGTGTGATGAGTTCAGCCTTGTGTAGTAAATCTGTTTTGGCATTTTTATCTTTTTTAAAAAAATATTTATTTAATAACCACATACTTAGAAGAAGCATTTCATTACATCAGAATTGACACATTCAATAACACTTTTCTGAGCTAGGATGTATCTCTTACAAAATTGGCTGTACATTCTTAGGTTTACAGTTGAATTACCACAGTTATACAATATTGTACTCAGTATAAACCCTATAAGACATAAGATTAAATGAGGTTTTAACCTTTAAAAAAGATCTCCATTTCATTATTAAAATACACAG